>NW_027203204.1:1200000-1522500 GCF_024711535.1 Dipodomys merriami | reverse complement strand
AAGAAAAGCATCCAACTACCTGAAACCACAGGGTGAACTGGGGCTCCAAGAAAAGGTGAAAAAAACTGAAGAGAGTCAGTAGCTGTGTTTGGAGGGGGACATTGGGAAAAGGCCAAAGCTTCTATTGCTAGTAACTGTGAAAATGAGTGTGTGGCAGAGGAACAGGTCAAAAGACTCCATGAATGCTTTGAGGTTCATTTTCTTACATTGGTCAATCTTTAGATAGACCTGTAAGCTACAAATTATATGATAATAAATATAAGAATGTGAAGAATTCCAGCAGAAGGAAAGTACCTGAGCAATTTGCAGTGAGATCACATCAGATAAATGCAACTATTGGCCTTTGGGGAAAGAGAAACAAGAGAAAGAAGGTAAGACAACAAGCAAGCAATTACAGTTTGAACAGTCCAGCACATTCTGGCTGTTTTGCCACCCACTTAGTGTATGCCTTGATATGAACTTCAATGAGAGATAGTAAACTGTGCCAGGTCATATGAGGTCATTCTAACGACTATACATTAATGGGTTTGGTGTCAACATATCCCTTTGATGATGAGGAAACAGTTTCCTCAGATGAGGAAACTGATTTTGTAGAGAGCTTGGGTAACACTTGTTTGCAAGCCACATGACAAGTAAACAAGTGTTAGAGGCAGTACTGACTCAAAATTTAACAGTCTGACCAGGAGCTGGTGGCTCACATCTGTAATCCTCTCTGCTCATGAGGCTGAGATCTGAAAATGATGGTTTGAAGCCAGCCCAGGTAGACAAATCCAAAAGACTCTTATCTTCAATTAACCAACAAAAAGCCAGAAGTGGATGTGTGGCTCAAGTCATAGAGTGCCAGCCTTGAGCAAAATAGCTAAGCAAGAATGTAAGGCCCAAACCGGGCACCTGTGGCTCAGGCTTATAATCCTAGCTACTTAGGAGGCTGAGATCAGGTTCAAAGCCAGCCAAGCAGGAAAGTCCATGAGACTCTTATCTCCAATAAAAACCACCAGAAAACCGGAAGTGGCACTGCGGCTCAAGTGGTAGAGAGCTCGCCTTGAGCTCAAGAGCGCAGGGACAGTGCTCAGGGCCAGAGTTCAAGCCCTAGGACCGGTCAAAAAAAAAAAAAAAAGAATGTAAGGCCCTAAATTCAAGCCCCACTGCTGGCACAAAAAATAAAATAGAATTAAATTAGACAGTCTAGCTCCAAGATCCATACTTTGCTGTACCAGGAAATGTAAATACCCGTTCTCAAAGCCTTAATTCCCAAACTCATCCCAATAGGAAAAGTACCAGTCAGGCTAAGAGTGACTGGTACTCTCAGAGCCATACTTTTCACACTATAGGGTTCTTAATATAAACAATTCAATTCCTTGGATGCACAACTAGGAACCAGTTCTCTGTTGTGATGCTGAGGACGTTCAAGGAAAATTCCAGTGATATGTCAATTTTACCTTTGCATGCTGACTTGAAAATGTAACCTTATGCTAGATGAGACTCCTCCGTGCATGCAATTTGTTGGTACCTCACCCTAGGTAGAAAAACCTCCCAGGCAGATGGAAGAGCTTGCAAACCTTAGAATCACAGTCAAAATCTTTTGAGAAATCATATAAAGAAGGAGATACCATAAGATTTCAAATGAGAAATGATTTGGTCTCATTTTGCAGATTGGACTTGTTTCTAAAAAACAGCAAAATATCCTGGATGTTAATATTGCCTGCTGCTAGGTTTTTAGAACTGATTATCAAAAACATTAACTCATTCATTCATTTCACTGATAGAAATCCATGCTTCTACCAAATCACATACTACTAGAAACTGACAATAAATAAACAGAAAGGTAGTTTTAGGTAATAATGATTGCTAGTAAGTAAAGAAGTAGGAAGATAGTAAGTGATGCATCATGGGACATGGGGGAGGACTTTAGGTCTCTGGGTAGCTAACAGTGAGCAGAGACTGAATGATGTGAAGGAGTAAGTCATGGAGACACCCAAGGGAATGAAGGTAACCTGGAAAATGAAAAGTAGAAAAGGGCAAGAGGTCATGTGAACAATGAGAAGTGGCCAGGTGCCAGTCATGCAGGTTCTGCAGGCCACAGTCAGCACTTTGGGTTCAATTCTGAGTATGATGGGAAGCCTTGAGGAGTCTTAAACAGACATAATGCCATCTGATTTGGCTTGGAAAGAGATAACTCTGGCTGGTGTTGAGACAGGATGACAGGTCATCTCTGATAGCTCCCTCTATACTTCCTCAGTATTTTACCTATGTCTCCTTTAACAGTATTTATTTTACTTTTTTATGTGTATGGGTGTCTCCACTGGAGTATAAGTTCTTTGGAGACAAAAGTTGGGGTTTATTTGTCTTGGTTCCTCTTCTTGATTACTCACATAGAGCACAGTTGCTTTCCATACACAGCAATGCCTAGAATAGCACTGAGCAAATGAAATGCTTAATATGTCTGAAAAATGGCTAATGTTGCCATGAAACAGGTTTCAACTGGAAAGGAGAACTTTTGAAGAGAGGAGACAAAAAATTGAACGGACTGCCTTCAAAAGAACAAAGTTTCCCATTATAGAAGAGACTCAAGACCTCTAATCCTTTGTAAGTTATATTATAGACTAGTCATTTAATCATCAGATAAGAAATTGTGTCTTTTTAAAAAATCTTTGTGACTCTGAGCTTTTATATTTCTAAGAATAATTTTAAGTCATGAAAATAACAGGACTTGGTTCATATAAGAATCTACATGATCTATCCCAAACAAGTCACAGATACATTTGCAATGACTTCTCCCTGCTAAGAAATACCTTGCTGTACTTTGTTAACTTGGTACTTTGTTAACTAGGTCATCTTCAGAATGACCTAGGTCAGGCATGATGGGCTATCCCTATAATCCCAGATATGCAAGAGGCATAGAAGATCTCAGTCCAACTTGGCCCAGGAGTAAAACCACAAACCTTATCTGAAAAAATAACTAGAAGAAGAAAAAAAGGTGGAGGCATGATTAACAAGTAAAAGGCTCTGAATATTCAAACTCAAGTATTACCAAAAAAAAAAAAAAGCTGGGTGCTGGTGGCTCACATCTATAATTCTAGCTACTCAAGAGGCTAAAATCGGAAGTGGCGCTGTAGCTCAAGTGGTAGAGCGCTCGCCTTGAGCTGAAGAGCTGAGGGACAACGCCCAGGCCCAGAGTTCAAGCCCCACGACCGACAAAAAAAAAAAAAAAAAAAAGAGGCTAAAATCTGAGGGTTATGGTTCAAACCCAGCCAGTAAGATTCTTTATATATATTATATATATATAATATATTTACACATATATTGTATATAAATATAAATATATACAGCGAAAATACTGTACAGAGGGGTTATAGTTACATAAGTAGGGTAATGAGTGCATTTCCTATCAAGCATTGTTACCCCCTCCTTTGTTTTTCCCCTAACCATCCCTTCCCGCCCCACCTTCCCAACCCCTCCCTCCCCCCACCCCTGACATTGTAAAGTTCATGTTCAACATAGTGTCCTGTACATCTCATCGCCACAGTGGGTCAACCTGCATCCCCATGTAAGCATTCCGCTATATCCCTTCCCCTCCCCAAATTACAAAAATGTATACACAAAATGCAGAACACTGGAATCAAATACAGTGAAAACAGGAGTTACACCGCGGGGGAAGAACATACAAAAGAAACAAAAGAATCACATAGTGCATTACAAGTACATTGAAAACAAGAGCAAGAAAGAAAAAAAACCACTGTGTCCCTGTCTTGGGGTACATTTCATTTAACATCATCTCATATGGTCATATGTACACAGCCTTTGACCTTCTCTGCTTGTCCTAGACATGAACTAGTAATCTCCAGTTAACCATCAAAAAGCCAGAAGTGGAGTTGTGGCTCAAAGTGGTAGAGTGCTAGCCTTGAGCAAAAGAGCTCAGGGACAGCACATAGGTACTGAGTTCAAACTCCAGAACCAACCAAAAATAAGACTCACCTAAATATCCCTGCATCCTAGTGTGTTGGTTTGTACTGTGATTACAAATAAGTACTGCGTGTGCCTGGTTGCTCCAGAGAGTGAGAAGTCTGAAACCACTGGAATGACTTATTCTGGAAGAAAAAAAAAACAAAAACAAAGACAGAGGTGGAGAGAGTGAAGGCACAAGCTACCTTCAAGTGTTGGAAAGGGTGGGCACATGGATAGGGACAACCTTATTCAGTCATCCAGAAGTGTAGAGCCAATGAGAAGCAGGTAGGAGGAATTTCTGCCTTGTTTAAGGAAAAGGACTTCATAACACTTAGCCCAAAATCTTTCCTGTGGTAAAAACATAATGGACTTTAACTGAACTGGAGGTTTAAGAATTTGAACTATTCAATAAGGAAATAATGTTCACAAGGCCTCCAGAGCAGTTCCTCAGCAAGCTATAGAAACAGCCCTTCTGGAATGGTGTTAGATTGATCCATACTGAGAGCCAACCAGAGCTGTGTACTAGTGGCTCCTGAACCAACAGTTAATAAAACCATTTTGAGGCTGTGGCCAGGCTCAAAAGGCAAGTGTATGTCAATGAGCCATGTCTACTGTGGGTAGAAGAGCAGAGGATGGCAGCCAAAATGCCATTTGCAATGTCTAAAGCCTTTTTCCACTGTTCCCTTTAATATTCCTCTGTTGCTACTCTATATGTTTGGTTGTTGGGTCTATGGTGGTCCAGGTTCACTTGTTGATATAACATTCAATGAGGTGTTTTCCAGTCTCCCAAACAGGTACATAGTGCAATATCCTACGAAATCATCATGGAGCCTTCCATCCATGGGCCCCATACCTTTCAGATCTGCTTTGAGACCTAGGGCAGCTGGCATTGATTCTGTTTGTTTTCTTAGAAGGAACAGTATTGATCCCCTGCACCGTGAAGTCTGCTTCTGGGTCGCCTAGTTCCAACAAGCAATTCCCTTGTCTTCAGCAGCCATTTCAAAGTCCCCTAGATACTCTGCTTCTATTTGACTCAGTCTCCAGCTAACAGCCTATTTATGCTGGTGCCACCATACTACCCAGAGTTCAGTTCATGTCACCAACCTTTGCTGCCTTCAAAGTCACTGCATTGAACATTCACCACTTCACTGCTGGGAAGCACTGAGCACTTGAGTGAGGCTGGCTTCTCACCTCAGTCTTGCCTAGACAAAAGACAAACAGATACACAGCAAATCTGACAAAGGGAAGTGAAATCAATCCTGGGAGAAGGTAGAGGAGGGAGGTCCAGCTCTGTGGGGATGGGATGGGAAGGGACCAGCAGAGACTTCTGGGAGCCCTTTGATGGAATGCTCAACAGAGGATGGAGGTAGGTCTTGAAGAATGAGATCCCTCCTAGAGTAATTAGTATAATGCTATAAGTATGGAAGTCACCTCTAATGACCTGCCAAGAGTTCCGAAGATTGGTCAACAAAGTGTGAAATCCTGGCCAGTGCTGAATGAATTGTAAGCTATATCAAGTGTGGCAGTTTCTTTCCTTCTAGATCTTCGACCTCATGTCTGAATACTTCCTTAGACCTAGAAAAATAATCCTCTTCTAATCCCAGCCTACTCTGGAATATGCTGCCTCTTCTAACACAGGGCTTGTCTGTACAGGGTCCTACTGGAGCCCTATTACATGTGAATTCTGCCACTTCGAATCCTGCCATTAAAACTGACCTTCCTTGTCATGTTCCGGCATTATTTATGATAGCCAGAAGGTGGAAGCAACCCAGGTATCCATGAATGGATGAATGGAGGGACAAAATGAAGTTAACACAAACAATGGACGAATTTTTAGGACATTACACTAAGTGAAATCAGCCAATCACAAAAGGACAAAAATTATGTGATTCCACATATAGGAAGAATCTAGAGTAGTGAAATTCATAGAGAAGATAGAGAATAGCATGGTGGTTGCTAGAAGATGGGGGAGGGGAGAATGGACAGTTGATTTTTCCTGGATAAAGAGTTTAGGTTCGCAAGATGAAAGAGTTCTGGAGATTGGTTGTACAACAGTGTGAACAAAACTTAACAGTATTGAACTAAACATTTAAGAATGATTAAGATGGTAAATTTTAC
This sequence comes from Dipodomys merriami, assembly GCF_024711535.1. Taxonomy (NCBI): domain Eukaryota; kingdom Metazoa; phylum Chordata; class Mammalia; order Rodentia; family Heteromyidae; genus Dipodomys; species Dipodomys merriami. The sequence goes on along the minus strand of NW_027203204.1, from coordinate 1,516,437 downwards.
GTTATTAGCATTTTACCACAATCAAATTTTTGTTGTTGTTGTGTATGCTACTACTGGAGCTTGAACTCAGAGCTTCACACTGTCACTTGGCTTTTTTTCCCCCAGTCATGAGTCTTGAACTCAGGTACCTGAGCTTCTTTTTGCTCGAGGCTAGTACTCTACCATTTGAGCTATAGGGCCTCTTCCGGCCTTTTCTGTTTATGTGATATGGAGTAATTGGACCTAGGGCTTCATGCATGCTAAGCAAGCACTCTACCACTAAGCCACGTTCCCAGCCCTGTCACTTGGCTTTTTCATTCAAGACTGTCACAATACCACTTGAACCACAGCTCTACTTCTGGCTTTTTGCTGGTTAATTGTAGATAAGAATCCCATGGAGGGGCTGGGAAGGTGGCTCAGTGGTAGAGCACTTATCTTGCATGCATGAGGCCCTGGGTTCAATTCCTCAGCACCACATAAGCAAAAAGAAAAAAGCCAGAAGTGGCGCTGTGGCTCAAGTGGTAGAGCGCTAGCCTTGAGCTGAAGAGCTGAGGGACAGCGGCCAGGCCCAGAGTTCAGGACCCACAACCGAACCACCCCCCCTCCAAAAAAAAAAAAAGAATCCCATGGATTTTTCTGCCCTGGCTGGCTTCAAACCAGTATGAACTCAGTCTCTTAAGGAGTTAGGATTACAGGAGGAAGCCACCAGCACCCAACAATAATATGTTTAATTAAAAAAACATAAGCAACAATGGAATCCCTGAACTTGCTCTTTGTACTTGGTGTCAGTTTTGTCCTTTCCTCTGAGCATCCTATCCCGTGATCTCTGCCAGGAGAGGCCAGTGCAGCCAACAAACCAATTGTGCCAAAGAAGTGATACCAGAATAAAGCAAATCTCTTCCCCATTGATACATTGTAATGAGAACATTCTGGAATCATTCCTTGAAGCAAAATACCTTATTTAGTGGACAGACTTTAGGAACTGTGGCAGTCTATGTAGTGACAGGTGTTGGGGCCCTCCTTGGACTGGAGCTCTGTGGGAGAAGGCCTGTGCTTGTCTTCATCATGGCCTTACTCCAAACCCTCACACTGGGACACTCAAAATCAGGAGATACTCAAAATGCTTGCCTTTCTTCCAATAATGGTAAATGAATAAATCAATCTGCTGGGCACAAAGCAGGCAGTCTTATATAGAGAGCATTCTATAGTTTAGATGTTAACTGCCTCCCCCGCCCCCACACCAATGCATAGTCTCTGGGGTTGTTGTTTAGAAGGCAGCAGAACCTTTAGGAGGTGGAGTATGATGGGAAGTCTTTGGGTCATTGGAGGCATGACCCTTACAGTGGCTATGGGACCTTGATCTCTTCCTCTTTGCTTTCTTTGCTTCACCATGTACTCCTTAGCATTGCCATCTGACACCCCTCACCAGAGGCCTAAAGCCATAAGATAATTTGGTCTTGAACCAGAATCTCCAGAATCATGAGCCAGATATGCCTTTTCTCTTTGTAAGCTAATGACTCCACACATGTTGTTATAACAACTCAAAGCTGAATAATAGATTCATCTAACAGGAAGGAGAAGTGATATTTTGTATGTGTACACACAGTTGATCTTGTCTTCCAACATTCTTTCTTTTGGAGAAACTACTTCTCATTCATTCATTTGCAATTTGAAGGGCTGTCCACTGCTGTGCCCTTCCTATGGCCACAAGCAGAGGCAAAGCCAAGATTACCCACTGACTAGCTCAGATGTGGCATAGCATGTAAGCAGTATCTATGAGAATTTGTCCATGAGATTTGCACATAGACACAAAATAGATAAGACCTCTCCCTTTTGGCTCACAAGTCAGCAGCCATCTTTACCAACACCCAAGACTGAAGACAGAGGAAGGGTCCAGAGCTAGAGAAAGAGGCAACATCTTGACTTCAGTATTTTAACCCATTAACTCAGCTGGACTTAAATCCTGGTGTTTCTCAGTGATAGAAGTAGATAAATTATGTCCTTTTCCCTCTTTAAGCTTGTTTGAATCGGGCATGTGGACCTTCAACAAAGAATCTTGATGAACACAGGTTATTCGTTTCCATTCAAATATTTTTCATACTTGCTTCACCTAATGACATTGACCATTTTTGAGCTCACAAAATGTATTCTACACACTTTGTATGCAGCACACCAAGACACGGTGTGAAAATCTGGAGAGAAAGAATTAGCAGGGCCAGTGTTTGTCCTTAAGGTACATTCTAATGGAGGCGAAGGTTTAGGAGCAAGGAATATTTCCATTTGAGAAGTATTTTAAAATTATCTTCTGTGTGCCAGATATTTTCACAAGTAATTGCAGTTAAATACACCAACTCTGGAAAGAAAGCATTTCATATCTACTGTATATAAAAATCATGCTTCAGAGAGGTTAAACCATTTGCACAAGATCACCAGCTATTGGGGGGTAGACTGAGCCTTTAAATTCAGTCCTCTACCTTAAGGTCAGTGTCTATCCCTCTACTCAATTCTGCCTCCTGGACAGAGAAGAAGATAAGCTCAAGAATAAGATATAGCCTGGCATGGTGGCTTGCACCTGTTGTCTCAGTTACTCAAGAGGCTGAGATAGGGAGGATTAAGATTCCAGTCAAGCCCACACAAAAAAGTGTGCAAGACCCCCCCTCTCAACTAATAAGTCCCTAGACTCACTGACATATGCCTGTTATCTTAGCTGTGAAAAAAAAAAGGATAAATAGGAGGATTATGGTCCAGGCCAGCCAGGACCATTTGAAAAATAACTAAAGCAAAACAGGTTGGGGACATGGATCAAGTACCTGCCTAGGAAGCACATGGCCCTGAGTTCAAACTCCAGTGCAGCCAACAAGAATATGATACAGGAAAAACAAGAATTTGTGTATCAGTCCACTCAGGAAACACATCTACACATTTGTTATTTTCTAACATGAGACTGATAGATGCTTCAGAAATGTAAAATATTGTCATCATATGTGAAGCACCTTCAGAAGGCCACGTAACGTCCTATAGAAGGGGGCACATAGAGATGAACACTGTAGCCATTTTCCTCAGCAGCATACAATAGAGTCATCCTAGAAATATCACAGGACAAAGCATGATTAATGGCATGAGGGAAGTTCAAAGTGCTGTGAGAGTTCTGAGCAGGAAATGTTTGCATCTGGTTGAGGGAGCGGGAAAGACTTCGTAGAAGAAGTATATTAGGTAAGTGCAAATGAATGTACTGGTAATGATGTGTTAGCCCAGGTACCAGTGGGATTTGGGAAAATGTGAAAGAGAAAGAGGAGATCTAGTGTGGGGCTGCAGGCCTGTTAATCCCAGCACTACAGAGACTGAGGAAGAAGAATCTTGAGTTTGAAGCTAGCCCAAGTTACATAGGAAAAATAAAAAGAGTAACAAAAATGCAAAGAAAACAAAAGACAGAAGAGGAGTAGGAAAAAGGAGGGAAGAGAGAGAAGGAAAAGAAAAGTTGGAGAGGCAGGAGGGGAAGAAAGGAACAAATAGCAGAAGGAGAGAAAGGGGAAAACAAAGGAAAAGATAAAAGAAAAAGAGAGGGAAAATAATCTCTGGGTTACTCAGTCATCCATAGCCAAGCAACTCAGTTACAAAATCCAGCAGCATAACATCTTAGAACAGAAGGAAGTGTGTATTTGTTACATTCTGGACATTTTTAACTCAAATAGGAATAAGAAACCTAGCCCAATTGACACCCAGGCCCCATTTTTAATAACACTGGTTTGTACCCAGGGAATATGCAGATTTTAATCACTCAGGAAAATCTGAAGCAAATCTTCTTGAGAAACATCGCAACCTAGCCCTATTGTTTCCCAGGTAAAGAAGCTAAAGGTTCCCAGAGAAATTAAACTTGTTCAAACCTGGTGTGGTAGCTCAAGCCTGTAATTCTAATTACTTGGGAGGAGGTGATCAAAGGATAGAAGTTCGAGACCAGCCTGGGAAATAAAAGTTCACAAGATTCCATCTCAACCAATGGCTGGGAGCAGCAGAATGTACCTGCCATCCTGAACTACGGAGAAAGGATCATGGATGTGTGTCGTGATGCATGTCTGTCATCCCCAAAACGCAGAAAAATCACAAATAAGAAGACTGAAGTTCAGGCCAGCCCAGGCATAAAGTGAGACCCTATCTTGAAAATAACCAACACAAATAAAGAGCTGGCAGAGTGGTTCAAGTGGTAGAGTACCTGCTTTGCAAGTGTGAATTCCTGAGTTGAAACCCCAGCCCTGGAATAAAGAAAAGGAAGGAAGGAAAGAAGGGAGAAAACCTTGTTTAAGGTCCCACAGTTGACAAACAACACAGATTGATTGGCTCTTGGCCCCTGGATTTTTTCCCACTAGTCTTAATAGTTATAACGACTCACATTTTCCTAAATGTGGATACATATAAAGGTAGATCCTCCCTCAGTTTCTAAAAACATCCAATGCTGAGAACTACAGCTCCAATGCAGTTAGAGTCAAGGGGCTAAGACCACTAGTTTGGGTCATGGCAGCTGATGCCTGCAGACTCTAAAGGACAAAAGGTTAAGGAAGCTCTGAAGTTTCCAACTTGGACAACTTGGACAATTGACTAATCAGATACAATGGAATAGCAAAGTGAGATTGATTTGGCTTAGGTGTTAGGGTTACATTGTTGTTGTTAAATGTGCTCAGATTAAAGCTTCATAAACCATTCAGTATAGCCACTCAGCACAAACAACAAGTACTAAAGTTAAAGATGAGGAGACAGGTGGTAGCAAGGGGTACAGAGGAATAATTATCTATGATCCTGGAAAATTATATATGATCCTGGAAAATGTGACAATGAATGAGTGAGAGCAATGAGATATAGAATATAAAGAGAGAACTGCAGAAAGGGTTATAATAGTTCCATGTTTAAATTGCAAATAACAGAAATTTCTACACACTATGGTTTAATACAAGAAACGTACAGGCTGTGCAACAGAAAATTCTAGTAGAGTAGGCTTCAGGCATAGTTTAATCAGGGATTTGGATCAGTTCTCTCAAGTCTGCTCTTTTCTGTGTTTTGCTTCTTTCTTCATAGTGGTTTCCCTGTAGATCATAAAATGATATCAGTAATAATTATGTTTACATTATTATTACCTATGCACAGGGTGGGGGGGGGGGAGGACTCATTTCCCTCTACTAGCAGACAAAAGTCTTGAGTTTGCTCTAATTGGATCTCCAGAGATAACATGTTGATTACTCTGGTCTGGTTTCCCTGTGATAGCTGGAATGCATTTGTAGTTAAGGACTCAGACCAGTCATAGCTTGCCACCAGGGCGGAGGGTAGAATCAGTTCTGCCCAGTTCTCCTGGCTGCTACACAATGTGAAGCAGACATAATTTAAAATTTAAAAGATCCGTGGCAGATTCCTATAGCAATACAATACCAATAGGATAAGCAGGGGCTCTAAGGAAATTGCACTACTATGGAAATTCAGTCAGGAGCGTGTCTCAGTGCAGACACCACAACCAACAAAATGGTAGGGGTGATCACTGATCAGGGCCATTTGTTTGAGTAACTAGGAAGATTGTTAGCCAGGTGCTGGTGGCAAACACTTGTAATCCAACTGCTTAGGAGGCTGAGATATAAGGCTATCACTTCAAAGCCAGCTCAGATTAGAAAAGTCTATAAGACTCTTATCTCCAATTAACCATCAAAAAGCTGGAAGTAGAAGTATGGCTCAAGTGGTAGGACACGAGGCTTGATTGAAAAAGCTAAGCAAGAGCATGAGGCCCTGAGTTCAAGCCCCAGAACTGGCACAAAAAAATTCATTATTAGCATCTTTGAGATGGCCGTGTTAACTGAGTGTTTGTCATGGATGGAAAAGAACAGCAGACTGAGAAAGAACTGGAAAAGGAGAAGGGGACAAATAGGGTACACTGTTCTTTCCTTTCAGAAGATGGATGGCTAAAGGGATGAGAGTAGTTCAAAGGCAAAGAAAAGTTGCTTATTGCTTTTAGACAGAGGGATATTTGAGGCTCTTTGCAGGCTGGGGGGAAGAGCAGAAGAGGATAGAAGGATGATGGGAAAGGGGGAATAAGCAAGGTAATATGGGCATGAAGAGACACGAGGAAGGAATGAGGTTAAGTATACAGGCCAGGAGGTTGGTGGGAACAGAAATTGGAAATGGCTTCCTCAGAGAGCAGCCAAGGAAGGGCTCAAGCTGAAATGAAAAATGTTGGTGTAGAATGAAGTTGAGAAGACTCAGGGACATCTGGAAGGGTCTCAAGAAAAATCACCTCTGGAGTGTCAAGGTGGCTGGATGCCCAAAGTAGACCCAGAAGAATTGGAATAGTCCCTGGGGGAATTCATTAGGAAACTACAACACAGGAATAAAAAGACTGAAGAACTGCAAACCAGCCTCGTCTTTCTGGAGAGCAGTCTGGCGCCTCATGAGCCCGGCCATAAAAGTGTTTCTGGCCTTTGACCCAATAATTCCTCTTCTGGGAATACATACCATAAAATAACTGAAAAGGAAATACAAACTATTTGCAAAAGGATGTTTATTGCTATCTTGTTCATAATGGCAAAATCTTGGAAAACACCCAAATGCTCCACCAATGGAGAATGTTTAACTACAGAACATTAATACCATAGAATATTATATAACCATTACAAATGATAAATTTGGGCACTGTGTCAATACATGAGAAATGTTAGGTGAACACGGTAGAGTATAAAATAGGCTGGATGGGTTGAGTTCTACCCTGGAAAATGCTGCGCATACAATGGTGTGGTTCATGAAAGGTCACCAAGTTATGTAAATAGTTCATGCAAGAAGATGAAGGGAATGTTTTCCCTTTCAGAAAATTGTTTAAATACACATTTGTTTTAGCATTGGCAAGCAACTGAAGCTAGTCAACATACATTTGTAGTGAGGCTGATGTGCAGGATTTTTATGCAGTCTCTCTTTCCAGAGAAAGAAAAATTGGGGACATTAAGAACCAAATGACTGCTAAGGTGGGTGGGCCATGAGGCTCTGTGGGTTACCAAGAGATGACCAAATTCTTCACTGAAATGGCTTCTAATGGTGCAGGTTTTATAGGAAGAAAAACAGGGACAGAAGGCAGCCAGGCATTGGTGGCTCACACCTGTAATCCTAGCCATTCAGGAGGCTGAGATCTGAGGATTGCAGTTGAAAGCCAGCCCAAGCAGGAAAGTCCTTGAGACTTATCTCCAATTAATTACCAAAAAGCTGGAAATAATGCTGTGGCTCCAAGTGGTAAAGCACTAGCCTTGAGCAAAAACAAGCTCAGGTATAGCATTCAGGCCCTGAGTTCAAGCCTCAGGACTGGTGCACATATGTGCACACACACGCGTGTGCACGCACACACACACACACACAGATACACACACACAGATACACACACAGGTAATGGAACCTTGAAAGATTGGGAAAACAGAGGAGAGATAAAAACAAACCTCCAAGACAGATGAGGCTGGGATAATGGAAGTGAATGAGGAGAAGCAACTGGAGTCCTGAGGTATAAGGACTTGGGGGTCCCAGAGATGAGGAGAATAAATAAGGACGCAGTGGAAGGAGAAGGTAGAAACAGTCCCTGGAGAAAAGGGGGCTGAAGGATTGATATTAGGTAAACAGATCTTGAATTAATAGCATATACAATAATCATCAATTTGGTTTTTCACCCAATAAATACTCCTGCTCCTAACCACCAGGCACTCTGGGTACCAGGGAAGCAACAACACACAAAGCAAAACACTGTGATTTGTTCTACCATAGACTGTATCCCACCAGGTGGCCCTGAACCATATTCCTCTCCATTCCTGGAAAGGTTGGCACTCAGTAACCATATGTTAAGTAAATATAGAAATGGCCTGAGTCCTGTTCTCCACCTAAAGCAGGGTCCCAGTGTGCAAGGGTACTGGGAGTATAGGCGGAGGAGTCATCTGGGCCCACTGGCCGGTGCCCTAGGGCAAATAGAGAGTTGGTGCTCAAGGAAGAGGGCAGAACAGAGATGAAGAGGCAGAACAGAGATGAAGAGAGACCACTCTTTCCAGAACTAGAGGGAAAATAAGGGGATTGTTAAGGGATAGAATGAATCAAGATTGAAAGTGTTGAATTTGAAAAAGTACTTGTGAAATCATTCTGGGCTTTCTGGGAGTCATTAATTCCCACTTACAAGGCATCTGTCTAGGTGCAGAGCTCTGGATTAGGGATGGTGGGACCTGCAGAATCAAGAAAAGCTTAGCTGCTACCCTTAGGGAGTTTACAAGGTTGTAAAATTGGCCTTGGTCTTAAAAACTGGGGCCCATGGAAAGGAGTTGCTGCTAAATACAACAGTGGAACAAGGACAACTGTCCAGGGCTCTGTCCCCCTCCAGAGTTAGCTGGACTTGAGGACAGAGACAAGGCAACTACTGTTCTGTTGGGTTGTCCAGGGCTTTGCCAGAAGCAAGGCCTAAGGCACGTGGGGACTGAATTATTGAACTGTTGGTGAGTGAGAGAGGGGGGATGGTGCTGCCTGCATTGCAGAAGCCGGGGAAGAGGACAGGGAGCTCAAGGACAGAGTTATCTGTGATGGGATTGAGTTCCAGAACAGTGAGTTTGAGGCCAGCCTACAGTCCATAGCAAGTTCCAGACCAGTCTGCACTTTGAGATCCTCCTCTACATACACACAAGTAGAACCAAACAAAAACTACAGTCTCCAAGAATTATATAAAAATAATATATTTGAATGCCCCCAGAGTGTTAAACTCTTATTAAGATTGTGCATAGTCCTGTGGCTCTCCTCCCCTTCCTACTCCATAATGAGGGAGGCAGATACAAGAACAAGAGATTACAACCCAGGAGAACAGTGGTCATGGTTGAAATAGAATGTGCTTTCTGGTGTGGGAGCTGGAGGAGGAGTAATTAGTTCTACCTGGAGAGGTCAGGGTGGGCTTCCCAGAGGAGGAAACACTTGAGCTGGGTCATTAAACAGAACCCCTGGGAGAGAAAAGGGAGGAAGTACCAGCAGAGCAGTGCCTTGAGCCAGAGCAGAGCAGCCATGGGAATTTGAGGAGTGATCTGACCTAATGCCAGTCTGGGAGGGTAGTTTGTAGCCAATCTGGATGGCTGTCTGCATGTTGGCCTAGGGTGGTGGTCTAATACATGGCTGTGCTCCTGTTATCCTGGATGATTGCCAAGCATTTGTCAACAGGCACTGACATGTTCAGGAGAGATGACCAGTAGGAGGGAGGACGGAAAGAAGGAGTCCAGATGCAGGGAAAGCAGAGGCTGCAGTCCAAACCAGGTCCTGTCCCCTGCAGCCACACTGCAGCACTGTCCCCAACCAGTTCCTGTCCAGGGATCCAGGGCCCTTCGGCAGCAGTCCAATGGCTATGCCCAGCCTGCAGCTGCCACCCCACCACCGCGTAGTCCCTGCAGCTGGGGAGAGGTCCCCTTCTGTCCACAGTGCCAGGACCCTGAGGGTCCAGAGAGCACCGCGTAGGGGAGCTCTGTGTGCCCTGCACTGGAAGGAGGGGAAAGACAGCCCCCACCTGCTTCGTTGATTTTCCTTTTCAAAAAGAGAGCGCTTTGCTGATGAAGAGCGATAAGTGTCTCACTGGTGGGGAAAGGATTTTAATAACGTCTGCTGATGACTCTCGCCCTGCTCCATAGAGATACAGGGGAGGCTCATTCTTCTTCCCTTTAATAACCTCGTGTGACTGTGCTGCCCAGGGAGCCAGCTCTGCCTCCTTCTTACCCCCAGTGGTGCTGCCACCCCCTGCAACCCAGCAAGGGTCTTTACTTTTTTTCTCAGTCACTCTCTTTTTCTCCTCTGTTGCTCCCTCTACCACTTCACTTCTCTCCCTTGCTTCTTTTTTTCTCTGAGAGGTACGTGGGCCTGGGAGGGAACCTTATGAACCAGAGACTTGGTCCACCAAGATAAGTGGACTGGCTGGCTAGGAGTGAGCTCTGGGCCACTTTGCACTGATGACAGTGAAGAGATGCATGTTGGCACTTAACATGTGGTTCCCAGTCTCCTGTTTGGCTTTGAGTCACCTGTGGAGCTTATTAAAAGCAGACTTCCACACCCTGGGCTGAGCCTCTGTTCTCCAGGTCTGCGAAGAGTCCAGAGAATGATAGTTCCCACCAGCCCCACAGGCGTGCAGATGGGAGAGGAGCCTGTCGATCACTCTGAGAAACTCAGAAGTGAGGTGGGACAAGTCATTACCTCAGACTTCCCCACTGGCTGATGTCCTCCAACAGCTTTCCCTGCAACTCTGCTCTCTGTGACATCCACATGTTTAAGACCTAAGCTTTTCAAATGGTTTGGGAACCTGGCCGATGGTTTGCATTAAAGCTGCTTTTGTAGTGACAGTAACTAATATTTACCTAACACATGTTTATAAGGAATCTGGCGAAGGCAGCCATGGCTGAAATCTGAGCTGCCAGTCCATCTAACTCATAGCCCTAACCTTTCACACCACTTACACCATAAGCACGCTGTAGGTTAAAGCGGAGGACACACATGAGGGTTGGGGGAAGGAGATGGTTACAGGAACTTGTTTTTCCCATTCAAAGTTCAAAGGAAGATTGTCCTTAAAAGAAAATGGCAGCCAGGCATGGATGGCTCACACCTGTAATCCTAACTACTCAGGAGGCTGAGTTATGAGGATCATAGCCAGGCAAGAAAACCTGTTGAGACTCTTATCACCAATAAAATGACTCAAAAAAAAGCCAGAAGTGGTGCCGTGGCTCAAGTGGTAGAGTGCTAGCCTTGAGCAAAAGAAGCTCAGGGAGAGGGCCCAGGCCCTGAGTTCAAGCTCCAGGATGGGCAAAAAGGAAGAAGGAAGGAGGGAAGGAAGGAAGGAAGGAAGGAAGGAAGGAAGGAAGGAAGGAAGGAAGGAAGGAAGGAAGGAAGGAAGGAAGGAAGGAGGAAGGGAGGGAGGGAGGGAAGGAGGGAGGGAGAGAGGGAGGGAAGGAGGGAGGGAGGGAGAAAAAAGAAAAGAAAATGGCTGGTTTCCATTTCTTTACTTCCTCCTAGATAAGGCTCATCCCAACTTCAACACAAACTATTTATCTGGCCTCCCAGGTTCTCACGTCTGTGCCATGATGATTCCACCTGATACTTCCCCTGGAGACCTGCCCTTGACCCTCTCTAGCCTTCTCTTGATTATTTGTTCTGTAGTACTTACAGCAGCACCCGCCCCACACACCATCCCCACCACGACTTCATGCCTGCAAGCCTTCCCTCATTACCTCCCCAGCCTCAAATAGCCACTGTTCTGGACTATCTACCATCAGTTAAATCTTCCTAAGCCCGCTTCTGTTGTCTCACTTTGCTCTGTATAACCACCAACAGTGCCCCAGCATTGCTTCCTATACTGGTTTAAAACCTCTGCCACCCAGCCCAACCCTTGTTTCAGTAGTATTAATTCTCCTTTCTGCAGGACTAGCGTATTATATGCTGTGTTCTTTCCACCCGCCCCCCCCCACTCCCTCCTCATTCATTCTCTCTAATCCTGATTCTTCATTCCTGTAACAGCTCAGTTCCAAACCTGTACCTCCACAGCCTCTGGTGACCAAATCTCTCTCCCAGCCCATCTAATTCCCAGCTTCTCGGTGTACACGGTTGGCATCACAAGCTCTCACACTTATTTATTTGTGTCTAAGAATTATTCTAAGATTGTTTCAGGTCTTTGCATTTTTTCCAGCCAGATGATACAGAATTTTAAGAACAATAACTAGACCCTTTGGTTTTTTAGTACCTATATCCTTAGAATACAGTGAGTGTCATTAGTAGCTTTGCATTGAATTGAAACAATTCCTAAATGACCATTCCTTTCATTACAATGAATGAGTCCCAAGTCCAAAGCTACCAGGGTGTGTGCTCTGTGGACTGAGATGACTGGATGATATAATGGTGACAATGAATGCAGAACTAAATAGTAGATGCTTACTTTATAATTCCAGATTTGCTACCACTGATCTGTTGTGTGGTCCCAGGTAAGTTGTTCTAAGGGGTCAGTCTAGATCTCTGTGAGGCAACCTGTCTCAGCCTTTTCTTTTCTTTTCCTTTTTTTTTTTTTTTTTTGGAGGGGGAGGCGGGGGTCAGTTGTGGGATTTGAACTCAGGGCCAGGGTACTGTCCCTGAGCTCTTTTGCTCAAGGCTAGAGCTCTACCACTTTGAGCCACAGCTCCACTTCCAGTTTTCTGGTAGTTAATTGGAGATAAGAGTCTCACAGACTTTCCTGTTCAGAATGGCTTTGAACTGTGAATCTCAGATCTCAGCCCCCTGGTTAGCCAGGATTACCCACATGAACCACCAGCGCTTATTTTCACCAGGGCTTGTTTTCACAGCTTTTTCATCGCCAGTGATCTGTGCTAAGCCATCCATCCTTTCTCCTGGCCAATGGTCAAGGGCACATGGGTCTCTCTGGCCTTCCTTTTACTTACATGTGAAATGAAAATTACAGTAAGAGTAGCTAATTTATAGAGTTGGTGAAAGGATTAAATACAATGTTTCAGAAAATTCTCTTAGCCTAGAATATGGCCCAAAGAAAGGGATCAATAAATTATACATATTATTAAGTCAAGTTAGGAACATGAAGTGTACCCAAGATAGAGAAGAAGGTCATCTGTCCCTGTTCTGATCAAGTGGGAAACCTGAGAGTGGATGAAACCACTTAAGCCCTGAAAAGGTCAGCTTGGGCTCTGATGCTAGGGTACTCCCTGCCCCCTTGCAGTGACTAGAGCACCAATTGTCCCATTAATGACAGCACTGCTGGCAGGTGGGACGACACTGTTGGATAGTCCCATCGATTTTCCCATTACCCTGTAATGTTGTGTATTAAAAGCATTGCCGATCTACTACCTTCTTTCTTTATTATCTCCAGGGCCTGCCCATCCACTTGAGAGGATTAAATTGTCTGGATGTAGTAAACTTCCACAAAGGGCAAGAAACCTCTTCTTGGGCAGAATATGAAAGCTAGGAACCGTACTTGTTCCCTAGATCATCCACACATTGACAGGGAAGCCCAGACTGAGTACAGACAATCACCAACTGGAGAGGGTAGGACTCATACACCAGTTGCCTTTGCTGGGTGACCCTTCTGGTCTTGCCTGGTTTGCTTCTGTTTCTGCTTAAGATCTATCTTAGCTTGATCCTTTCTTCCTGTGTTTCACTTCTTACTGTCTGCTGGCTCCATCTGGTAGTCATGGTCTAAATCTCAAAATCCATCCGCTAGCCCTGGTTCTTTGTTGTTCTCTTTGTTCAGTAACTCCATCTAATATCATGAGTCCTAATACATATTCAGCTTCACAAGAGAGCCCTATTCAATCTAGGCCTATTGGTACTCACCTACAATCCCAGTACTCGAGATCTCAAATTCAAGACCCTGGCTACATAGCAAGATATTATCTGAAAATGAAAACTAATTAATTAATTGAAAAAGAAACTTATTCAGAACTTACATTACCCTTGGTATTCTTATTTGTAAAACTGGAACATGAATGCTTCCTTTAAGACCTGTATGAGATGACATCCATATGGCTCTCGGAGCATTAAAAAAAAGTCTAGAGGAGAACAGGCACTGCTGTTAGTTTTGAGGTATGACCAAAGATAATGAGGTTGGTATTTCATACTACAACTCGTCTATGCAAATTAATTTTCTCCCATTCACCTTGAAAAGCAAATCACAAATTGAGAATTGTGCCTGCAACCCATCTGCAGCTGGCATCCTCATCAGCAAGTCTCCATCTTCTGAGATGGGCTAGGTCTGAGTTTTGGAAATGATTATTCAGAACTAAGCCTCATGCACAAAGCAGGTGATCAAACAGAATAATCTCCCTTCAGATGATATAAGGTAAGGAGACAACTTTATTGTTAAATTGATACTATGGATTATCTCACCGAGGAGTTCTAAAAACTGCTTTGGAATAAGTGTGGCTTCCCAAGGTGACAACTTTGAAGGGAGATATACTTCCATGATTAAGCTTTGATCTACTTATATATTAAGCAGGAGCTTATTAGTGAAGAGTGAAAGAAAGTAAAAAATTGGCTTAAGGGAAAACATAATTTATTTCTCAATGACTTGAAAATCTACAGTTAGATCAGACCCAACTGTATAGTTAGAGAAGGTCATGTCTGAAATAAGTTTCAGACATGGCTAGATCCAGGGGTTTAAATACTGTAGCCTTTCTTAATCTCTCAGCTTTCCTCCTCCTCTTCCTTCTTCTCCTCCTCCTCCTGTTTCTTTACCTTCCTCCTCTTCTTCATTTCTCTGTCTTTCTCTCTCAAGCAGACTTGACATGGAAGCCCCCCAGCAGTTCAATCTTCAAATACAATGGAGAAAGAGAGAGAGAGAGAGAGAGAGAGAGAGAGAGAGAGAGAGAGAGAGAGAGAGAGAGAGAGAGAGAGAGAGAGACTAGTCTCAACAAAAGCCCCAGGATACAATCTCATTGGTCAAACTGGTGTGATGACCCTCCCTAAACAATGACCATAGCCAAGACTGACCCCCACATGAACCAAGAGTCAGCAAGGAGTGTCTCCATGTTGGAAAAATATTATTCAGGTACCAGAGTGGGGGCAGATATATGGTTAGAAGGCAAAAATAGCAGATTCACTGTGATCTTCTTTAAGATGGGTTTCATAATTGTCAAATTAAAGTATTAGAATCATGAAGGGTTTTCTTTTTAAAAAATGTACTTTAAGACATGTGTGCAGTTCAGTGGTGAACCAATAGCATGTGTAAGACCCTAAGTTTGATACCCAACACCCCCCCCCCACATACACACAAATTAACTTAGCTGAGCACAGTGATTCACACATGTAATCTTAGCTACCCCACGGACCAAGATTCAGAGTATTGTAGTTTGAGCAGAGCAAAAACCTCATGAGACCCCAATCTCAACCTGTAGCTGTGCACAGTGGATCCTACCTGTTATTCCAGCTTTGGAGGAAGCTAAGATTAAGAGGATCTCAGTTCCAAGCCAAATTTAGCATTAAACATTTTCCATCTTAGTGGAAGAAATGAGGGGATATGTGCTTGTCACCATAGCTGCTACAGAAAACATAAAATAGGAGGATCAATATCCAGGTGCCAGCCCAAGCAAAAAGCAAGGCTCTTGCTCAAAAATAACTAGAGCAAAAAGACATGACCGCCCAGCAAGCCTGAAGCCTAGAGTTCAAACCTCAGGACAACCAAAAAAAAACCTTTATTTTGTATTGTAGTTAATAAAATAAATAGAAAACTATAGATAGTCCTACAAAGCAATTTATAACTTGAGGGAAGAAATCTTTTAAAGGATTTTGTGTTTTACTTTTTTTTTTTGAGAAAGGGTCTCAATATGTAACCCATGCTAGCTTCAAACTCTCAATCCTCCATCTCCCAAATGCTAGGCTTATAAGCACGAGTGGCTTCATTCCTTTCTGGTGGCCATCTTATTGTGTCCTTGCCCTGAAGGGTAGGGTTCTTGTCTGGAGAGGCTTTCAGGAAGTTCTAGCCAATTAGTGTGGATATTTTCTCCTTTGTTTTCCTTTTATACAACATCTGTCTGTCATGTTGAGCATTGCTCTGTGGTTATGAAACAGAATTGTGGTTTTCAAACCAATTTTGAAAGCAGAACTCTTATTTTTTTTCATAAACCATCCTTACACCTCTTTAATACACAGATGAAGGTAGAGCTACTCTGGCTGGCCTGCTAAACTTTCTCTTTTCCATGTTCTCTCTTTTCCATTCAGCCTTTGATTCATGACTTCAGAATCCTGAAGCCCCAGGAAATGTAATCTGAAAACCACTGGAATATGGCAAAGTGATTGGCTCTTTAGAATCAGTGCTATTAACTTCCTGGAGCTTCGGTACCATTGGTAGGAGGAACACAGACTGGACATTTATTGAGCACTTATTGTCACATGCTATCCCTTCATTATCTCACTTGTGTCGAGCCCATGGGGCAGCAATTAGTATCCCTTTTACACAGATGGGAAAACCGAGACTATATAGAACGTCATATAACTGGCAAGACACAAAAGCCAGCACTTCCTGATTCAAACTGCCTGTGCCTCCTTAGATTTTCATGGTGGGTGCTGTACTAAATGTTTTGCTGTGAACTATGGATTCCAGTTAATCTTTACAAAACTCTGTGAAGGAAAGAATCCAGACACCAGAGTACATACTGTATGAGTTTACATAAATTTTCAAAATCCATCAACCTAATTAATCGATAATGATAGAAATCAGAAACTGTGGCTTCCCTTGGTAGATGGGGGTTGTGGTGGGTGGTGATGCTGGAAGTATTCTGTATTGATCTGGATGGGGGTTACATGGGCACTCAAATGTGTAAAAAGCCATCGAGCTGAATACTTAGATTTATGTCACTTACTTTATGAATTATACCTCAATTCATTCGTTTTAATTTTAAACCCTTCTATTTAAAAAATGTCATTATAAAGACAAGTAGATAAGACACGGAACAACAAGGAAACTTTTGTTTATAATGGTAAAGTAACCAGTCTAGGAAGATAACAACTCTGGGATCATACTGTCAGACTGGAACCTTCCAGGGATTGGGTGATACAGCCCTCCTGGCAGTTGGGCATGTCTATGGCACTTTCAATGACCCAGGGAGAAGTATGTGCTTGGGATTGTCAGCCAGAAAGAGCTTCTTGTTACTCCAGGTAGTCATGAGTCACTTTGGATACCCTGAGTCATGTCTTCACCCCTGTCCTTCCCCGTCTCCTCTGTCTCCCCCTCACTCTGCCACATCCCCACCTCAGCTCCATGCTTTGGGTTTGGTTTCTTGGCTCCTTCACGTTCTCTGTTGGTTGGATGGCTACAAAGATCTTTTCTAGGGAAGAGCACAGAACACTGGGCAAGGCATGGGGTCTCAGCCAGGAAAGTCACAATGAGAGACTAAGTGGGTAAGAAGAAAAGTGAAGCCTTCCAAATGCAATCAGAGCCATACTGTCTCCTGCTGAAGTCCTGCCCCTTGTACTGAGAGCCTTCCTAGGCAGTCCCCAAGCACCCCAGAGAGCCCTCTAGGGATCATGCCTGTCTATTCAAACCTTGCCTGGGTCCTTCACCTTTTCCTTCAACTCTATAAACACAGCTTCTATTTTTAGGTTCCATTGTAAGGGAGACCCTGGGATTCAGGCCAGGGATCCAGGGAGCTAGAAAACCACAATCCCAGGGGCCCGATCAGAGCCTAAGTGAATAAAAATGACAGCAAGCCTGGGCATCAACTGGGTATAAATCTAAGTCTGATGATGGATCACTGCATGGTCTGAGCAAGCCCCTGGCTTCATGGATATGCAGGTGCCAGTGAACAGCCTGAAACTACCTTCCTCCATTCCTCTCAGTATCTCCCCTTCCACTGATCAGTAAAAAGGAAGCATAGGTGCGCTTTAAGCAAGAAAATAGGCATGCTGAAAGATCTGCCATTGGAACCCAGTCTGGAGGGCTGAGCAGGAGTATAGCAGGGAGCCCACTAAGATGACCTGAGACACAGAAATGCCAAATGACTAAGTGGCACAAGTTCCTACAGGCTGGCTTATTTGGACTCGGTGTCATGGCCCTGGAAACTGGTGATATTTTATTGTTTGAAAAAAAAAATAACCTGCCCACATTGGAAAGAGAGGGGGCAGGGGAGAGAAGGAAATATATTTCTTATAGGAGGGTCCAGAGAAGAGGCCGGAGGTGACAAGATTTGTTAAGCTCCTACTAGGTTCTGGACATTGCTGAGTCCCAAATGGCAAAGAATTGAATCTTGGCCTCTTAAACTTTATCATCCACAGGAAATGACCAAGAAGCAAAGTAATATGTGACAGGGGTACTTACCACAGAAGTCTTACCTAGTCGTAGGAGGAGGCTTGAGATCGTGAGCCTCAGGAAAGCACACCTATACGTCCAGAGACAACTCTGCCTACAGGATAATGGATGTGGGTAGAGGTGGAAGAGATGCAGGGCAGCCATGTCAAGGGAAGGATGGGGGCAGCCTATCACAGGCTTTGGTAGGGCTGGAAGGTGGCTGGATCTTGGGTCCTCTGGAAGACAGAATCTACAGTCCCTGGTGGAGAGAGGAGGATGACACCAGGATCTCAGGCTTGGAGGTGACTACAAAAGGACAGTGAAAGCCTCCTTTTTCTGACCACCTAGTTGTATGTTCCAAGCTTCTCCCTTTAACGGAAACATAAACAACTTAGAGCCAACTAGCAGGTCCTGTACTGCTCTGAGCAGCACCTGTCCAGGACTTGCCAGGTAAGAGGCAATCTACAAACAGCTGCTTTATGAATAACTTACTGCCAAAAAAAAAGAGAAAACATTTGATTGATCCCAGCTGTGGCCTGACCCAGTTTTCTCGCCCCTGGCAACACCTTTCACCTGTGCTCCGCGCCCCACTGATGACTCACAGAGCCCAGGAGTAAAGGGGGCAGAAGTGGGCTTGTGGGCACAGTGCCATCTGGAATTCTTAAAACATGAATTGCGAATCAAGTGGCCCCTCTCACAGTTAATCGATGGCAGCATATCCTGATCGCTTTCATTATTATTATTTTCTTATGCATGTGTGATCGGGAGATTTATTGTTGAGGCTACAGAGGCAAAATCAATTATTCATGTTATAAATTAGAAAATGATTTATGTCTACAGGAGACGGGGCCTCAGCAAGCAGAGCCCATTACAGATAAGCTTTGCTGAAAGGACCAAGATTTATCTGTAAACTTCACAAATTGCAGCTCACCAATCCCAGTCCTGCTCCCAACCCATCCCCCAGGGCACCCATCCCTCTTCCTGAGTCATTCTGTCTTTTTTGGTTGTCTACCATACCCTTGATTCCTGTTTCTCCCATTCCCCCCACTTCTCTTCGTTCTTCTAGTCTGTTTTTCTCCTTTGATAAATGCCCACTGCTCGCTGTTCTCTCTCTCTCTCTCTCTCTCTCTCTCTCTCTCTCTCTCTCTCTCTCTCTCTCTCTCTCTCTCTCTCTCTCTCTCTCTCTCTCTCTCTCTCTCTCTCTCTCTTTCTCCTCTCTTTCAATTTGAGGGGAAGATACTCATAAACTTTCTGGTTCTGGAGTCTAAGCTGCCGTGTACAAGGGAGAGTTAGGTGACAGACTAGGAATTCCCCAGTGTTCAGTTCATTCAGTTAGGTTTTTAAAGAAGAGTTGTTGCCAAGTAAGAACCACACCACTCACGTGGTATTCAGGTAAGGGGTAGGTTTATCATCATTCCAGCTGGCACCAGGCCATGTTGACACTCCATGCAGCAGGGAAAAGACCTGGGAAAGAGAGCATCTGGCCCTGGGCTAGGCCTTATCTAGGGTAGGGGCGGGGGAAAGGTGTGGCCACATCAGATCTAGATGTGACCTCTTCCAGGTATGCCAGTTGCCTAGGTAACACAGGTACTGGGCGGAGACTTAGCTGAGAGGAAGGCGGGAGTCTGCTTGCCAACCAGGAGTGGACCTTATAATTTGTGAGCCCATTGCGAGGTTGAAAGACTGGATCATGTTTCTTTGAACTGTTGGCTCCTCCTGCCTTGGACAAAAGGCAACCATTACCCAGCACCTGCATGCTGCTTTGCTCTCAGATCTTCCCAGAAAGCAGGGTCAGGGCATGTGATGACATGGAACACTCTTAGACTTTGTGGTCAATAGACAGAGTTTGAATCCTCATTGTGCTGACAACAGTGTGACCTTGGGCAAATCACCAGGCCTCAGTTTCTGCATCTACAATTGTGTTTCCAGCCTGAGCTCTACCGCCACAAGATTGTTGAAAGATGTTCAAGGATGGCACTCCTTTCATCCACTGATAGCTCACACCTGAAATCCTAGCTACTCAGGAGGCTAAGGCCTTGAGGATTGTAGTTTAAAGCTAGCTCAGATAATAAAGTCCACGAGACTCTTATCTCCAAGTGAGCAAAAAAGCTCCAAGTGGAGCTGCACTCAAGTAGTAGAGCACCAGCCTTGAGTGATAAAGCTATGGGACAGTGTCTAGGCCCTGAGTTCAAGCTCCGGTACCAGCATACACACACACACACACACACACACACACACACACACACACACACACACACACACACACACACACACACACACACACACACACACACACACACACACACACACACAGAGGATTGCACCCTGGCACACAGAAATTTTCTCCTGGATATAAATTTCTTTGACTGGACACAAGATTGTGTGTGGAATGTTCACTTCTTGTCTCTCACTCTTGCTCTCTGAAGAATATCACAGCTGTCCTGTGATATAAAGTAGACTAGCTAGCCTCCTGATAATAGGGAGAAAAATGTGTCCCATTGGCAACATCTGGAGGATGCAAAGGGCAAAGGGAAAGAATGCT
The DNA here is from genome assembly GCF_024711535.1 of Dipodomys merriami. Lineage (NCBI taxonomy): Eukaryota > Metazoa > Chordata > Mammalia > Rodentia > Heteromyidae > Dipodomys > Dipodomys merriami. Next base: position 1,496,134 of record NW_027203204.1, on the reverse strand, counting down.
TCCTCAAAAACAGGAAGATCAGGGCCACTGTCTTGCTGCCTTTAAGAACGTGTAACCCTCTCATGTTACAAGAATAGGAGGATTAATAATAGGAGGATTGTGGTTTGAAGTCAGTCTGAGCAGAAAAGTTTGGGAGACCTCCTTCTCTACCTAAGGCTGAACACACTGGTGTATACCTAACATCCTAAGTTATATGACCAGAGTAGTTCATTTTGATCTCTAAATCTGCTTTCACCCCTCTCAAAAGGTGAACATGAACATGGCAGCTCAAGCTAATAATTCTATCTAATTGGGAGGCTGAGATCAAGGGATCAAATTTCAAGACCAGACAGGCAAAAAAAAACATTTAAAAAGTTCATGACACTCCATCTCAACCAATGGCTGGGTGCTATGGTACAGACACAAGGAATCACAGAAACAAGAAGGATCACAGTCCAGACTGGTCTTGGCATAAAGCAAGACGCCATTTTGAAAATAATCATCATAAAAGGAGCCTGGCAGAGTGGCTCAAGTCATAGAGTGCCTGCCTAGCAAGTGGAAGGCCCTAAGTTAAATCCCTAATACTGCAGTAAAGGGTAAAAGGGGGATGATAATCCTTACCCCACTTACCCAACATTGTGGAATCAAGTGAAAAAAATCTTAATGGCTGTCATAGCTTTCTTTGTTTGTTTTGGTTTTCTTTTTGGGTCTGGTCATGGGGCCTGAACTCTGGGCCTGGGTGCTGTCCGTTAGCTCTTCAGCTCAAGGCTAGTGCTCTACCACTTGAGCCACAGAGCCACTTCCAGCTTTTTTCTTTTTGCTTATGTGGTGCTGAGGAATCGAACCCAGGGCCTCAGGCATGCAAGGCAAGCGCTCTACCACTGAGCCACCTTCCCAGCCCTGTCACAGCATTCTTACTGGATGATGTTATAGAAAAAAAAGTCAAAAAAAAAAGAAAAGAAAAAAAAAGAAGAGCTTTTGGTCATTGAAGGGCAACCACAACAGGCATCCACTTAAGGAAAATTAGTCTCTTAAATGGTCCAGTAAATGCCCCTCGAATGCCCCTGAAATAGCTCCAAAGCCCTCTGGTGTTCTTCCCAGGGCTTGTGGTGGCCCTGCCATCCCACTGATGCCTGAGCCCTGGCCCCAGAATCACAGATCTGAGGTTAACAAAATGGCACAAGGCACTCTTGTATCTGGCTTGGGGCCACGGGAAGAAGTGCTAACCACAGAGAGGTAAGTCTTTACTGAGGGCCTGATGTATGCCAGGCTCAGGAAGAAAACCAGGCACACACATGTGGCCTAGGGGAAGCAGATGCAAAGCACACACCTAAAGATGCAGGATCCTCATTTCCAGCACCTTCTCTGCCATATTAATGACCTTGGAGAACCTATGAGCTTGGAGAAAGCCCTCTAGTAAGTAAGTACAGAAAGATGTCAATTCAGGAGGGAGAAACACCTCTTGGCTAGGAGCACCTACTGAACCTCCTCCTTCAAGGGGTCTAAAGTTAAAAAACAGAGCCTCTCCCCTCTCCTTTGGACAGTCATGGAAGTTCAGATCCTAGACTCTGGGCTTCATGAAGTCCACTCAGCTCAGTCCCTATTTCCATGAGCGCTGGCTCCCATGAATCCTAAGATCTGAAAAAAATCCATAGCTCTTTTCTGAAGTCCTGGCATCGGCTCCTTCAACTGATGGGAACTCTGGGGACCCTTCTTAACCCTATTCCCGTGAGATACCATGCTATGACCTAAGCAAAGCCAGCCTGGAGGACCTCTTGGAAGACATGATTCTTTTGATGTCTGTTCTGCTGTTGACCAACAAGCCCCAGTGATATTCTTACTAGCCAAAACCACTACATTCAACTTGAATTATTTCATTTGTTTCCCAAAGGCTGGAATATCACCTATTTTATTCACAAATCCTACTTTCTTAAACCCTATATTAGAGGGCACCATTTCCTGCCTCAAAATTCTTGTGGCTCACCAAACACTGATGTCTCATGTCTTTAAACCTAGATATTCAGGAACCTGCAGATAATGGTTCAAAGCCCACTGAGGCAGGAGAGTCCTTGAGACTCTTATCTTCCATTGACCACCAAAAAGCCAGAAATGGACTTGTGCTTCAAGTGGTAGAGTGTTAGCCTTGAGAAAAGGACAGCACCCAGACCCTGAGTTCAAGCCCCAGGACCAGTGCATGCGTGTGGGCGTGTGTGTGTGTGTGTGTGTGTGTGTGTGTGTGTGTGTGTGTGTGTGTGCACCACATGTGCATGCACAAATTATAGCAGCTCCTCATTGCCCATGCTTCCAATGAGATTCCAAGTTATTGGTATAATAGACAAAAAAAGAGCCTGGAAAAGGGGCCCCTACCTCCCTACCATGTCATCTCCTCATTGCCCATCTATTAGGACCACTCATTATGCACTGTCCACCTTCACGATGAAAGCTCTTAAATCTCAGCCTCTCTACTTAATAATTGTGAAACTTAACATTTAACCTCTTAGAGGCTCAATCTCTCCATATTTTTGTCTAGACAAGGTCTCACTAAATTGTCTAGGCTGGCCTCAAATTTACACTCCTCCCCTGGCCTATCAAGTGCTGGGATTACAGGCACCAAACAGAGTCTCTCCATATTGTGGGTAGGTTGCACAATTTCCCTTGCCAGTAACTGTGGAGTCTACTGATTAAAAGCAGGCCTTAGAATTGAAGCCTAGCTATAGAGCAAATGAAGATCTGAATCTAGGCAAGGAGACAGGAAGCAGTATTATAGAATCCAGGCTTTGCATGATCACCAAGAATGCACTGGGACAAGGTCTCATTGCTTAAATGTGCCAGAGGAGAAGATACTTGTGAAAATATTGGACAGGTTGCTTCACATAACACAGTCATCTCTGGGTTCCCCAGGAAGGGAGGTCCGGGGAGGAGATGAGGGGGGCGTCTAGGAAGGGAGAGAAGGCAGCAGACATAACAGGAACCAACAGCTGCTATGAGACACCAGTCTGCTTGGATGGGGATGGCAGCGTCAGCTCCAGCTAGAGAGGAAAATACAGGTTGATGAACTAGCTTTGGCAACGCTTGGTTACCTTGTCCTGCCAATAAAGCCACCAGGATTGAAAAATGGAGTCCACTCTCTCCCTTGCCCTTGTCCTTGGGTGTTCTGCTTCTGAGTTCTGTCGTCTATGCTGCCAAATTACGTTGGCCTCCCCTGGCTCAGTAGGGAATTATGTCCCCAGATCCCCCCTCAACACAGCTAATGTCGCTGTTCCTTGTTGAGTATTGAGGGTGTAGGTGATGGACTCACAAGGGAAGAGAGATGGAGAAAGGGAGGGGCTTATCTGGTTTCTCCAAGAAGACAGATATCCCTGAATCCTACTTGAATACTAGAGGAAGTCCATCTTGCTACAGTATTTATAGCTTAGGTTCTGAGTCAGGTAGGTATGATGTTGGATAGGAGCTTCTTAGGAACTGTGTAACAAGGTAACTTATCCTTTCCAGCCTCAGTGTGCTCATCTGAAAATTGGGTGGGGGGGAAATAAGATATATACCTACCAGAGTTATTATAAGGCCTAACTACAGTTATTTGTTTAACATAGTGCCTGGCATTTTTATAACTGCTTCATAAGAGGTAGCACCATTATTATTCTTAGATGAACTCTTCTGCTTTCTCTCAGAACCATGTGGGAAAGTGGGAAATTAAAATAACACAAATAGAATATAGAATTGACATTCACAAGATAAATATGGTTGAACATAACATAGGCTCATGTCAGGAGTAAAATTTAGCCAAGAACTCAAGAGCCCTACCTCGCATCTCCTTTGGTATGTCATCAACCAGGGCAGTGGGCATAAGAAAAGACTAGCCCACAAGATTTATCATGCTCATCTGTGTGGGGTACAGACAGGATCTTCCAAAGACCTTAACTGGGACTCAGACTGAGGGACACAGGAACAAGACCTGGAGTTTTCCACTTTCAAAAGATCTTTAAACCTCAGTGCAAAAGAAAGCCTACTGTGAATGTAATAAATGCTTAATACATTTCGTTATGGGGAAGAAAAGGTAATGATGGGGAGGATCAGCAAGAAGAAAAGAAAGGCAGAGTGTTTAGGAGGAAGCTAGTGGGAATGGTGGGAGGGTCTGGGCCCTGCCCCTGATTCCCTGCCTGTGATCCTTCCCAGGTATGCTCACTGCATCAAAAGCTCAGCTACCTGTGTTCTGATTTGAAACCTTGGTCAGAGCCCCCGCCTCTCCCCGAAGCTGGTCCACAGCCCAGCCAGGTGGATCCTGCCAAGCCTGTGGCGCCTCCCCTCTAGCCCCAGGCCTCACGTGGGGAGGAGCTAAGAGCCAGGTGCTTCCAGCCTCCCTCCTCCTCTGACCCTATGTATCTTTTCAGCTGCCATCTCGATTCCTTTCCTTGCTTCACTGGCCAAGCAGCTCATCAGTGCTCTGTCCCTCAGGCTCCAGATCCTTCCACGCCTTTGCGGCTTGGCCTGTTTCACCCCACTGAAACAGCATTGTTGAAACCATCCACATCGCCTCCTTTTTGTAACTGGCTCTTCTCCTGCCTCCCCCTCTGGCTGACCCTACCACTACCAATAGCTTCTCCTGTCCCCTGGATGGCAGCACTGCTTGGCTTTGAATTAAATCAGAGTATCTGACCCTGTCCTGGGTGGGCACTAAAGACACCCAAGGTCATTTCCCTCCGCCTCAGCTCCCACCCTAGCCATCTCCAAATTTCATCACATCCTTGGCCCAGAACATTCTCCATTCCCCAGGCCATTCTCCTCCTGCCACATTCTGCAGAATATGCTTTTTTAAGTCCCTGTATTTTGCTTATCTTTTTCAATATAGGTTGCACACAAAGTCCAGCACAGCTGACACCTCCTCCATAAGGCTCTCCCAGAGCTTAGCCATCCCAATTTCTCATCAGCATCGTAACAACCGCATTAAGTCACAGCCTGTCTGAGTCACACAAGTGTCTGCTTGCCCTACCTCACTCTAATTTTAGAACAGAGACCCTCCCTTACTCATGTCTGCTGCCTTGGCACCCAACTTGTTGCTTAGAACATGAAAGGTTACTAAAATAATACTTGTCAAATTAACTAAATGGTGGGTGCTTATGGTTTGATTGGGTTGCCAGGCACTGCAGCCCCTTAGATGATGAAACATTGTGCTAAGAAGGACAGCCGTCTTGGGTTTCCAATTCCCCAGGCTGGAACAATGAAGTGGCAATTTTCTTCTCCTGCCTAGTGGCCTCCTAAGCACAAGGAAACTGGCCTCTTGGTGCCAGAACCTGGCAAATTAGTACAAATCAGTACATTCTGAATCCATACATGGCTTAATGGACAGAATCAGGTTCTGAGCAGGGTCTTCTGACTCCCAGCACAAGCTATTCCCAATTGCTAGCACCAACCATGGCTTCCTGGCTCAGTTCCCAGCATAGAGCCCCCACCCCCTGACATCTAAACTGCTTCAACATCCAGTGAGCATGGGTTCCTCCTTCAGACCTTAACAAGGGTGCTTACTTCTCTCTGTAATGAAACATTCCTTCCCTTCTCAAATTAGATGGACATCAAAGCTTTCCTCCCAGAGAAATGATTAAACTATTGTACAAATTGTTGAAGATGATAGAAAGTAGTGAGTAGTGGCTGGACACTGGTGGGTCATGCCTGTAATCCTAGCTACTCAGGAGGCTGAGATCTGACGATCACAGTTCAAAACCAGCCCAGACAGGAAAGTCCATGAGACTCCTATCTCCAATTAACTATCAGAAAACCAGAAGTGGTGCTGTGGCTCAGGTGGTAGAGTGCTCACGTTGAGCTAAAGAGTTCAGGGACAGCTCCCAGGCCCAGAGTTCAAGCCCCACAACCAACAAAAAAAAAAAATGGTGCATAGGTTTAGGTGCCCAAAATTCATGGAAATCTACACTTGATCTCTTGGCAATGGATCTCCTGGGCCACGAAATGCTAAATGGCTTAAAATAGACAATGGGGATAGTGAGGGTGGATATAGGAGGTGGGAAGAGCCAGGCAGTAGAAGAGAAGCCCAAACTGGGGAACCTTTGCCTTGTCTAGGGAACTGAGGCTAGGTTAGGCTGTGTCCCACAGACAGAACACCCAGCTCAAGGCACCATAAGAAAGGGAGGCTGGGCATGCTTAGCTTGCGGGATTGCACATCATGGTATCTCTGTGGAATGATTCTTGTCTGGATGTGGAGCTGCAGTGCTAAGGAGCTCCATCCCCACCTCTCCTATTACTTATGGTCCAGCAGCCAAGATAGGCCACTCTCTCTGTGTGCCTTCCCTGGGGCAGCCAGAACAAGGTAAGAGAGACCAGGTGGCTCCAAAACCACCATCTGTTTTTCTCCCAATCCTGGAGGCTAGAACTCTGAGATCAAGGTGTTGGCTGGGTTCTCCTGAGGCCTTTTGTGGCTTAATAGTGTTCACATATTTTCTATTTCTTTCCAGGGTCTTTCTTCTATACTTGCCTGTGTCCAAATTTCTTCTTCTCTTGAGAACACGTCTTACTGGATTGTTGCCCACCCTAATGACTTCATTTTAACTCAATTACCTCTATAAAGACCCTAACTCGGAAGTGGCACTGTGGCTCGAGTGGTAGAGTACTCGCCTTGAGTTGAAGAGCTTAGGGACAGCGCCCTGGCCCAGAGTTCAAGCTCCATGACCACCACCACCAACAACAACAAAAGACTCTATGTGTAGTTATGTGATGAGGTACTGGGGTCAGGACTGCAACGTATGAATTAGCTCTTAGAGGACAGGTATGGGCCAAAAAATGGGGGATCAAAAAGGGTCTGGCCCGTCTAGCTTCTCTCTGACATGTGCCCTTGCCCTTGGTCTAGGAAGACTTGGATGTGAATAGACCTAGGAAGATGAATGCCCAGAGGGTTAGGTGCTACTTTGGGACTATGGCAGCAGCTCTCAAGCTCTGGGCATTCAGAATCTTCATCACTGTCTTTGAAAGATAAACCCAGTCAAATGTAGATATCCAAAAGTCTACCTGCGAAGAAGCAAGCTTTGGTACTCAGCTTGTTGTCCCATTGACAAATAGCCTGAGGACCCTGCGTATAATAGAACTCTTTCAAAGCATGAGGGTCAAGAACTTGATAAGCAACTCAACTGGGAGGACAAAAAGGATAGAAAATAGAGGAAGGCAGCAGGGCCAGCGACCCTAAGAACACATATGGTAGTGGACTGACCGAGCAAATAGCTCCAGATAACAGCTTTGCCAGATTATGCCCTTTAGGTTGTAATTGTATAGTCCTGCCCACTTGCCTCTAGATTTGGCCATGTAATTTGTTTTGGCCAATGAAATATGAGCAAACATGTTCACAAGCAGAACCTTGAGAAAAATGCCTGTATGTTTCCATTCCTTGCATATCCAGGCTTATTGGTCATCCAACTCTGCTATGACATGCGAATGCTCCTGGGCTAACCTGCTGGACCTGGAAAGAGGTCTAAGTCATCTCAGTCATCAAAGCCATCCAGTAGAGGTCATCCAGAGCAGCCAATAGCAAGCTAGCCTTTCTACACATGTGAAAGAAAACAGACAATACAGAACACCTTTCCAGCTCAGTCCAGCCTTACTCACTGACACAGCAAAGGAAATAAATGTTTTACTGTTTTAAGCCTTGCAATGTTGAGATGCCAGTGACAGAGTCGAGATGGGCAGCAATCCACATCTGAAAACAGCCAGTGACACTGGGATCTGAGAGAGCCTGAAACCAAGACCCTGGGGGCCGAAGCAACAGCAGGACTCAAACTTTGCTATTCAGAAAGGTTCCCTCCTTACTTTGCAACTCCGAACCTTCTTAAGTCCTGTCCTTCACCTTGGCTCCAGTCAGGGTGATTTGTGTACTTGCTAATTCTTGCACTAAATTTCCTTTGTCTTGGCTTTTCCATCACTGTCTCTCTTCTCCCCATCTTCCAGGGGTGAGAGAAACTCACTGCACTTAGAGCCAGAAACCTAGAGTCTAGTCCTGGATCTGCCAATTACTGAGTGACCTTGGGCAAGTCTTTCTCCATTGCTGATGTTCTGTCTGTCTGGGAAGCAACATGTGGCTCTCCCCCGGCCCTCCAGAGCCTAACAGTAATCCCAAACTTTCCATTCCTTGCTGGTGCTGTCCTTCACCTTCCATATTCCAGCCAGTGTCCTTGTTTTCTAGTCTGTATGCAGTTAGTTCCAGCTACCCAAGGAACAGAGCATTAAAAACCTATGCATTTCTGGTGTCATCTATTATCAGCTTTCTCTCATCATCTATTAGGAAGAAGCATTCCCCCTTATCTTTCTCTTGTTCCTAGTGTATTTTAAAGAATGTTTTTCTATTTCCTTTTATGTGTTTTGCAGGTTGCATCTCATTTCTTTCTTTGATTTTTCTCTTCTCACGCCTATAAATTCTGGCTATTTCTTTGTTCTCTTCTTGTGCAATCGGGCCAAGCTTCCTGTTTTTGCCTTTCCAACTGGCAGAGCTGTCCCCTCTGCAGCTTTTTGTCTGACCAATGAGATTTGTCCTTTATCACTTAACCAATCTAATTCGTGTTGGAGGATTTTCATAGGCCTGTAATTAATTCAGTATGCTGGAAAGCTGGTTGATAGTCACCACACTGCAACTTAACTGAGTGACCTTGGGAAGGTCACTTAGCATCTTGAGCATCCCAGTTTCCTCACCTGTAAAACAGGGAAGTAATACTTCCCCTTCTTACCTGCGCAGTTGTTATGCAGCGCTGTGGAAATGGCCAGACAGCTAAGGTTAGAGACCTGCCTTATAATGGAGAGATCTGCAGTGACCTCTGCAGACCAGAAAAGCTTTGTTGTTCCTCAAAACAAAAACAAAAACAAACAAAAAAACACCTAAAAGGGCCATGTGCCTTGCTTATACCCTGCTTTCCACAGCCTCCTCCACTGCCCTCTCTTAAGATAAAAAGCATCTAAGGAGCCCCTGACCTAACAGTCTGGACCTATGTTTTCCTCTACTAGTACAGTGCGTTTTCCATTTGTGTTTTTCCAGCTTGATTTCTCAGTGTCTTGCATCAGTGCTTGCATTACTTTGGTGGACACCATCTGAATATCATCCTCATGGTCAATGTGCTCTCCCCTCTCTGAGCCAGTACTCATTCCATCGGTCTTAAGGTATAGAAGCAGAGCACCAGTGGCTCACACCTGTAATCATAGCTACTCAGGCGGCTGAGATCTGAAGAGTGTTCAAAGCCAGCCCGGGCAGGAAACTCCGTGAGGCTCTTATCTCCAATAAACCACTCAGAAAACCGGTGGTGCTGTGGCTCAAGTGGTAGAACGCTAGCCTTGAGCTGAAAAGGTGTAGGAGTGCCCAAGCCCAGAGTTCAAACCCCATGACTGACAAAAAAAAATGTGGAAATGAAGAAAGAAGGTACCTTTTTGCTACTGTTGCAAATCAGAGAAGGTGTAATTCTGGGAACCCTGGAATCCATCTTGTGTCTGTCTTCAGAGTAAAGCAGAGAATGAGGACCAGAGAAAGGCATATAGTCACGATGATAGCTTGTCATAACCTCCACTAGAAGGTTCAGGATATCTGAAGCTAGACACTTCCTGGTCTTTCAAGGTGATGACTTCTTCTACTTCTGCTGCTTCTTTCTTCTCCTTCTTGTTCTCTTTCTCCTCCTCCTCTTCCTCCTCTTCCTCCTCCTCCTACTTCTTCTTCTTTTCTCCTTCTTCTTCTCCTTCTCCTCCTCCTCTTCTTCCTCTCTCTCCCCTTTCGTTCCCTCCTTCTCTCTCCTGGGCTTGCTTGAGGTGGGGAAATTATTACCCTACTGAAAGATCTCTGACTAAGGTCTCAACACACATATCACAAATAGTCCTAGAATTTCTCCTCCCCATTAGCTGGTGCTGACCTAGACCAAGATGCTAAGGAGGGACATACTGGAGGGAGGAAGCCACTGATTGCTCCCCTCACAAGTCCACAGCAAGCTGTCTGCAGATGACCATGTTCCTTTTTCCCATGGTGACAGGATCAATCCCTTTATGGGGAAAATCAGAGAATATAGAAAGGATCCTTCCATTACTCTCTCTTGTTTACCCTCCCCCCTTTATTCTGGTCCTCATTTTTCATAATGTGACTCTATAAGCAAATTGCCTTTCTTTTGTGTTTCTTTTATTGGAAACATGTTGTAATAGTTTCTGGTCACTTCCTCTGAGATGATGTTCAACTTTAAAATACTCAGACTTCTCCTTCCCTACCATTTGTGGATGCCGCCTGCATGTAAAAGGCCTTCAGTAAATGTTTGTGGGATGAATGAATTGGCGAACACTGAATTGGAAAGTGCATTCAGCTCATTCATTATAACTGCAACTTCAGCACCATGGAGCTGTCCACAGTTCTCTCTGGAACCTGAGAGTTAGAATTTAGAACTTAAATATGGATTGTCCAGCTGACTTAAAAAAAAAAAATTCAAGGGTATTGTTCAGTGTCTCCAACCTAGAGATAGGCTGTTTTCATATGTTATTTATTCTTCATTCATAATTTATTCAACAAAACTTTGTGTGGCTTTATGCTAAGAAAACATCTATTATCTTCAGAGCCTATAGACTCCCAAAGACAAAGCTTAAGAAAACCCACAGTAACAAATACTTCCACCACATATCCTAACACATTTCTATTTCTATGGAATCACATACACAAATGATGAAAAAACCATTAGAAATTATTAAATAGCATCTGAGTACCTCGTTCCCCTCTTTAAATGCAAAACCTGACTAGTGATCTCCTGTCTTTGTCAAGACATAATACTTTCTATGCCTAGTGTCAAGGCTATGCCACTGCATCTTCCTTTTTGTGTACTCCTTACTTCCCTGGTCTCTTGGCTTAGTCTGTCTGCAGAGCCATCCCAGGATTGCAGTCATACATATCACATTATGGTCATCAGCCCCAGGAACCCCTCTGGGGAGAATGCCTTACAGATTGCCTCTGGGAAGTTGGGATCCTCCAGAATACTCTATTCTCCTCCCTACCACTTTTGGCTGAAGTATTCAGTATTCTTCATTGTTGCTCAGAACAGAAAAATCCTACTCAAACACACACACGCGTGCACACACACACACACACATACACACACACACACACACACACACACACACATGCACGCACACCTCATACCATTTTATGAGGGATGCTGTTCAGCCATCCAGCCTCCAAAGGGGATGATGGATACATCATCCTTTTCTCTATCTTCCATTCAGACAGAGGCTTCCTGAGGAGAGCTGTGCTTAGAGGAGAAGAGAAGTCTGTGTGTGTTGGTTAGATTATGTTAGACACACACACACACACACACACACACACACACACACACACACACACACACACACACACACACACACACAAGTCCCATGAAGGTAGAAACCAAGTCTGTTTTGCTCACCTTGTCTACTGCCTACCTGATACATAGCAAGTGTTCCATAAATACTTATTGAGTGAAGAATAAATAAAAATGGAAGAGGTGAGGTACCAGAGACAAGCAGAGGAGAGGTGTTTCCCCCTCTCATGTCTCTGTCTCTTAGCTAATGGAATGGGATGGATGAGAGGACAGCCAGTCCTTGGAGGCTTGTCTGAGGGGCCCACGTGCTCCCTCCCCACACTCAAAGGCCAGGGTTGCTTCCCGTGATTTCTGATCCAGGGCTGACATTAGTCCTCAGAGGAAGACACAATGGGCTGCTGACTCTCTCTCTCCTTATCCTTGTCCAATCATCTGTAACTGTGACAGATGGTAGCCAGGGAGAGCTGCATGTGAAAAGGGCGGAGGAAATGAAAAGACCAAGGCCGAGAGAAAGGAGTTGCTTTGGGGCTTGAGAACCAGGCCACTTCTGAGTTCTGAATAGGAGAGATGGGCAAGCCTTTCTTTGCTCTTCTGACAGACACAACCCACGCTCTCTTGTTAGCTCACAATATATGGCTCTAGGGGCATGGGTGTTCCAGTCAGTCTGTGGCTATCTATGCAACAAACATTTTAGACAAGTTCCTTAAGAAAGGGCCTGGATGTTAGAAGTTATCTTAACTTCTTTAGAAATGCCAGCTGTGCTGTGGGTTCTGCATGTCTTAGCTGGAGAATTGAAGCCTCCATCATCTGACCTTCAAATGACTTTACCAACCTCATGGCCCATTACACTCCCTCTATGCCTCGCAGTCTTCCCTTTGTGCCTCCTATAATTTTGTTAGAAAGCTTGATTAGTAACTTCTAAAATTTTTATAAAAGAGACAGTGTGCAAGAATAGCCATAACTACTTTTGAAAAGAACAAAGAAAGGATGCTTGCCTTACTAGATGTCAAGACACATTACAAAGCTCTATGAATCTAAATAATGTGGTACTGGCTTAAGTACAAAGAGGGCAATGAAATAGAAAAGAATCCAGAAACTGACCCAAGTGTTTAAGAAAATTTGATATGTGAAAAATGTGTTCTTTTTAAGTAGGTGAGAAAGAATCAATGATTTTCTAAATGGTGTTGGAACAAGAAACCATTCATAGGAAGGAAAATGGTCAGATCCCTACCTCACACCACATAAAATATCTTACATGGGTAACAATTCTTAAACACCCTTCTTTCTACTGCTTATATTTCTTAAATGTAGTCATCCATATCTCCTTTGTTGACACCTCCTCTCCTTTGATCAACTGGCTCCTGACGGTCCAGTCCAAATGTACTGTAACGTTGGAAATTTCTCTGGTTTTTCAATTGGATTGGAAGTTTTTCAAATCCTCAAAGATTGTACTTCTTTATATCTATCTCCAGAAAATACCTACGAAAGTATCTTGCAAGCATAAAAAGCCCTGTAAATACATACTGACTGATGATGATTATGGTGATGATGATGGTGGTGGTGGAGGTGGTGGTGGTGGTGATGACAATGATGAGCTTAGCTAAATGCCCTGGGTAATGAGATGGATGACTCATAGTTTATAAACAAAATAATTATCATCAAGCTCCCTAATTAGATTGAGAGTCAGAAGTTCTAGTTCAGTTACTTCTCTGAAATCTATCTATTAATTTCTGGTTAGAATTTAGAACTTAAAACATACTTGGCAACCAAGGCCACCCAAGATCTTCAATGACTTATACTCAAGAAAATTAAAATGTCACAATTTGGAAATAAGTAATGAAATCATGGGAATCAAACCAATACAAAATCATTTACTATGAATCAATTAATTACAGTGTATTTGTTGAATTTATTCCATGTGCCAAGATCTGCAGAAAATTAACACCATGAATGCAAAGAAGTCAGTGACCAGTAATATGTAGTAATATATGGCAAATGACAATTCTGTGATTAAAAACAAGGATTTTGACATCAGACATATATGTCTAAATTATATTACTGTTCACATGCCTTGAAGGAACTATTTCACAACTCTAAGCCTATATTTCTTCATCTCTAAACTGCAGATAACTTAAGGTCTGTTTTATTAGATGGTCATGAGAATCATTTGTGTAAAGCTCTTAGCATAATGATAGATATGTAGGAAACAATGTGTGCTTCCAGTACATAGAACCAACAACCACCATTCAAGTAAGTTCTAATCTGTAGAAAATAGACCTAGTGGTAGTCCCAAAGTCATCACAAAGAACTCACTCTCCATTCTGCATGACAATAAAAAAGCCCTACAGAACAAATAAATGATATGCTTTCCATACACTTATTTTTCAAATAAACAGAAATGCTACTGTAATGGGGGAGAAATTGACCTAAGATAAGAAAGGAGTGGCATTCATCTTATCAATTTGATATTGCCCCAACTTCTAAGCTACCAAAATATTTAGTCCAAAGATAGGTAAAGGCTTCACTTCTTTCTCCCTTGGAAAACTAAGAAACATGTGCACAAGTGTTGAGCAAAGGATTCCAAAAGTCTATTTCCAGCCAGGCACTGGTGGCTCACGCCTGTAATCCTAGCTACTTATGAGGCTGAGATCTGAGACTCTCTCCAATTAACCAGAAAAAAAAAGCTGAAAGTAGAGGTGTGGCTCAAGAGGTACAGCATGAGCCTTGAGTGAAAAAAGTCAAGGGTGCAAGGCACTGGGTTCAAGCCCCAGTACCAGCATATCTGCACACGCGCATGTGTGCCGTGCACGGACACACACACACACACACACACACACACACACACACACACACACACACACACACACACACACACACACACACGGCCCATCGCTAGCATATAAGCTGAGCTGAATGCTGAGCCTTCCTGTTACTCCCTGTCTTTCCTCCTCCTCACTGCTCACAGACGGGAACCAAGTGGCCAGGGCCTTTCATGAAATCAGTGGTCACACAGGGCTGGGGGTGGCTGTATAATGCTAACCTCCTCTTTCTCATAACTGACATTACAGAAAGGGAGAGATGTTCTGAGGCAGAAAACAAGGTCCAGCTGGGGAGGGTCTTGGTGAGCAGAAATCTAAGGAAAGGCTAAAAGGCCACTTCTTCATAGAGCATAAGGGATTTGGAATTTGGAAGGGCAACATTAAGATTGATTTCTCTACAAAGTGCTTTTTTCCGTGAAGGCTATCTTTGGGTGTTTAAGTGGATAATCTCTATTTTCAGAAACTTTTCTGAGGGAATTAGACTTGAATCTTTCGAATGTGGAAGTTATACTTATTGGAACCCTTGTTGGTCTCTGGTGGCCCAACATTTTAGTATCCTCTATAATTATTGCTAATTTTAGATTTCCCAACTAAAAAAAAAATCCAGGTACCTACTGGGACGTCTGGCTAGGAGGGCAAATGCAGAAAGCAGGGGTCAGTCCAAAGAGATGGCAGACATCCCACAATGCAAGTCCCAGACACGAAGGCCAAGCAGTCAGAGCTCTCAGCCCTGGACTGCATACATATCCACACAGGAAGGAGGGAGAGAGGGAGGTAGGGAAAGAGAGGTGTGGGGGGGGGGAGAGAGAGATTGTTGCCTTTTTCATCAGTTTCCAGAATTTAAAAAAAAACCCACTGAATCTCAGTGAGAGAAGATTCTGAAGGCCAATAGATAAAGGCCTTGAAGAACTGGAATTAGATTCTGGGTCTCTTGATTCCCTCCTAAAATTTGTCATGTAGGAAAAGAAGAGCTACTCTAACAAACCCTCTCCTGTGCAGCTCTGGATTGATGCCAGAATAAAAAAGCTAGGGGATGGAAAAGAAAGAAGACTTAACAAGTTTTCCAACAGGGTATGACGAAGAATTCTAAAAAAGGGTGACCACAGGTTTCTGGGCCCTGTTCCAGCACCCCACATACGCACTTCCAACTGACTCAGGATTATTAAATGCTCAACTTACTCTACTCATGGAAACATCTGTCCCCACTTCCTTCTGTTCAGGAGCACTGAGTCCAGAGATAATGATGAAAACAAAGCTGAAGGAATTGGATGGTAGAACACATGGCTCCCACCTTAGAAGTGTTCGGAAAACGTGTGTCCTGAATTGTTTGAAATGTAATGTGATCTCTGGGGCTGGAAGATGGGCTGATTTAATGGTTCAATGAGCTAGACCTAGGTTGGAAGGCAGGGGTGTCTAGGCAGGGGCTACTCCTTGAGGCTTTGCATCATTGGGCTAATCTAGGCTACGTTGAGATATGTCTAAAGTTCACTGCTCACTCTGCCACTTTGAGGTGTTAATTTGCTTCTGTGAAAGAGGAAATTGAAGAGGAGTACTAATAAGTTTTGTGACCACACTGAAAGTTCCTGGACAATAGTACAAACAGGAACATTGTTCCTCTTGCCCCTCCTAGATCCACCATCCTGGGAAGGCATCCAATATTTCTGTGCCCCTCCTGCATCCCATCTTGCTTCCTGTGATTGGATCTGACTTATCAAACCCCAAGCCACAGACATTGACTTCTGTTTCCAAAATCCATCCAGAACCTCCTGTGTGTACCAGTGTCAACCTCTACACATGCAAAGACTATTCTAGCTGTTTCTGATTTTGCAACCCCTAATTTTCCTGCATCTCGCCTCTGATAGACTAGTATCATATTCCTGTACTCCATGTTGATGATCATTATGGATATCTGACTTGATCTACCCCCACTTTCTTCTTTACAATCCATTCTAATAGTCTCCTACCCCAAGCCCATTGCACAATTGCCCACAAACAACACACATCTCTTCTGCATGCCTCTATACTAAGGGAGCACAACAGACATCTTCTTATTCAAGGCCACTTTGCTTGAAGTGAATTCTCTTGGCACCTTTCCTCTTGGCTGCTACAGTGCAGTACTGAAGCTGTACCGTGCTAGATACTGAAGGTACAAAGATGAATAAGACAAAAAAGTACCTATTTTCAGGAAGCTTATAGCCTGGTGGGACAGCAAGAACAGTACACAAGGAAATACATCAGTCAAGATTTGGTTTCAAGTAACAAGCTTGGCCTGGGGGGAGGGGGGTGGGGGGGGATTGGTAGGTGGCGGGAAAGAATTTATTAGTTCATTGTATCATATAACTTGAAAATTGAAGGATAAATTGGCTGCAGGCATGACATGATCCAGGCCTTCTAATGATGTCCTGGGGGACATGTCCCTCTTCACTCTGCTTTCTTCTGTCTTAGCTTTGTACTGTTAGACTCTCCCTACTCTCATCCATATGTTCTAGCTTTACATTCTACCAGCTCAGCAACCCTCAAGAATGTAACTCTGTTCCATCAGCTCCAACATAGGCCTCTTATTGGCTTGATTCAACCCATACGTCTATCCTTGAACCAATTACAGTGGGCAAGAGAATACAATGTTCTGACTAGAAAAGTCTAGATCACATACCCACTAAAGTGCCATGGACTAAAATTAAAGATAAGCTAGTACCCCAAGAGAAAAATTAGGATTCCTGTGCCTAGGGGAAAAAAGCATACTAGTGAGCAGAGATAAGAAATGTCTACTTCACAATCTAACCATACCTATCACCTGTGCTCTCTAAGCTCTTCCAGGTCATCAACTAGCTAGCTTGCACTCAAATGGCTACAGTATAATTGTACACTGCTACATTAATATCTTACTACTTTCTCATCATGTGTTTTATACTTTCATCTTCACCAAAACGCCCAATGTTACCAGGCTCTGGGGGCTTACATCTGTAATCCTAGTAATCTCAGCTCAGGAAGCTGAGATCCAAGATCTGAGATCTATGACTCTTATCTCCAAGTAACCACCTAAAAGCCAGAAGTGGAGCTACGGTTCAAGTGGCAGAGTACCAGCCATGAGCAAAAAGTTAAGGAACAGTACTCAGGCCCTGAGTTCAAGCCCCATTACTAGCATGGGTATGCACATGCACACATGCGTGCATGCACACACACACTCACACACACACACAAGCCCCAGACCCCAATGTCATACTTTCTACCACTGATTGATGGGGAACATTCACAACCCCCATGGCAGAGAAAATTGGAAGGAATTTTGAGGGGGAAAATATTTGCAGTGCCTCTCAAACACTATAGCCATTCAGCAGCTATTTCTGTGATTCTCAAAGAGCTGACCCTAGCTAAGGTTACACTCTACTTATCTGTAACACTATTTTAATTGCATCATTTACAGGCAAACACAGCTGCCTGCACAATAAACACTGAGGTTTTCATCACAGAGTGTTTGTGTATTTGTGTGCATGGCTGAGTGTTATTTTAAGCACAAATAACCTATCTTGAATTGTTAAAATACTTCATCATTTGCAGTTTGTAAATATACCCCTTCCCTCTCCCACCTACCTTCACCCATCCTTGAGGATGTAAAAACATTCTGCAGGGACCGAAAGCTTGCCACTGATCTTTCCATTACTCCCAAGAATGGGTAAATTATCCAGATACATTTTCTTTTAAATGAATAGATTAGCTAACTAAAGCACTTGGCCTATATCAATTGTTCCAAGTGCCATAACATTGGCAATGTCCTGCCAAGGAATGACTCAACATTGTCAAGAATTCAAAAGGAGCTAAAAAAAAACAATAAGAAAGGTCTACCTGCTAACCAAGGATGATTCACTCAATCTGGAAAAGAGTTGTTGGCAGTAAAATCACCGGGCTACAGTCACAATGTTCGTGAGGCCATGCTGTCCCCACCATTGCACTGAAGTAATCTAAACTTTCTATAACCACAGGACCAGATGGGTCCTGACCCCATGGTGAGTCTGTGCCTTCATCCTAGGCTCTCCATCTAGGTTGGAGTAATGCACAAGAGCCATCATCCTCTGACAGTTCCACTGAATTAGAAACTCTGGGTGTTTAAATCCAGGTGATACGGTTTTGAGTCTTGGCTCTACCACATTTTCTGTACCTGAGAAGGATCTTCAGTGTTCATGTAAAAGAAGGATGATAGGGGCTGGGAAGGTGGCTCAGTGGTAGAGTGCTTGCCTTGCATGCATGAGGTCCTGGGTTCAATTCCTCAGCACCACAGAAGCAAAAAGAAAAAGAGCCGGAAGTGGCGCTGTGGCTCAAGTGGTAGAGCGCTAGCCTTGAGCTGAAGAGCTGAGGGACAGCGCCCAGGCCCAGAGTTCAGGCCCCACGACCGGACCCCCCAAAAAAAGAAGGATGATAATACCAACACTAGCTTGCTGTGTTGGTCTTAACCAAATATGTACTGAGTACAGTCTCAGTACCAGACTCTAGAGGTATAGCTTGGGGGCCAGGGATGAAGTCCTTGTCATCATTGTTTAAGTTGTAAATGCACACAAGAGTATATGTGTCTGCATTGCTGCTCAGGAAATGGTACATATTCATTGTGATGAATACCCAGGGTTAAGGCATTCTAAAACCATGCAGGTATTTGTACAAAGGGAATGACTGGGAGTGATCACCTGGAAAAGAACCTCATAGGCCAAGGAGCCATGGAGAACGGAGCTGAGCTCAAGCTCTCCCCAACTTCCATACAGCCCTAGAAGAAGTGGTTAAACCATGAGTGTTGACTCCTAAAACCATGAGTGTTGATTCCTAAGTAGGAATTGTTTCTTTTTTTTTCAAAGCTTAGTTGAATTAATCACAACCTTCTCAACCTTAAAACCATTCTGACAGTGGTATTTGTTGGTGTTTTTTTTTTAAATCCTTAGATCACCAATGAGGAAGTCATAGATCAGAAAGGTTAAGTGCCTTGCTCGACCATACAGCTGGCAAATGATAGAGCCAGAACCAGTTCTTGAATCTGTACAATGCCAAACTCCATGCTATCAGTCCCTCCTCCCCAACACCTACCTCTACAGCTATCCCAAAGGGATATGACATGTCCAAGTTCTTTCTGGGGGTTCACCTAGATGCTGGAGACCTTGAACTCAAAGGTTCCTCTTAACCATGACCACATTTTTATTCATTTTAGAAACAGCTTCCAAGCACCATTCACTGATTTGGCTAGTAGACTCTGCCCTCCTGAAACATACGCTAGCAGGGGAAAGAGACAATAAGTCATATAAGTAGACTACACAAAAGATAAGAGCTAGGGAGAGAGAGGAACAGAGAAGAAATGATTGGATAGATATTTTTTAATTTGGGTGGGCATAGATAGGGAGAAGGAGACAGTAAATATAAGCCACGTGGAGATTCAGAAGACTAGAGGAAATTCAATGGAAGGGTAAATAGACTGAATTGGCTTCAAACATGCCCCAAATCCTCAGGTTTATGGTCACCAGGAAAACATGCCTGGTAGATCTCCAAAGCAGGCAATAGAACTGATGTAAACTCCAGATGCTAGACTCCAAGTCCTTTACTAGTGTGTACCAAGGTGAAGGGCTGCTCCCAGCCTAGGCCCAAACACAGCAGGGTCAGTTCCTGGGCAACATCCAAATCTGACCCCAACAGACTGGGAGGAGTCTTAGGTCTCATTTGCCCTACCCTTATCCTAGCTAGTCTCCCTCTACTCCATACATCCAAATGGCAAAGCCTAATGTTTTGTCCACTTTTGTCAATGTTTATTCCAAATCCTAACAGCTGATTTCTTAGCCTTCAGAGGATAACGAGTTGAACAACCCTTCGTTACTATTGACCTCCTGATCTTAATCCTTTACTTTTACTGTGACTTTACAGTAGCCTTAGGAAGCCTTCCTTCCAAAGATGGCAGCAACCCAGATGCTTCTACTTTGTTTTCTCTTCTCTCCGACACTCTACAGCTGACTTGTTGCTTTTTCCTCCAGCCTGTCTTAGTTCCTATACACTTTTCTCACTCAAGCATTTCCCCCTATATAACCCACAAACTTCTTTAATCCTACTCTGACATCTATTTCTTGAACACCCCAAACTAATACAGGGGGTGGGGGAAAGAAAGAGGGGAGCACACACAGAAGCTGGGCTTCTAGTAGGCTTGATCGCTGAGCTGATCCTGACTTCTGTTACCCTCAAGCCTGGTTCTGCAGATTCTCCCATCTCTAAGTTTCTGCACTTCTTTCCCTGATTTGTTTTTGTAATTTACAAGTGCAGTTGCCTTTAAGTAAATGACAACAACCACCAAACTGAAGGAGTGAAGGCATTCATCCACATCTCCACACACAGCAGTCTTGATGATAGTAGCAAGGGGGGACCAGAGACCAGATGTGGCATCCAGCCCTGGAAGGCTGAAGAAGGCATTAAGGCTGGAAGCCATCTGAGGTGAAGTTAGGAAGGAAGGAAGGAAGGAAGGAAGGAAGGAAGGAAGGAAGGAAGGAAGGAAGGAAGGAAGGAAGGAAGAGAGGGAGGGAGGGAGGGACGGAGGGAGGGAGGGAGAGAGAGAGAGAGGGAGGGAGGGTGTCAGAGGGTTTTAGTGGTATGATAGTGAGTGGGTTGATGTGTCATATTTCTGGGAGTTGGGGTGGGGGTGGGGGCTTGGGATACAAAAATCCTTTGCAGGGTTCAGCAAGATCTCTCCTAGGCTCATTGACTTCAGTTTCCCTATTGGCTTTGAAGCCAAGTAAGTCATTTCCGGCTGTTCTGCAAACATCAGCTCCAATCAATAGCATCAGAATCGTTTCCTTGCCCCATTTGTTTTCAACAGCCTGCCACTGGCGGTCCCCCACGCTGACTTCCTCCAGTGGCAGCTGTGCTCTCAGCGCTCCCTGTCGCTCTATGGAAGAGATCCCCAGCCGAGCAGCAATCACAAGCTCAGGCCTGTAATCTCTGGCTCAGAGGGATAAAGCCTCGGGTTCACCTCCCTGAGCAGATTATGGGCACTAACTGTGTAGCAACAACCAGACTTCCTGTCCCTGGTTCCATCTGCTCTTGGGAAGAGCATTTCTGGGTTAAACAGGATCCCCTCTTACTCACAGACACTCCTGAGGACTCTACAAATGGCAGCAACTATAGGGAGGCCAGCAGTAGTGAGGGTTCAAGAACAAGACCCAGCAAGAAGTGAAGGGTCATACACTGACCCTTTGTGTAAAGGCTCACTATTACAGTGGCTGTGGGACCTCTATATGGCAGCCATTCCCAGACTGGAGCATGCCAATAGACCACTTGGTCTTGCTGTCATCTGAATGATTCCAAGAAGCACCCACCTTCTTCCTTTATGCAGCTATGAACTCCTCTCAGATGGCCAGCACTCTGTTACTCACAAAGCCCTGCTCCTAGTGGCTCTGCACACAAGTCCCCTGGGGATAGACAGTTGCTACCATTTGTTTATCCAAAACTGAAATGATCACCCAATCTTGGAAAACAGCAGGGTGGATCTGGGAGAGGGAAGAGGACAGAACACTGACTTTATCACTTACTTTGCTTTGTGCTGTTTGTCATGTTGGCCATGCCAGTAAAGGATATTGTTCTATGTGGAGGACATACAGACACACAGACACAGACACAGACACAGACACAGACACACACAGACACACAGACACACACACACACACACAGACACACACACACACACACACACACTCCCTACCAAAGAACACAGAATAAATATAGTGAGCAAAGGATAAAGGAGGAGGTGGGTAATGATCCCACTGGAGAAGTTGTACATGGACTAGGCATTTATATTGCCTTGCTCACAGCTACATCCCCCAACTCCTAGCACAGTGATTGGCACATAGCAGATGCTCAATAAATCCTCATTGGATGAATGAGTATTGAATAAATTGACACAGAGAAATTTTAAAATTCAGATCAGGAGCTATAGTGTATTATTCATTAAACATGGAGAGTAATGATGAATGTATTTCTATTTATGGCTGAGTAAGAGTGGTCATGGGAGAAGACACAGGAAGGAAAGTCATCAAGTCAGGGAGAAGGAGACACTGAAATGGGGAGAGCAGAGAGCAAGGGTAGAAGCAGGTCCATCATTCTCTCTCCATGCTCAGCCCAACTGTGTTCCCTGTTCACTGCCTCTGCTCTGCTCCAAAACCCCTGCTAGAATCTACCCTCAAGACGACCTAGACTGTCAACCTTTCAACTCCTTCTAGATCCCTCAAATGGAAAGGCTACCCAGTTTGGGAGGTAGATGTACCCTGTGGGAAGGCCTAGGATGGAGCCTATAATCTGAGCACTTGGGGGGCTGAAGCAGGAGGATGTGAGTTTGAAGCCAACCGAAGCTACATAGCTAGGCCATAGCCATGCCCTGACTCAAAGAATAAAAAGAGGATGAAAAACCACCATAGAGGCCATCCCTTTAGTCCTCAGGGCAGCCTGCAAGGTCAACAATATCAACCAGCCCCACATCACCAATGTGGAAAGTCAAGGCTCTGAGAGTTAAGGATGGTGTCCCTAGTCACAGTGAATGAGCTTCAGAACTGGGAGTGAAGCCAGTGCTGACTTGAAAGCCAGTTTTAGTTTGAGCTCTGTCACTGACCATGCAATCCTGGCTTCAGTTTCCTCATCTATAAAATGAAGAGCTTATGGAATACCACTTGGTACAGTCCCACTTCTAGACCTGTCTGTCTTTCCATCAAGACTGGGCCTCACCAGGCCTCCTTCCTACTGATGCTATACATCTCTCCACAGCTTGAACCCTCATCCAGCAACCAGGAGGCCTAGCAATCCTACCATGGGTCTCCTCTAATCTCAGCCCTCCCAACCCAACTGTCTCACTCCATGCTCATCCTCCCCGAACACTGCTTTCCAGTCCATCCTTAACTCCAGCCAACTAGGAACCTCCTCTCTTTCAGAAGCACCCTGTGCCAGCCTGAGTGAGGGCCTGTCACAGGGTGGGACTACAAAGACTCTGGAGCCTTCCTTCAGGCTGACAGCAGGATTTGCTGGCCAAACAAGTGCTCAACTGAGTCGGCTGCTGCAAATAGTGGGAGACAGGCAAAAACGGGTAGTCAAAGAAACTTGATCCATCTTCTTTCTTCACCTCTTTATCCTGTAGCCCAAGTCTCAGAGTCTGAAGTTTGACCTTGCTAATAATGCAACACAACACCAATTTCTGACAGTCATTAGGGCTAGGTGGCAGAGTGGGAAGGAGAAAAAAAATGAGAGTAGGGTGATCAAATGCAGCAAGTGGCTGGTAGAGGTTGCCCATGATTGATTGCAGTGTTGGGAAGTGGCCAGGACACCTGGGCAAATATGTTGGCAAGGAGGGTCAATGTCTTGGCACATTTTATCCTCCTGAGATTTGGGTTGAGTTCTGTGCAAGAGGATAAAATGCCTCCTGTCAACTGCTCCAAAGGAAAAGTGGGGATGACTGGGCCTTGGAAAAGGAAGTGAAGAGGTCCCCAGTTACCAGCTCTAGCAGAATTGTGTCTGTTCATTGCCCTTGGCAACAGGGACATTTAGTGGCATTGCCTTTGATCGGGCAATGTTCAATATTCAGAGTTTTCCCAGCCAGGGCTCTTCTGAGCCATACAACAATCTGTAAGAAGGTAGGGCAAGAACAGTCCTCATTTTCCAAATTGAGAAGACTGTTCAAAGGATTGTGCCCTGGGCCAGGGCACCTCACAAGCAGGAGTACACAGATGAAGCAGGCCAGGAAAGTGAAGCCAACGTTAGGGGTTCTGAATCTGGACTCCACCACATACTCATTGAACGACCTTGGGCAGGTCAAGTGATTTACCTCCGCATGCTTCAATTCCCTGCTCTTTTAGCAAGTGATTATTGTTGGGAGAGATAAATGCATTTAGTGCTGGCAGAATTGTACTACATAACTACATAAATGTTAGCCATAACTGCTGTGAGGAGCTGGGGCTTTGAACTTGTACCCCTGTGGCTAGATTCTGCATGGCATGCTTTCCTTGTTCCAAAGGAAATGACCTAATCTACTCTAGTCAACATGCAAACTTGGGTCTAAGAACATGATGTTCCTCTGGGATGCAAGGTCACATGGAGCCAAAGGAAGAATAAGAAGACAAATCCCAATTCCTAAAGTAAAGATGAGCTAGGCCTCCTCCCCAAGGCTCTCGAGATTTGCTAGTGACCTTCAAATGGGATGACTAGAGGAACATGCAAAGGTAGAGTAGAGGTCATGGCATCTTCTCTTAAGGACAGCTGATGCGTTACCAACCTTGAGGGTAGGCAAGGGGGTGAGGTGGAAACACTGACATCATCATCTTCTTCCCTCTGTCTCTACCAAGTCCCTGTGCAGACCATCGGGCCCTTGAGTTAGGGGGCTCCATCAGCCAGCTAGAAGGGCAGACTCTGAGCCATCCCTCAGGCCCTCTCCTCATCCTGAGCACCAACCATGCTAATCCATTGAGCACAAAAGCTCTGTTGGCAACTCTTCTGAGCACCTCTGAGCCTTCTCCCACCTGACAAAGTGGGAGGGTGTGGGAGAAGGGGATAATGCTTAGTCAGCTCCCAGGCATGACTGGTAATACTCTTGGCATGGAATGAAAACCCTTTGCAAACGGACAGGGTTGCTTAGAAGGAATGGAATGGACAGGTATGGTGCTTCCAGAAACAAGTGTGATCTATCAAGCCTGACCTTGGGTAGATGGCTGGGTACTAGAGAAAGATCCACAGGGAATGGACCCGGAGGTGCACCATGACGGCTTTGTTCTCTCTCCACAGCCTAAGAAGTCCCACACACTCAGACTGAGTAAAAACATGGGACACTACAGTTTCATTACCCCAGGATAACTGTTTCTTGGCACCTTGGGAAACATGAAGGACCATGAGCCTTTTTTTTTCCAGTTGTGGGGCTTGAACTCTGGGCCTAGGCACTGTCTCTGTACTCTTCAGCTCAAGGCGAGCACTCTACCTCTTGAGCTACAATGCCACTTCCAGTTTTCTAGTGGTTTATTGGAGGTAAGAGTCTCACAGACTTTCCTGCCCAGGCTGGCTTTGAACCGTGATCCTCAGATCTTAGCCTCCTGAGTAGCTAGGATTACATGCATGAGCCACCAGCGCCCGGCTCATGAGCCTCTTTTAAAAATATCATTAGACCTCCTGATGTTGCTCATAGACATTTCCTATGCTTCACAAACAGTTTGGGGTGTATCACAAACCATCCTGAAGACTGTCCCCTGAGTCCCTTACCAGGCACCATTTTTGGATCTTGTGTGTATATAAAACAGGGAGACTTCTAAACTTTCGAAGTAACCTGTAAGAATTGCTTGGCCAGTGTTTACTGACACTTCACAAAATGTATTCTATTCCATATCTTCACAAGTCTTATAGCCCATTATGTTCATGAAAATGAGACTCCGAGGAGTTGAGCGACTTTTGCCCAAAGTCACACAGTTAACAATGACAGATACAGTTTACTATAACTACATGCTAGGCATCTTAGATATAGTCCAACTTCTCAACAGTGCCAGAAGGTAGGCATTATTATTATTCTCAGGTTGCAAGTAGGGAGACCAAGGCTTGGGAAAGGTAAGGAATTTTTCTATGATCATATAGCTACAGGTGTCACAGATGTGATTAGAACCCAGGACAGCTTTTGTGCAAAGCCCTGTCTAGTTTGGAATATAAAGTAGTTTTGTAATAACAGCCAGATACTTTGTTTTTTTAAAAAAAAGAACTGAGAGTTAGTGACTCACACCTCTAATCCTAACTACTCAGGAGGCTAAGATCTGAGGATCATGGTTCAAAGCCAGTCAAGGCAAGAAAGCTTATAAGACACTTATCTCCAATTAACTACCAAAAAGCTGGAATTAGAGCTGTGGCTCAAATGGCACCAGTGTTAAGTGAAAAAGTTAAGAGACAACATCCAGGCCCTGAGTTCAAGCCCTATTACTAGAGCAGCAATAACAACCATAGACAATGTGAATGGAAGTCATTGGTGTTTCTCTAATATGGAACTGGGAAAACTTGTAGTTAGATCACCTAATAACCCAACTGGATCCTGGTCTTCCACCAAGGCCCTATGCATCTGGTCTCAACAACAAGTTCTGGGCTCACCTAGCACGCTTGTAGTAGAAGTCCCAAATCCTCTCAGGGCATACTCACTCGTGTTTCTTGATTTCTCTGGCTCTAACTTGGCACTTGCACTCCTGGCTTATCTCTTCCTCTGAGTCCTGATGACTGACCACACTTGACTTATTTTGGAAGTCTTTTTTTTTTTCTTGTAAAGATATTGTACAGAGAGGTTACAGATATATCAATAAGGTAATGAGTATATTTCTTGTGAGGCATTGTTACCCTCTCCTTTGTTTTTCTACCACAACCCCTTCCCTCCCCTATCTCCCCCACTTCCCCCCCCACAAAGTTATAAGGGAGTCTGTCTCATGTGTACTCTTTTGAGCTCATCCTCAGCCCTCACCCTTGCCTACGATGGAATCCTCTGTCCCTCCTCACACTAATGAAGCCTATTTGTTCTACATCCTCTGGCCAGCTATTTGCTGTCTCTTCTGGAGATGGGGTCGGACAGTAGTTCCCAGAACACATTAGTATGCTGCATTCAGCCTTAAAAATTGGACTCTCATCAAGTTGGTTTGGTTGACAAGAATAAGATGGGCATTAATTAGATAGACTCAGCTGAACTATAAACCTGAGTTCCAGATCTCCTGATAGAATCATTCTGATGCCTTTAGTATATACCAGTATGAATGCCAAAGAGATATGACATGGGCATCAATGCCATTAGTCATTTGAAAATGCACCAGATCCACTTACTTGTTTACCGGATGCCTACTGAATGTAAGGCTCTGAGCTGTATGCTATGAGTACACAAAGAAGATTCATGCTTTTAAAACTCTTGTGTTGGTCCATGCTTCATGTTGTATACTGTTCATGTCATCTTATTCAACCATTTAAACACATTTCCCAGCAGGGAACCCATGCATCATGCCTGTAAGCTTAGCTATTCAGGAGACTGAGGTCTGGAGGATTGTGTTCTAAGTCAGTGAGGACAGAAAAGTTCATGAGGCTCCATCTCTAAAACAACCACAAAAATGCCACACTGATGGTATAATTCAAGTAGTAGGGCACTAGATGTGAGTGATAAAACTAAGCCAGAGCTCAAGGCCCTGAGTTCAAGCCCCAATATTGGGGCTTGAAAAAGACAAAAAGGAAAGGAAAGGAACAGAAAAGACAGGGTCCCTGGAGTGGAATATAACTAGTATATGTAAGACCCTGGGTTTGATCTCTAGTACCAAAAGAGGAAAATATATTTTTAAAAAAAAACTTATTTGGGGGCTGGGAAGGTGGCTCAGTGGTAGAGTGCTTGACTTGCATACATGAGGCCCTGGGTTCAATTTCTCAGCACCACTAAGCAGAAAAAGCTGGAAGTGGCTCTGTGGCTCAAGTGGTAGAGCGCTAGCCTTGAGCTGAAGAGCTGAGGGACAGCGCTCAGGCCTAGAGTTCAGGCCTCATGACTGACAAAAACATTTGGTAGCCAGAGATAGAAAGCTGGGCTAAGAAAAAAAAATGTCAGAAACTCAAAGGAGAGATAAAAATGTGTGTGATAGTTACAACATATAACAGGCTGTTTTAAACAAGCAACATGGATATATGGGGGAATAAAATGACACTTCTTAAAAGGAGAGGTCTATGTACTAACCCTTTCACTTCAAATGAGCTTCTCTTTATTTTCCTAGTGAGTCCCCACCTTCTCAGCCACTTATACTTATTTTCTTCTCCACTCCAAGACAGGTAAATATCTTGCCCCTCACACGTCAGCAGCAATCCACTGAAGCAGAAGATCAAAGCAATGATACAGACCCAATGCATCTTGATTTCACTCGGTGTATGACAAGTGCTTTACCTGTGCCCTTGAGGACAGGATGGGGAAATGAGAACTGGGTCAGAGGACAGGAAGTGGAGTCATAGCTGGATGAGCAACTACAGTCAAAGAATGTTGATTAGTTTTCTTTCTGTGTCAACCCAAAGGCGGTCTCTAGTGGCATGCCAGAGAGCTCTGTCCTTGGCGTTGACCTCGTTGGCATTGTTATCTATGACTCAGAAGACAAGACACAAGGTGCTCTAATCAAGTTTGTAGCAGACACAAAGCTGGGAAGCATAGTTACCACTAGAGATGACAGAATGGAAATAAGAAATGACCTCAACAGGAAGGAGCAAGGGGCTGAAACCAACATGATGGAATGGAACTGAGAGAAATGCAAAGTCCTGCATTTAGGTTAAAAATTAATTGCATGAGTACCGGATGGGGTAGACCTAGTTTGGCAACAATCCATGTGAAAATGACCTATTTGTTTGTTATTGAGTAAGCTGGCCACTAGCACAGCCTGGTCCAACTGTGTTATGTGGTTGATACATGATATGTAAAGTGAACACCGCTTTGGCTGCATTAAGGGAAGTAAAGTGTGTCTGGTCTAGACCATAACACAGCCCCAGTGTGCTCAGAACTGGTCAGTCCTGTCTGGAGCTCCGTGCTCATCTTGGGAATACCAGGGGAAGAAGGACATGGAGAAACTGGAGCGTGATGGCGCCCAGATGGTATAGGACTGAAAGTGGTATACACTAAGAAGACTTGAGGGCCGGGCCTCCTAATGGTTTGAAGACAGCCCAAGCAGGAATATCCGTGAGACTCTTATCTCCAATTAACTACCCAAAAGCAAACTAGTGGAGGTGTGTCTCAGAAGATTGAGTGCCAGTCTTGAGCAAAAAAGCCAATGAAAGTGAGAAGCCCTGAACTCCAATTCTAGTACTGGCACATGCACAAAAAGGAGGAAGGAAGGAAGGAAGGAAGGAAGGAAGGAAGGAAGGAAGGAAGGAAGGAAGGAAGGAAGGAAAGAAGGAAGGAAGGAAGGAAGGAAGGAAGGATGGAAGGAAGGAAGGAAGGAAGGCAGGCAGGCAGGCAGGCGGGCAGGCGGGCAGGCACGCCGACTCAGGTAGCATTACCACAGCCTTCCTTTCAGGCCCCTGAAGGTAAGGGTAAGCCACGCTGCTAGAGGAGGATCCATGAGTCTGCACAAGCCAATTGGAGATGTAAATGACTTGAAAATTCAGCCACTTTATTTTTAGGAAAAGTTATTGGCAGCATATGTTATAACTGTTCACACTATTGGGCACTGGAGCAGCAAGACTGAAAGAAAGGCCTTGCTTGTGGATCTATTTCTCATCTGTGAGTGTGTGTGTGTGTGTGTGTGTGTGTGTGTGAGAGAGAGAGAGAGAGAGAGAGAGAGAGAGAGAGAGAGAGAGAGAGAGAGAGAGAGAGAGAGAGAGAGAGAGAGAGATCAATTCCTGGATGTTCCCCAGGAGAGTTTGATTCAGCAGGTCTGATTCATTGAGGTCCTTGCTGTGTTGTCTAGTACTTTGAGAAGCTCAGTTCCAGAAAATACAAGTAGGAATTATTTATGGAAAGAATAATAGAACAATACAAAGAAGGCCTTTGTAAAAAGAACTATCCAGTCAGAAAATTCAAGAAACTTCATCTCTTAAATAACCAGCAAAAAGCAGGGCTGGTGGGCTTGGTAGAACACCAGCCCAGCAAGCAAGCTGAGCAAGCATGAAGCTCTGAGCTCAAACCTCACTGCTGCCCGCCACCCCCATCCCCCAGTACAAGAACTATCTAACAGCAGGCAGACAGGGGCATTGAGCCACCTGCTGTTAGAAGCACCTACACAATAATCTAGAGGACTTTGGGTACATCCAGTCACTGTGACCCTGAGAACATACCCCAAGCCATGGGCCTGCCTCCCTCTCTTTTTATGTTCTACAATCAGGTATATAATGTGCTGGCCACTCTCAAGGACTCAGTAACTATATCTGAACCAGGCATGATGGTTGACACCCATAATCTCAGCCACTAGGGAGGTAGAGACCAGTAAGGATTATAGTTTGAAGCCAGTACCAAAGAAAATGCAAGACCCTATCTCACTCACACAAAATAATGCTGGGTGTGGTGACAAATACCTGTCATTCAACTATGTGGGAAATGTAGATAGAAGGATCTCATTCAGGGTAGAGAAATAAAGTGAAACCCTAACCAAAAAACAAACAAAACAATTGCTAGCTTGTAGCTAGTGGTTCACACCTGTAATCCTAGCTATTCAGGAGGCTGAGTTCTGAGAATTACAATTTGAAGCCAGACCAGGCAGGAAAATCCATGAGACTCATCTCCGATTGATTAACCACCAGAAAACTGGAAGTGCACTGTGACTCAAAGTGGTAGTATGAGCCATGAGCAAAAGATTTCAAGGACAGTGCATAGGTCCCATAAACGCCACCCCCCCATACACACACACACACACACACACACACACACACACACACACACACACACAGTTGCTAATGCAAAAGAGGCAGGGGATGTGGTTTAATTGGTAGAACACTTGCCTAGCAAGTACAAACCCAGTTCAAACCCATACTGCCAAAAATAAACAAGTCTGACCGGTGGTTGTAATACTGGATGACGTAGTTCTAGGCCTTAAACTCTTCCCAGATTTCCTTCCGACTTACACATGAGCTTAGGCCAGTTATTTAACTTCTTCATTTGACTCACTGACTTTATAAGAAGTAATTACAATAATCATTACTCAACGATAAGTACTAATAATAGTAAGAAGGTCTCTGTTACAGAATTGTTATAAGGATTGACTGAGTTACTGTGTATAAAACGTTTAGAAGAGTGTCTGAAACATTACGATCTCTCAGAAGTTCAACTTTCTCATCTCTGTCACATAGAAAGGGCAAGAGTCTTTATTTATTTTTTATGGATAAGGCATGAACATTTATTAAACAGAGTGCATTAGGTTTAGAGCTAGAATACAGGGTCTCATTAAATTCCCCAATATCCCAGAAAAGAGAAGATTATTTATTGCCATGTTTTCATGATAAGACTCAGAGAGATTATCTAATATGTCTAAGGCCTCACAGCAAATATGTGGCAGAGCAAGGATTCAAACTCAGTTCTCCTGACTCCAAAGTCATGTTCTTCTCACTGAACTCGGTGGCCCAAAATGAAATGAGGTGATCCACAGTTTCACGGAAAATAGTGACAACTGGAACCAAGCATGTCAGTGAACACTTATAATCCCAGCTCCACAGGAGGTAGAAGAAAGATGGTCTGAGAAAGCATGAAACCCTCTCTCAAATCAAACTAAGTCACCAAAGGGTTGAGATCAGGACTCAAGTGGTATAACACTTACCTAGCAAGCTCTAGGCCTTGAGTTCAATCCCTAGTACCACAAAAGAGAAGAAGGGAAAAAAGAGAGAAAAGAATTAAAGAAAAGCAGAAGAAAAAAAAGGAAGAAAGTATTGACAAATGTGGATGTTGAGTAGTCATTAATTTCTCCAGTGCTCTTTTCCTTCTTCATAGCTAGAAGTACCATGGTACCAGGATAGGGCTTAGGGATGTTTTAGTAGAAAAACTCTGGGAACCTTCAAGTTGCATCTCTTTGGATGACTCCCATATTCACCAACCAAAAGCGCTCTGAGCTGAGAATACAATGAAGGTGGAAGGAATGGGAATTACTGAGGCTCACCAAAATATGTTGGAACGTTAGAACATTCTGACCCCATTTCTGTGTCCCTGAATCCACCACATTTCAAAGGAGAAAGTGAACAGTTTGTCCAGAATAGCAGTGTCCAGATGCCTTTCCCTGGCTGCCTCTGGCCCCAGGACACCCCAGCTGCCCAGCCTGCAGGTGAGAGAGGATTACAAGAGAAAACAAAAGACTCAGGAACCAGGATCCAGTTACAGAACAAAACGGGGGAAAGAGAGATGGTGAGCACATTCGAGAACAGCGATGCAGCAAAAAGGGCTTTTAGTGATAATTAATAATTAACATATCTAATGATGTCCCGGCGACAGGAAGAGGCCAGCACAGGGCTCTGGGGGCATGACTCTGGGTGACAGTGACCTCCAGGAAGATTGGCAGCCGGAACTTCATTAACTTTCTCTGCCCCCCCTCCATGGCTGTGTAGCTGGTGGGCTGTCTGGTGCTGAGATAGACATTGCCATAGTAAAGCCAGGAGGAGAGAGATGGGCACAGGGATTTACAGAGGCAAGCTATGTGAGCAGGTTCTAGGGAATTCCTTTGCAGGGCTTGGAGATCCCAGTCCTACAAAAGCCTGGTTTCCCTTTGGCCAGGGCAAGTAGCCAGAGAAAAGCATATCCAATGACACAGACCATTTCTAGGGAGCTGTAGGGTGCTAAAAGCCAGAGGAAGGAGGCAACTGCAGGAGAGCATCTCTGAAGGAGGAAGCTATCCCAAGAGGGGCAGGCACAGCTGGAGCCAAGGGCCAAAGGGATGATTACACAATTCACATTAAGATGGCAGTGGTCCATGTGGATGGTAGTTGTTGGTGATTGAATGCCTGTGTCCCCTCAAATTTTGTATGCTAAAGCCCTAACTCCAATCAGACTGTGTTTGGAGATGACACCATTTCAGAAGTCACTAGGTTAAATAAGGTCATGGAGCCCAGTGCCTATAATCGTAGATTCTCAGGATGCTGAGATCTGAGGATCATGGTTCAAAGCCAGCCCGGGCAGGAAAGTTTGTGAGACTCTTATCTCCAATTAACCACCAAAAAAGCAGGAAGAGAAGTTGTGGCTAATGTGGTAGAGTGCCAGCCTTGAGAAAGAAAGCTAAGGGACAGTATTCAGGCCCTGAGCTCAAGCCCCTGTACTGGTACAAAACAAAACAAAAAATGCACTCATAGAGTGGGTCCCTATTATGCCAGAGAGTTCCTTCTCCTCACCTGAGCTCAGAAGAGAGACCACATAAAAAATTATATTAAGTGAAGTAAGCCAGGCCCAAAGAACATAGGTCCCATGGTTTCCCTTATTTGCAATAACTAGTATATGTCTGGGACAAGCAGAAAAGGTCAAAAGCTACGTACATATGACTAGATAAGATGATGTTAAGCGAAATGAACCCCAAGATAGGGCAGAGTGTTTTTTTTTCTTGCTTGCTATTGTTCCTAATGTATTTATAATGCACCGTGTGATTTTTTTTTGTTTCTTTGTAGGCTTCTTCGCATTCCCACTGTCCCATTCTCAGAGGGACTCAGGATGGTATGAGCCCCTCCACATGTCCATGCTTTGTGGACACAAAGTGTTTCCACAAACACAGCTGGCCTAGCAACTTGAGCCAGCTCTTCAGCGGCCAAATTCAAGCCTCGTCCACTCTGCTCCAAAGGCCAGTATGGACTCAGCCAGCTGGACAGGTTCTTGCCTGCCAAGGCCCCATGGTTCTGGAGAGCCCTGGCTACCTTGTTGCGCTCCATGCTGATGCCCAAGTTTCAGGCCATGGAGCTTCCAATTCCTTCCAGCCGGGGTGAGGCCTGGGTTTTGGCATAGTGAATAGACTTTCCAGGGGATTCTGAGAAAGACAAGTGCTCAGAGAACAGTGCAGTACCTCTATCCATTGCTCCTTGCAGTCATTGCATTTGGTATACATTTTCATTTTGATACAATGTCTATCTTAGAGACATTTTTAAGAACTGTATAAAACTCTAATATCCCCCTTTACTAACTCTTCACAAGCTACTTATTTGCTTAATAATTTTGTTTTATTTGTCTTAATATCAGAAACAAAAGCCAGATGTGGTAGCTCAGACCCATCATCTCAGTTACTCAAGAGACAGAAGCAGGATGATTGAGGCTTCAAGTCCAGAAGTTATCAAGGTCCTATCTCAAAAACAAAATGAATATTTGGATGTAGCCCAAGTAGTAGAGTACCTGCCTGGCAAGAACCACATCCAAAGTTCAAACCCTAGTACCTCTAAAAAAAAAAAAAAAAAAAAAAAGACGGGGCATAGTTCAAGTAGTAAAGGCAAACATGAAGCCCTGGGTTCAATTCCAAGTATTAAAATAAAACAAAACAAAAAAGACACAAAACAGCAAGACATATATAAGTAAATGCACATGCATTGGAGATGTGTGTATGTATGTGTCTGTGTGTCTGTGTGTGTGTATCTTACTATCTGCCAATATCTGCTGATGTCAGCCTAATATCTGCTCACCACAAGAGATGTGTCATCCTAACTTTTGTTGGCAAAGATCAGCATTACCTGAGGCTGGGAATAAGAAAATTGACTGTGATGAAGGCAAAGGAAGTCTGCAGGGTGACAAAAACACTCCATATCCTGATTGTGGTGGTGGTTACACAAATAGATACATTTGTCAAAAGTTGTCCATCTAGATGTATGCTTATAATAGATGTGAACGGATTGTTACCTAAAATGTATAGTTCAATAAAGTTGATTCTTTTTCATGGCACTGGGGTTTGCACTTGTTTAGCTTGCTTGCATGGCTAGCATGCTATCACTTAACCAAGCCTCCAGCCTTAATTTTTGCTGATTATTTTGGAGATAGAGTCTAGGAACATTTTCTACCTGGACTAGCCTGGAACTGTGATCCTCCAGATCTCAGTCTCTTAAGTAAGCAAGACTTGAGGCATGAGCTACCAGTGCTCAGCTAAAGTTGTTCTGTCAAGTATAGTAATTTCTTAAGTGTAGAAAAAATAACTGATGCCTGAAGAAGCATTAACTTTCTTTGCCTAACATGGTGGTACATGTCTATTAGTCAGGACTCGGGAGACAGAGACAGGGGGATGTTAAGTTCAGGGCTGGCCTGGGCTATATAGCAAGAACCTATCTCAAAAACCAAAACCAAGATTCACACCATCACTCAAGTGGTAGAATGTCTGCCTAGCCAGTGTGAACCCTGACTTCAAATTCTAGTACTGTAAAATTTTTTACACATAAACACACACACCAAAAAGTACAGATTTTTTCCCCCTTACTTGCCATCAATTTATATAGCACTCACCATATGTTAGGTTCTGCTCTTGGTACTCTGCAAAACTTAACTTATTTGATCTTCATAGCAATTTTACAGCATGAAGGCTATAGAGTTCCCAGTTAACGAGGTCAGGAAGAGCCTAGCGAGTGGCCCATGATGGCACAGCACATAAGCAGCAAAATGTGTCTAAGCTAGCTTGCCCCAAAAGCCTCACTCTCGGACACTGCACTGAAAGCATCCTAATGTAACAGTGAGAGATCAGGTCCTGTCTAAGCGTGGACCACATGTAGGGTGGCAGCAGAGTCCCCTGAGCTCGGGAAACCAACCAGTAGAAGCATCAAAGCCAGCTGTTCATCACTGAGCACATAAAGTACCCACAAGCTCTCCTCCCCTTTCCTCCACTCTCCATACTCAGAGCTCTGCCCAGTTCCCTTTCTGGTTCTTTCTAATGACCCCATTTTCAGAAGCGTCCAGCAGTGCCTGCTAGGCTAGCTCTGGAGACAGAGTTGGTTGTCTGAGACACTCTGTCTGTCCCTGAGAGATATTTGCAGAAAATAAATGTCAGCGTGTGACTTCCTGAAGCTCTGTGGGTTGGGAGCCAGGCTATTTCTTCAGGATCTGGGTACTTCCTGTAAGCGAGGGCTCTGAGGGGAAGAGAGCAGGACCAGATGGCATTTGCTGCCAACTTGCTGTGAGTCATACAGCAAGTCATTACCTTCTCTGGGTTCCATGTTCTCAAGATCTGGAGTTTGGGGCCTATAGATTCCCAGAACATTGAGAAGTGGGCTTCAGATATTCCCAGGAAAGTCCAAGCACTAGCCATAAAGAGTTTTATGTGGACAGATAAGGGAGCCCAATGAAGTTCGTCTTATCTGCAGAGAGCTCACTGTTGAAAATTTCACATCA
The DNA here is from genome assembly GCF_024711535.1 of Dipodomys merriami. Classification (NCBI taxonomy): domain Eukaryota; kingdom Metazoa; phylum Chordata; class Mammalia; order Rodentia; family Heteromyidae; genus Dipodomys; species Dipodomys merriami. The sequence goes on along the minus strand of NW_027203204.1, from coordinate 1,460,273 downwards.
CTTGCCTGCCAAGGTCCTTTCTAGTTATGAAATGCTAAGATCCTATATCCTAATCTTAGCCTTTGTATTGCAGACTGGCCTGGAAGCTTCAGTGATAGAACAGAAGGGAGATGAGTCAGGACATCAGTTGCAGAACCCAGACTAGCATGAGTCTACTGATTGATTCACCAGTTAAACCTATATCTCTTATGATCAGTATATGCTGTTCAAATGAGAATTTTTGACCACAGTCCCCAGAATGCTTGGTGCCTGTACAATGTCTCGGGGCCTGATGCAGCCTGCCACACATAGTAGGAGCTCTACAAACATTCAACAAATGAAATAATAGTAAACTGACTAATGCTGAGAGGGAATAAGAGATGAATGCTGATGTCCAAATCAGGAGACCCAAATCTTAGCTCAGCTATACCCAAAGCCCCGCGCCTCTCACCTCACATTTTCCTACCTGCAAACTGGGGGAACTGGATTCGCTGAATGCTAGCCTCTTCTAGATTTAGAACCCAGAAAGTCAAAGGTATCTCCTGGCCACTCAGATAAGATGCTGGGAAAGTGCCCAAAGATTCTTCCCACTAGAGAGGACTCCAGCGAAGTATATTAGTTGTGTACAATCTACACAAGTTAGCGTAAAACTTACAGCTTAAAGCAACAAACATTTATCATCTGGTTCAGTGTCTGAGAGTTGGAACCCTGGGAGCTGGGTGATTCTCTGAGACCCTCGTGAGTGGGAGTCAGAATGACAGTCGGCATCAGAAGGGTTAAACTGGGACATGAAAATCTGCTTCTGGTCACACAATCATTGGCTGATGGCCACAGGTTCTTGCCACATCGACCTCTCCATAGTGAGCTTATGACTGCCGACCGACTTCCCCCCAGATCAGGTGATCTAAGAAACAGTAACCAGGATGAAAACTGCAACTTTGCTAACAAACCAGGAAGACATGTATGTGTATTCATGCATGTTGTATCGAGGTAGTTATTCAGACTGATCCTGGAGTCATATAGGAGACTACACCCTAGGATGCAGGATAACTTTCAAACGTGGGGACCACTGGGGCCATCTGAGGGGGGTTGGCTTGTATCCCAGGCTGGAACCAGATCCAGAGAGGCTGCCTAACTTGTGTATAATTTGTCTGGGCAGGGGGGGTGGGCTTGGTCCCCATGAGAAGAATTTGCTCATGAAGTAGCTACTGTCATTCTAGGAATGTTCTCCCGGTTCCTTTTCAAAGCAAGTCAGGATGTCTGCTCAGCTCCTGGTGAAGCCTCTCTGCATAGTACAGTCCTGAAAGGGGGGGTGGGTAAGAGTTGTGTTAGGGCTGATGGGAACTGACCACCCTAACTAACTCATCCCGGCCTCAACCGCCCAGAGCAAAGCGATCCAGGACATCCACTTGATCAGATCTTTCCTTTATTCAACTACCTCATGTTGATAAATTAATGTAACTACTGTAGGTAATAATAAAGAGATAAACTGCAGGCCAACCCATTGTTATTAAAGATTTAAGGAACTCCTCGAGGGTCTATATATGTGGGTTATATGTTTTCCACATTGAAACTAAAATGAGGAACGCAGGAAGGTCCAGGATGATCAATGACAGAGCAGTTGCCTTCATTTTACTTGCTAGGGCAGAAAAACAAAAACCAGAATAAAACATTTTAGAAAGTTTTTTAAAATCCACATTTCTAACGAAGCAGCCGTTCTACAGAACTTCCATCTAATTAGGAAATTAAATTAACTAGACCATTGCACTTCCTCGGTAAGTGGGATTGAATTTCCTACAGCCACAAATTCCTTCCTCCATTTCCCTGACATATGTGCACTTCCCACACCCCCATCTCCTGGCCTCTCAGCCTGGAGTTCTTAGCATTTCAAGTTCTAGTGAGATGTGGATTCCAGTCTCTATTCCAGCACTTGCCTGGAAGGGGCTGACCTCTGACACTCCTTTCCTCATTTTTAAAAGGAGATCAGGGATTCTCTTCAGATCCCTAAGTTCCTAATATCCTAGGGCTCCTTCTGAACTCTAGATTGCCTTTGCAGGTGCAGATCAAATGAGGACCCTGCCAAAGAGCCTCCCTATTTCTGTGGATAGAAGTGATCTCTCTATTCTCTGTGATCCTACCATTAATAGATAAGAACTATTATATTGTAGAGTGTATATAATATATGCATACTATTGTCTTTCCTATCAAACTCTAAGCACTTTGAAGGGATAAATACTGTACAGAGAGGGGTTACAATTACATGGGCAAGATGAGTACATTTCTTATCAAGCATTGTAGCCTCCTCCTTTGTTTCCCCTTCCCATCCCTTCCCATCCTCCCCCCCCCCCCCCGCCCCCTGAAGGGATATCTTATAGCTCCTGTCACACAGTAGGTGGTCCTACCTCTGGTTTGAAGCGAACTCAAAAGACAGGGCTATGATTTTACAGCACACAGGTGTAATGGCTGCCCTCAGCCAGCAGGGGGAGCACGTTGGCTCCTAAAAATGAAGTCAATTCTCAACTATTACTCTATGAAGAGGTAGTGGACAGACAGATTTGCCTCTGAGGGTGAGAGAGACCTATGGGGCTGGGATGAGGGTAGGGATGAGGGAGAGTTTGCGATTTCTGACCAAGAAGGCTGTAGTTCTTTTCACATCTTGACAAACAGGACAACATCTAAAGAATAGAGAGTGCCCTTCATGATAAATTCAGAGCACTTCCTATCTCTAAGGCCAGGAAGCTGCATGAAGTCACAACAGGGATACATTCTTAATTAAACACTGTGTAACTTGGGGCATTAAGTCTAAGATAAATTGGGAGATAGGGACCTGCAACCTCATTTCTTTTAAGGATATTTAATTACAAACTTCTGTAACAAAATTACAGCCTTATTAAAATGGTTTCTCACTGAAGAGAGGGTTCTGAAAGGTGAGACCTACAAAGGAAAGGTGCTGTGGTTTCCAAAGGTTCTCCTGCGCCATCACGCAGAGACTGGAAGGGGAGAGAAAATGGTCCCTTGGGGAGGGTGGCTCCCTTCTCTACCTGGTCTCCACAGACCTGTCCTAATAAGCCTGGAGGGCCAGGCAGCTGGAATTCTAAGAGGAGGGCCTGTCCAGTAGAGAAACCAATAACTGAGTGCTTGTCAGTCATTTACCTGTTAGTGCAAATTGCCCAGATCGTTCTTAGAGCTTCCCCTCAGTGAATGATGAAAGTGTTGTTTAGTTTGAAAAGGGTCTGTTCCAATAGAGATGAGAAGTCATCATTTTGGAGTACAGAATAATCTGGTGGATGGGGAGGGGAGGTCCAAACACTGAAACTTTCTCACAGGGAGAAGATTTGGGAAGCCAGCGAAGAACAGGGTAAACATGAGACCTGGATAGCCATGCTAAGAACATGCTGGGACCATAACGATTGTGAATGAATTCCTCCAGAATTTCTTAAAGGTCCTGAATTTCTTACAGATCCTTGTTCCAGTCACATGCCACTGTATCAGACAGTATGGCCCTGTTGGTTTTTTTTTTCACTCAGAAAATATAGCCTCTTGTCTTAGGGGAGATAACCCCTGCCCAACGGACAGAGCAAGAACATACCAGTCCTGGCCATTCAGCCTCAGGTACTTGTTTCAACTCTCAGAGATGGCAACCCAGGCGCCTCGGTCGGGAGCACTCTCTTCCTCCCTCATATGTAATAATAACAATAATAGCAATCTATTATTGTTGCTGTTGCTGTTCTGTTACCAAGGCTGTTCATTCCAGCACATGTGCACCCTCAATGACACTAGAGAGCATAATTACAGCATCCCTCTGTCCTGTAGGGTCAGCTGTGGCATGAGATCTACTACCCATTATTCACATCAAGGAGCATTCACTCTTAGGCTGTCTAATGAGGAGCCAGAGAATGGTGCCAAAATAAACCAAGCGATCAGACAACCAACTCCAATGTCCCCTTCTGTAGCCCTGCATGAGTCAGTCAGACTCTTGCTCTATAGATAGGGTGGAAAGAACATTAAGGTACCATTTGACCGCACTTAAGCAAAAGCATGACAGCTGGACTCCAGCACTCTGGCTATAAGGTGTTAGGCCTGCCACCTCCCTCATCTGATACCCAGAGGCCTGCATGCAGGCTGCTAGGAGCACTGGAGTCTGAGCCCAGTTCCGTGTCTGAGACAGAACAGGCTCTTGTTCACCAGATATAGCCTCCTTCCCAATGCTTTCTCCTGCTGACTCCCAGAGAAAGGCCTAGAATATCAGAGCTGCAGGCCATCTGAGTGATAATCCAGCTCTGGTTGTTTTCCAGAATAAGGAAAGAGCATACGAGACTGTAGCCCGTCCCAGGGAGAGGCCAGGGTACGTGCTTCTTCACCTGCTGCTCACTCCCAACGCTGCTCTGCCACAGCCTATCGCCAGGGTGGGGCTGTCAGCTTGGTGCACAAATCTCTTCTGGCTTTATTGAGAGGGGATCGTGGCTTCTTCGTTCCCTGACACTGCACCGGCTAGGCGGTAGGTCATCATTAGCCTCCATGGTATTTCCTTGCTGAGCCACTCATGACTTTGGCTGTAAACTCTCCTCAGCTAAGCATTTGTAGTCAGCTCCTCCAGGCAGATTGCGTGAGCAGTGCCTGGGTTGGAGCTTCGCCTTACTGGCGCGAGCCTCTAAATTCAAATTCACAAACCAGCATCTGCTTTCTGGAGCCCATCCAAGTGTGAGTGAGAACAGGCAGTTTATAATCCTGAGATGCTAATCTACCTTCCCAGGTCCTGAATGTGCTAGAAGAAGTAATAAACTTGGGGAACAGAATAGGTTCCAGACCTGAATGACCAATTAAATCCCTTTCTAAATGACCAAGAGCAATATCTATAAGATACAAGCTAATTACAAGAATTAACAACAACCACTACCAAAAAAGCCCAGACACTTCAACTATATCAAATACTGAGGATTTGAAATATGAGCCTTTTTTTGTATTGCATCCAATATTTTACTGCATACCTGTCAAATCAAACCACATCCTGGCTCTGGCCTCGGTTCACTGGCTAGTGCTGGTTATGCAGAAGAGTTTATAAGAAAAAGAGCCAACTAGGAATGGTGGCGCATGCCTGTAATCTCAGCTGCTCAGGAGACAGAGATAGGAGAATCATGGTCTGAGGCTAGCCTGAGCAAAAGCACGAGACCCTATATAAACTAACAGCAACAGGTCTAGGGGCATGGTTCAAGTGGTAGTGGGCCCAGCAACTTCAAACCCTGAGTTCAAACCCCAGTACTACCAAAAAATAAATTAATGAAATTAATGAGGAGGTAGGGTGACAGAAAGCCACATGCTGCTAAGATGGAATCTGAGGATACGTCTGAGGATAAATGACCAGTCGCAGGGTCTCTCTTCTTATGCACCCTTTTTTCAATCATGTACCCAGGAAACTAGGGAGCCATACTATCCAAACCTTCACTGGAAGACCACGGTCTCTATTCCCAGGGAGCTTATAGTCCCAGTGGGAATACAGATAACAAACAAAAGCAAATAAATAATGTCAGAGTTTGAGAAGCTTTAAGAAGTCTGTACAGTCAGTAGATGAGATGACAAAGAACTAGGTGACACAGATGTACTATTGGAAAAACCCTGTGAGGAGGGTACCTAGTTGATCCAAAACCTGTAGGATGAGTAGTTGTGGTGAAGGGCAAACATCGCAGACAGATGACAGAAAACATGACAGACAGAGGCGCAGAAAGAACCGCAGCCCTGTGTGAGCTCAAAGCAGAGAGGTCTGGGCAAGTGTAGCTATGGGATGAGATAAGCCCAGGTGGTGTTAGAGTGGGCAGGGAGGAAAAGGAGAAGCAGGACCTAGGGTCAGAAGAACCCGCATTCAAACTCCAGCTTCAGGATTGATAGCAACATGACCCTGGGCAGGTTGCTTAACCTCCCAGCCTCAACTTCCTCATCTCTAAAATGGGGATGCTGGTAACTGGACCAAGTTCACAGCTGATGTGAGGAACAAACAAGAGGAGCTACTTAAAGTGCTTAACAGGGCACTTGGCACATAGTGGGTGCTCAGGAAGGCCATCTATTACTATTATCTATTTACTTGTCAGGGCCCCCTCCCAGTTTCCACCGCCACCACCAAGAAGGCCACCAGGTGGCGATCTTTCAAGCTTTTCGAGTGATAAATTGGTCAGCAGTTTTTGGGGTTTTTTTTTCACCCAGCAGGCAAGCCATGGGTTCTGGGTTCCTGGGAATACACAAGGACTAGAGTTTAATTCCCACAGCAAATTGCAATGCAAAGAACAACAGCTAGGAGCCAGACCCGAGTTCTCACATCTGCTTTACCTACAGACCAGTCAATCTTGAAGGTGCATTTGATTCTTTTGGGAGTCTATTTCCTCCATGGGCCTACCCCAGGGTGGTGGGATGCTGGTGATCACAGGGAGCCATGGCTTTGGTTAAGAGGGACTGCTGGGGGGTGCAGAGGAAGAACATTTGACTGAGGGACAACAATGTATAAGCAGAGAGAGGGGTGAGCTCCACATGGAGAGAAGGGGAGTATCTTGGGCTCCAAAATGGCTCCACCTGGGAGGTCACAGACTGAAGCGGGGAGGTATAGCCTGGCAGCACACCTCTTCAGCCCTGCTGCCGCTAGTTCTTATCTCTCTCAGCATGAGCTGGACATCAATTTCCTACTTACTGTAAGCTCCTTGAAGGCAGAGAAAGTCTTATTTATCTTTGTTTCCTCACTGGCCTAACACAGCCCATACCTAACAAGCCCTGGATAAATGCTCGCTGGTAAGCAATCCATCCTGAGCGGTATACTGACTTGTTCACATCCTAGAAGACTCTGGGCTATGCATTGAGCCGGAACTCCACCGACCAACCTCATGGCGATGCTGGTTACTCTTACCTGTAAATGTGGGCAGACCATGACACAGGCACAGGCCGAGGAGAAAGGGCACAGGCATCAGCTGGCACCCTTGGATTTCCCATTTGCCTGAGGCCTGTCCCACCTGCCTGGGAGACTCTGGGGTGGGCAGCACATGGCAGGGAATGCTGGGAATTGCTTAGTGGAAGGACTGGGTTCAGGAGGAATCACAGAAGCATGAGGAAAGGTAGCAGGAACAGTGGAAAAGGTGAAGCACCTACATTCTTAATGTGTTTAACCATCTTTCTGAGATCATGTCCTCTACAGCAAAGTATAAATCTCGAGTTCAGGGCCTGGCACCCACAGTATGCAGATGCTAGCTGAATATCCATCCCAATGAGACAGTGCATGAGGTGATGCCTTGAACTTACAAAAGCAGCCCTGTTAAAACTTTCCCACTGCCAGTGGCTCATGCCTGTAATCCTAGCTATTTAGCCAGCTGAGATCTGAGGATTGCAGTTCAGAGCCAGCCCAGGCAGGAAAGTCTATGAGAGTCTTATCTCAAATTAAGCACCAGAAAAGCCAGAAGTGGAGTCGTGGCTCAAGTGATAGAGTGCTAGACGTGAGCAAAAAAGCTCAAGGACAGTGCCCAGACCTTGAGTTCAAGCCCCAGGACTGGCAAAAAAATGAAAGAAAGATAAAATCAAAGAGCTCTAAGCATGTGCCCCCACCTTGAGGGATCAAGGCCACCCAAGAGCCCACAAATTTGCCTTTATAATATTTGTGCACTATTTTGTATCCAACGCTATGATATTCCCAGACTTATTGAAATGATTTTATAATTCTTAGCTCTTGCCAGTTAGCTAACTCATTCTTCCCTTTTGCTCCCACTAGTCAATCTTCTGGTTTAAAAAAAAAGGAACTGTAGGAAGATATGTGCTTTTATCTGGAGTATCTGGTGTTTCTGGAATATTACCAAGCATCTCTGCTTAGGGGAATATGTGTGCATGATCATGCACTCATGTTTGTTTTGTGTGTTTACTTGTTTTGCTTGTTACTTGGGGGGAGGGTGTTGTTGTTGGGGATAGCAGTTATTGCTTATTTGTCTGGGTTTTTTCATTTGAGGGTTTCAGTTTGTTTTTAGACTATACTAGGCTTGAACCCAGCCTCAAAATCTTGTTCAACTCTTTTACTCACAGCTGATGCTCTACTACTTATGCTACATCTCCAGGCTGGCTTTTTGTTGTTGTTGGTGGTGGTGGTGGTCATGGGACTTGAACTCAGGGCCTGGGCACTGCCCCTGAGCTCCTTTTGCTCAAGGCTAACACTCTATCACTTGAGCCACAGCACCACTTCCAGCTTTTTCTGAGTAGTTTAGTAGGGATAAGAGTCTTGCAGACTTTCCTGCCCCAGCTGGCTTCGAACCACAATCCTTAGGTCTCAGCATCCTAAGTAGTCATTATTACAGGTATGAGCCTCCTGTGCCTGGCTAAGGCTGGCTTTTTGATGGTGAAGTGGAAATGAAGTCTCTCTCACAGATTGTTCTGCCTGGGATGGCTTTGAACTATAATCCTCCACGTCTTAGCTTCCTAAGTTGTTAGGGTAACAGGCCTGAGCCATAGGCACCTGGCCTTGTTTTTTCATTGTTGTTGTTGTTGTTTTGTTTTTATTTTTCTTTGGAGACAGGGCATACTGCTATGTAGCCCAGGCTGGCTTTGAATTTGTGATCCTCCTATCCCAGCCTTCTTGGTGCTGCGATTACATCTGAGTGCCATCATGTCCAGTTAACACTGCAGGTTTTCTGATTTGGCTTTAACGTCTCAGTGGTCCAGATTCTGCACTGTGCTATGCTCAGAGAAACAGCAAGTTTGTCCAGTTGGGGTTCAATACACTCAAGGACCCAGAATTCACTCCTTTCCTCCAAGACGCCTCACCTATCGCTCCGTGCTGCAGGCTGCAGTGGGAGGATGAGACAACACAGCCTACTGGGCTCGGCCCCAGGGATGGCCAGGAATGAGGAGGCGGCCAATCTAACTGTTCTTGCTGCCTGCCTCTGACCTGCCTCGCTGAGCCTGCTCTCTCCTACCTGGCCCTGCACCCCACGCCCACCAGTCGCACCTTTTGAGTTCTGAGCTCTCCTTGGAAGTGTCCAGTGAGGCCTGCTGCTGCACACCCAGCTCTCCTCCAGCCGCCATTGCCTCAGCCCCACGTTCACTACTGCTGTCAAAGCCACATCCTGCTAGAAAGCTAGTGGCTCTCCAGCTCTTAAAGACCTCCAGGGGAGCAGTTTCTACAACCTCTGCAGGAATCTCATTCTGACATCTAACTCTCATGGAGAAGAAAGCCTGCCTTTCATGAAGTCTCAATTCCTTTCTGTTGCTATAAGCATGGAGTTGCTTTTATTTTCTACCTGTATGAGCTGCTTGCAAATAAGCATAATTCCTCATGGTTTTCTCCTTGCCTTCCTAGAATGTGGACTAGTGGCTTGTGGGCAGTCCTCATTAGTGTACACTGTGCTGGCTCAGGCTGGACTGAGGCTGAGGCCTAAACAGGAGATTGAGCAGGGGTGGCCGTAGGTTCCCATGGGTACCTGGAAATAAACTGACTGACATTGATCAAGGGCCTCTTCTGAGTCAGGCTCTGGTGATGTTTATGGGAAATCTAAAACCAGGCCTTGAACTTCATGAAGAGCACAGTGAAAGCATCTATTACTTACTCAACCCTGGACATTGTAGAATGTACTGATTTGGGGCCAGACTAAATTTACACCCCAGCTCTGCTTTTCATTAACTGTGCTATGTTGGGCAAGCCACACTACTTCTCTGAGTAGCATCTACCTCATAGAGAAGCAATAGTAAAGGTTGTTTTATTCTGTAAAGTGCCAGGCACATTAAAGGTTCATTGTAGATTAGGGTGGGAGGGTATAAAGGCAGATGACACACAGATCTGACATTGTAGGAATTCAAATACTGCATGCTGAATGGACAGAGAGGAGAAAGGGAATGAGAGGTGAATGACATTTCATGGAAAGGAGAGGCAGGAGGAGGCGACAGCTAGGCACAAAGATCCCATGAAAGAGACGGGAAGAACGGTGGTTGTTAGCATTTATGGAACACTGACTGTGTGCCAGGAGCTCTGCTCAATTTCCCACACACACATTATTTCTTGTGCTCCTTCTCCAGGCCCTGCAGGAGGTATTATATCCTCATTTTACCCTTGCATCTGGCAGGTCTTAACACTTCTGGACCCTGGCGCTAAACTTGGCAAAATCCATCAGATCTTTAGTAGAATCTGGTGACAGCAGGAGGATGGAGTTTCAGAACCAATCAGAGAAGAGCCAAGAGGTACAGAGATTGGGGGGTGGGGAGGAAGATGCTCCACAAACCTTGGTTCATGGGATCAGTGTGGAGTGATCAGAAATGACGGTCCTGTGAAGTTCAAACACACAATCCTGTTCCCAGAGGCCATCTGCTTTTGTTGGGTCTGTTCTTATTTGCCTTTCCTGGATCTTATTTGCCTTTCCTGGAGAGTCCAGCTCCTTCCTTTCCTCCTCTTTCTCCTCTCTCCCTCTATTTCCATCTCTCTCTCATGAACACACACGCTCTCTCTCTCTCTCTCTCTCTCTCTCTCTCTCTCTCTCTCTCTCTCTCTCTCTCTCTCTCTCTCTCTCTCTCTCTCTCTCTCTCTCTCTCTCTCTCTCTCTCTCTCTCTCTCCAGGTCCCCTTCCCATCTTCTTTTGTGCCAATGCAACATACATTCCCCTACCCCCTACACCTCTCTAGATATCCTTCCCTTTCATTGTTGGCCTAATTCCTCCTTTCTCTTAATTTCCTCCTTTTTGTTTGCATTCCTCTTCTGTTCACTCACTCCTTTCTCCTCTTTTAGGATGGAACTGGCAAAGATGCCCAGCCCAGGTACTCTCCCTAGCATTTGCTTCCGGAAAATGTCTGCTACCAGACCCAGCTGCTAAAGGGATGTTTTTCTTCTTTAAACCAAGATCGTGAGCTCATGTCTGTCAGAAATCTGGCTAGGCTGGCAGCTGGGAATGCCAGACTGGGTGGAGCTGGAACTTGGAGCAAGACCTGCCCACCAAGGCAGGGCCAGGTTCTGGGGGGTCCTGGCAGATGGTGGTGGGACTAGATTGGGGGATGTCAAAGGAAGCTGGCATGAGGCAGTGGGCAGAGGCTGAGAAGGCACTTGATGTCAGGAATGTGGGGTAGCAGGTGGCAAAGACTCAGCCACAGGAAGGAAACTAAGCTATATCTGGACCACAGAATCCTAGACCTTGAGGAACTGGGTCATGGAGGAGAGTGCCTGGAAGAGAGAATAAGAAGAAAAGGGTAAGAATCCAGTGCAATGGCAGAGCAGGACCAAAGTCAGCAACAAGACCAATCTTAAGATTCGACTGGAAGCTTCCCTACTGCTGACCTTGAGCTGCCTGGCCATGGAGGGCATTGCTGGCTGAGCAACCCAGGCAGGGCCAAGAAGTATCTTCAGAGCTCCTCTCTCTCTCATTTCCCACCCTATAGCAAGACCCCCAGATTGCACAGCTATCCATAGCAATGTGGAAAACCCAAAGAACATTCCCCATATAGATAGACCAGGGCTGGACCCCTGCGTATAGATTCACTTGAGCAGACATCTTTAGCATCTTCCTCTTCATGTTCCTCTCAGCCCAGAGGGGCTCCCTCTTGCTATCCTGCTGCTCAGATCATTCCATAATGGTCTCACTTTCTAGCACCCCTTTTGTGGTCTGCATCCTACCTATAGTTATCTTCCCATCTGCAGCTCTTCCAACCTAACCTGATCACCAGGACAACTCCTTTCTGTACTGGCCACAGATCCTAAAAGGAGCCTGTCAACCAAGTCTGTGGCCTCCTTCTGACTTTACTCCTACTTGCCTCTCCACAAAAGCCCATTCTGTATATCTGCCACTGTTGACAAAAGTGCATTGGAAACACCCTAGCCATGTGATATGCATATACTTCTGTATAAAACGGCACCACATCATGATACAGTTCAGTTTGAGAAAGGGGTTGCTTCCTCACACCCTGACAAAACATTCATTTCTTTTAGGACAGCCAAGTCTAAAATACCACGCCATAATCTCTTATCTGCAACTCCAAATCCCCAAAATTACTGGAAGTTGAAATGTTCTGTTTTGTTTGATTGTTTGCTGTACATTTGATACCAAAATACATCTGTAACCAAACCCGACTTAAATTGATGTGCAGCCACTTCATCCTCACCGTGTAAAAATGCCTGCATTTCACCACAGAAAGAGGAATGCATCTGATTTTGAGATGCTCCTCCAGCCCTCATAGAATGCTTCAACACATTTGGTGTCTCTCTGAATTCTAAAATATCCCTGACTTCAAGAGCTTCAGAATGGACATGAGCAACATTAGAGGAATTAGAAATTATAGGACCAGAACTCCCAAGTAGAGCTTGCAAGTTCCAGTGCTAGAACCAGATTGCATGCCTTGGAGAATTTCCTGGATGGAATAGCTTGGACATTTCCTACTTCTCTGACTTTCCCCAGTACCCCAGCTCTACGATACCTTTACCTGACTACTTCCAGAAAGTATAGGATTATTATAAAATTGTTTTGTGCAGAGAACCTAGTCACAATGGGCTGGCTAATGCTGATAATTACCACACTAGTTACTAACTCTTTTAGGTTAGGTGAGCTGAGGCTCCACAGCTGGGGCCGTTGCTCACAGCTTTCTAGGCAGAGAGAGAGAGGTGAAAACAAATCCAAGAAAGGTGTGCTCAGAGGCTTGGGATTGAGTGAAACTGGTTAATTACCAGTCACTTGCTATCTCCCTGAATTGCAGCTTCTGGCTAAGAAACACTCATGGATGGGACAGAACCTGACAACCTGCAACTTACTTCCACACTAAGAGGATGGCAGGGACCAAGATGCAGAGGACACACGAGGAGACAGTCTCTCGGGTACCAGGACCATGGCCACATGATGCAGAACTGGGGTATGATCCAGAAGGGTACAAAGCCAACTGCTCTCTTTACAGAGAGTGAGAGCTGAGGATCAGGTGTGCCCTGGGGGGAGAGTCTGCTTGCTCCTAGATTTAAATTCTAATAATCCAGGAGATCCGTTCTCAAACTGCCTGTCCCTACTATGTGAGTATTCAGAGACACAGATCATAACTCTCCTCAGATTCTCAAAAGATTCCAAAGAATCCGAGATCCTCCAAAGGAAAGAGATTACAAACCATTGGCCTAGATCACTGGAGAGACAGGTTGACATTGGGCAGAGCCCTAGAAGATTCGGGGTCCCTTGTGATCCTAAAATACATGCAAGGTGCATGTATAGGTGCACATGCCCGTGTGTATAAACGTGTGTGTATATTTTCCTGGGAAAAAAAGGAGTAACTTTTGCTACATTCTCAAAGGTGTCCATGACCCTCATGAGCTCACTGTCTAGCTCAAAAAGCCATTAGGTTTGTTTATACCTTAGCTACTGCTTTTCAGAGGAAGACTTACAGACTTCAAAACGGAGCTCAGAGTCTGCTCCATACTGCTGCTCCATACGAGGATTACAGGCTGGGGCCAATAGCTGGGTGGTAAAGCCTTCCTACATCTTGAGGAACTGGTCTTTACACACACACACACACACACACACACACACACACACACACACACACACACACAGAGGAATCATTTTTATTTTAAAAGTCAAGTGCCCAGAAGACATGCCAGGTGGTGATGATCCACAGCCCCCCCCCCCCCATGCCTCATAGTAGATTCTCAGGTCTCTTCCACAGCCCTGAAACCTGCACACCTCCCTCATTCGTTCAATGAATACTCAGGGAACACCTACTGTGTACCAGTTTCTAGTCTAGGTGCAAAATAAGATACTAGTTTTCAAAAACCTAGGCCTTTTTCCTGCCCCAGGCTGTCTGGGGGGTGCTGCTGACTTTCCTTTTGTTTGTAGCCTCTTCCCACCCTCCCGCCCCCCCTCCACACCTAGCTTTCCCCAAACCCACCCCAAACCCCCATCCAGAGAAGCAAAAGCCATTCCACTCCCTCACCCCCACCCCCTCAGTGGGCTGGGGGACCAGCAAGAGAGGGTTAACAGCCCCTGTGAGAAGAGCAGCGAGGAAAGGTGGAAGAATGCCGAAGGCCAGGGCAGGTGGACCAGCCAGGGTTGGGGGTGAGATGGAGCGGGGACGCTGTCGGCCAGGCGGTGTGGGGGGGCGTGAGGGCGTGAGTCCGTCTCCACCCGCAGCCGCCCGCCTGGGCCTCGCGGTGCGCCGGCTCCGCGGCTCCCCGCCCGCCGCCTCCTGGGGCCGTGGTGAAGCTCTGCTCCCCATACTGAGCAGTCCCCCGGCGGCGCTCGGACACGTCCCCAGGCTGGATAAGATCGACTCGGCGCTGGCACCGCAGCCTGCGCGAAATCTCGCCATCGGCGCGGCTCGGGCGGCCGCCGGGGCCGAGCCGGGCTACGCCAGATCCCTATCTGGAGGGTGGCGGGGGATGCGAGCCCGCAGCACCTCCGCTCCCGCCACCCGCTCCCTCGGCCCCGCGCGCAGGGGACTGCGGGGTCCCGGGGCTCTCCGCCCTGCCCTCCCCCGCCGCCTTCCTCCCGAGGGACGTCGGCTGCCCACCGGCTCGGGGGGGGGGTGTGCCCGCGCCCCGCCAGGCGCCCTCTCCCGCCTCGCCAGGCCCCGCTGCCTCCTGAAGGTTACGCGGCGTCGCGGCGGAGCGCGGGGGGCGCTCGCCGGGGTCCGCGCCCGGCCGCCCCTGTCCGCGCCGCCGCCCACCCCCAGAGCCCGCCGGGCCGCGCCGCGCCGGGCCAGCTAGGCTGCCGGCTGCTGCCACCGCAATCCCGGCTCCTAAATCAGCGCGGGGAGGCGCCCCTTCCCCCACCCGGCTCCCCGGGCTCCCCGGGCCGCGATTGGCCGCACGGGCGGCCCCCAACCCTGGGCCCCGGCTCCAGCTGCCGCGCTATTGGCTGCGGGCCTCCGCCAGCCTTTACATAAGCCCGGGCGCGCTCGAGTGGAGTTGTATAAAGCGAGCGCGCGGCGTCGGGGCGGGAGGCTCGAGGCCAGCCCGGGACCGGGGCCGGGAGCTGCAAGGCGGCGGCGGCGGCGGCGGCGGCGGCGCAGGAGCCGGCGGCAGAGGCGACCGCGACCGCCCGCGCTCCGACGCCCCCAGGCGGCGGGGCTGAGACAGCCGGAGGATGCCTCCGAGCGCCCACCCCGGAGTGAGTACCGACTCCCTCCCGGAGCCCCCACCCCCTCGGGCGGAGAAAGTTTCTCCAGCCCCCGCACCCCTCCCCGTTCGCCCTCGGGGGGCAGCGGGGATTCACCGGCACCGCCAAGACGATGGTTTGGTTCCCAACTTGCCAAGAGGCGTAGGACTCGGTTGGCGCGCAGAGCCTCCCCGGCGGGCTGGGGGCAAGACGGGCGCCTGGCTGGATGTGGCGGAGAGGTGGGAGCCGAGGTGCGGGGTGACAGCCCGCAGCGGGCAGAGGAGGGGTTGACAGCGCCCGGGAGGTCAGCTGTTTGGGGAGGGGGTGCTGGGGCTTGGGAGGGAGCGGAGCAGGGGAGGAAGGCAGTTGGGGTGGGGGCGGTTCTTGGGGAGTCACACAGCCAGGCAAGCTCAGCTTGCAGTCAGGGAAGCCGGGGGCCTCTGCTTCCCAGCTGGGGAAGCGCCTTGGGGGGCTGGTTCTCCTTCTCCGGGAAGCCAGCGCTCGCCCCTGCACAGCGCTGGGTATGAGAGCTCCGGAGCCAGCTGCGCGCGGTGTAGCTGCCAGCCGCCTTTTGCTGGACCGAGGTGTGGCCAGGCTTCCAGGCTGCCAGAGACGAGCCCGCTTTGGGCATTCCGGGGAAAGGGGGCGGGGGTCTCCCTTGTCCCCGCGAAAGCACCGAGAGGTTTTGGTGGGGCTGCAGGCCGGGTTTGGGGGCATGCCCAGCAATGCAGCGCGCTTCTTTTGCGGTACAGTTGTTGGGAAACCCTGGTCAGTCCTGCTTCTGCAGAAACCAACTCAAGAACCCAAAGTCATCCCAGCCTGGATGGGAGCCTCCCTAGGGGTGGGGGTGGAGGGCTTCCTCCGGGAATGACTAATGTGTGTCGTCGCCGCCGCCGGTGGGTTCACCCACTGTGGCATCTGTGCGCTTCAGGAGGTGCTTCAATTCTCCAGGCAGGATACATTCTTGAGTCCAACTTGAAGTACCTTCTGGGATGGGTGCAGGACTTCCCAAGCGAAGCCAGATGGGAAAGAAAGCAAGAGGATTCTGGTAGCGGGTAGCTCTGTGGTGCTGTCTTTCATGGAGAGAACTCATATGGGAAGAGTAAGAGGTATCATGGGAGATTTGGGATCCTGATAACTTGGGGGCAGGCAACACCCAAGACTGAATTAAATTCAGACAGTGCCACAAGACCTTGGAGCCAAGAACGGGAACATGGCGGTCGTTCCAGTATGGTTCTTAAGGAAGCCTTTTCTCCTTCTGATGTGGTTAAGAACATTCTTCTGGTAGCAGGTTCTAAAGTCAGACTAAGCAGCCATGAAGAGAGACTGGAATCTTGGTGCTGGTCAACAGGACCACAATTAGAACATTCTAGATTCTAGTTGGTGCTAGTGGACTCTGGAGAAGGTTGAAAGGCGTGTGACAGTCGTCTGCTCTGCAGATCTAGATTGAGGCTGTGTCCTTTGCCACATCCCATCCCTGTTCTAGAGCCCCATTCCTCTGTCTAGAGCCCTGTTATGGGATCTATCAATTCAAACTGCTCTCCATCCTCTCTCTGTGTCTGCCTGCAGTCAACATTTTTCTGCTGCATCTCCCAAGACCTTCTTTCCACTGGGAATTGTGTGCCGTGAAATACCTGCTTGTTGCTCTTTCTTCCCTTTTTTCCATCTGGGCTGCACCTGGTGTTCTGAACCCTGATGTTTATTTCTTGGCACCTGGATGTTTGGTAAAGGCATCCTGTGGTGCACAGGGGTGTCCCTGGGAATATATGGACCAACGGCCTGCTCAATTCTAGGGAGTGAAACATAGACTCTTCCAGAGAGAATGGGCCACCAACCAGGAAAGTCCGTTGTGTTAAACAGCTTGTGACAGACTTTGGTTCTCAAGCTTCCTAGCCGCCTGCAAAGTTGGTGGAAGCTTAGAGGTGGAGCAAACTCCTTGGTGTCCAGTAGGGGGCACCAAAAGCACCTATCTCAGGACTACTGACTTTCTCCCTTCTTGCCCTTCACTAGCCATCCTAACTTAATGCTTGAAGGGAGCTCAGGCCATAGACCCCGGATATCACAGGTGACTGGAGCCCTTCTGCTACACACTTTCTGGACTTTAGGTAGTCCTGTGACCTCAAGTGCAATGGAGCTGGTGAGCTGTACATTCCAAGCAGAGGGAGCTGCTTGCTCTTTGAGATAATTCCTTTGGGTTTAGAGCCAGTGTGTTACTCGAACTCACAAAGGGCTCATAGAACCCGAAAATGCCAGAGCTAGACGAAAGGAGTCTTGAGGAACACTTAATCTATCCTCTTCCCAAACCTTGTATTTTTCATATATAACTTCATTTCCAGATGATAAAGACTGAAGCCCAGTAAAAGAACTACCTTGCTCAGATCACATGGCTATCTGGTAGGAGAGATGGAACTGGGTCTGAGAATTCTCAGTCCTCTCTTTGGAGCTCTTTCCACTCCAGTGACCTGCTTCTTCTGTACTGTGAAGATGGACATATGTTCTTTACGCAGTAGGCACTGGTAATTACTGACTGATCAGACTTCAATTAATAACTTCGGTAAATTTGAAGAAATTTTCACTCTGCAGAGTGAGGAGGTAAAGAGCAGATAAATTCTCATAATGTACATACACAGATCATGGAAATTCCTCATTAGTCTTTCATCCACTATCCTTTCTCATTGTACAAGTTCTTTAGGCAAAAGTCATGCACTTCAGGATTCTGTCTGTGCCTTGGGATCAGAAGTGCCCAGGCCTTCACTGGGTGGTCTTAAATCTCAGACTCATAGCTCTTCCTTTCCTCTACTGAGTGTCCTGTGGTCATACCCCAGCTGGTGGGAACCTCTCAAACTCAGATCCTGGATGAATTGGAGAGTTTCCAGAGTATTTGCCAATTTCTCCCATGCTTGCTGCTGCTCCCAGCTCAAGGTCAGAGTGCTAAGATGTTCTATTTTTGCAAAATTCTCCTGTTCAGGTTTCTTGGGTGACCTGGAGGATACTCCCATTTCCACAGCCTGCCCTTTTGTTCTGCAAACCTGGCAGCTGACATCTCAGCAAGGCCCCAGGAGGGAAGATTGTGACTGACCTGTGGCTGCCCCTTTGTTCCTCTCTCCCACCTAGCTTCTTTTCATGGTGTTTGGCTTTTCTCAGGTTCCTCTTGGAGGCTCCGCTGACAAGGCAGCCTATGCCCTCTGAGGAATCCCCTATTGCCAAAGCCTCTTCTCTCCCTGAGGCTCACCTAAGGTGTGCTTGTTGCCAGGCAAGCTGCTTGAGGTTGCTCTTCTCGCTTTGGCTCATAGAAAAGATTGGTCTTTATCTTTGGAAAGGAAGGAGGTAAGGGTCATGTGCACCGCCAGAGAGCAACACCCCTTTCTTTATATAGGGTTCCAAGAGTTGTGGTTGAGATCTCACCATCCTCCTGATTTAGCTGGAGAAACAGCCATGCATTCTCAAGCCGTGGTTTGATTCTGGATTCAGACCAGAGGAGCATAACTATTGATAATATAAGTAGAGCACAAGCTTTGGGTGATTGTTTTTAGAAGTTGCCCCTATCATGAGCCCTGCTATATTGTTGACCCTTCCCTACTCTCACTGAGTTGCTAAAGACAGAAGCTTAGAATGTAGCACCTTGACTTTCCAGCTTAGGGACGCCTAAGACAAACCACTTGATCCATGAGTTCCTCTGTTTCCCTCTCTGCTAAGTGGTCAAGTTGGCAATCTCATAAGGGGTATTGGAGAATAAAGAGGAGGGAGGCCATCTTCAGTATGCCTTTGTTCTTGATAAGCTATAGAGAGGTATTCAGTTGGAAGGGCATATTATTGCTGGCTCATAAGAAGCCACATAGGGTCTTGCTTCCTCGGAAGCAAGGACAAGTGTTCCAGGTCTTGGCATCCATCTCTGCTCACAGCCCCCTCTGGGCTGATGGACAAGGGCTTCTTGGCAGAATTTCCTCTTTGCCTGGTTTCCTCCCTCATCTCAGAGTTTTCACTTTGGGGTTCTGACATACTTGGGGGAAAGGAATTTTACAGGTCCCACGATAATTCTGAATGTGATGGAGGGCCCTGAGCTATTGATTCCTAAGGAAGGATCTTTCTGCTGGGAGAAGCCTTCCTCAGAGCCCAGTGATTTAAGAGTGCTGACAAATCCGTGCTCACCAAGCCTCCTGCAGGCTGCAGATAGGCTTCTAGGCCAGCCCGGACTGTGCTAGGGATTTCCAGAGAGCCTGGCTGGTTGCTTAGGGGACATAAACCTGTGAACCCTCCTTAGGAAAAAAGTATGAAGTCAGTTCGTACATTATCACACCAAATACACCCAGAACCACTGAGGGCATTTAAGGAATGAGAATGACTGAGAAACTGGGTTTGAAGAACATCCAGAAAGGTGTAAAGGAATTAGGGGAAAGGAGGGAACAAGATGGTCTTTTTCCATGATCTTGAAGTTCTTGGGCAGTGACTAAAGAGGTTATTTAATCACTATCCCCGTCATATAACAACATATAGAAACAATTTTAATGGGGCTGGGAAGGTGGCTCAGGTGGTAGAGCGCTAGCCTTGAGGTGAAGAGCTGAGGGATGGTGCCCAGGCCCAGAGTTCAGGCCCCACAACCAGACCCCCCCCAAAACAAACAAACAAACAAAAGAAACAATTTCAATGCCACAATTGGAGCAAGAACCCAGTGGGGGAAAACCAAAGATGTGGCTAAACATGCTACCCTACACAGAGAAGCCCTTACTACAAAGCATTATCATGATGGCCATGCCCATGGCCCAGCTATCCAGCAGGCAGATAGGAGGACTATCGTCCAAAACTTGACTGGGCAAAAGTTTGAGTCTTTATCTGAAAAACAAACTAAGGACTGGTTTAAGGGATAGAACATTTGCCTAGTGAGCACAAGACCCTGAATCCAATCCCACTAAGAAAGATGGGTAGATATAGATAGATAGATAGATAGATAGATAGATAGATAGATAGATAGATAGATAGATAGATAGATAGATAGATATCTGACCTCAAATGTCAATGGTGCCAAGATTGAGAACTCCTGGACCAGGGTATCTCAGTGGAATCATTGCACATTACACATGGCACACAGAGATCCAGGGACAAGGGACCAGCCAGGGTCACATAATAAGTGGGCAGGCCTGACCTAGATCTCAGATCTGTTCTCCTGAGACTGACTTACCCAAACTTTTCCCCAAAGTTGTTATGAAGAATAAATTTGAGTTGTGAAAACACTTATAAAATTATAAGGATATTCTTATTAATATTGCTATTATTATGAACTGGGAGTTTGGAAAGTTCTATTTGTGGCTCTATCACTCACTGACTCATTGTATAATGTTGAACGTCTGTGTGTGTGTGTGTGTGTCTCTGTGTCTGTGTCTGAGACTATGTCTATGTCTGCGTGCTGGGGCAGAAGGGGGGCGGTCTTAGCAAAAGGTAAATATATTGTAATCCTTATCTCTAGAGAAAAGTCCAAAGATCTGCCCTTCAAAAATGCTAGACACCTTAAAAAAAGAAAGAAAGAAAGAAAAGAAAGAAATTTTCCTTGAAAGACATCATGTGGGCTTTGTAAGAAGCAAAATGCTTACTTCTTGGAAAAATTCCAGTCCCCTGGCCCTGTGAATTGGTTCCAACCCAGGAAATCTGATCAACATCCGGAGGAGAAACTGATAGCTCCACAAATGACAAGTGACTGGATTTGTCTCTACTCTCTCCGAGAAGAAGAGACCTCCTCCACTTCCCTGCCACCCTTTCCTACTCACTGTCCCTCCCAGCACTGGGAAGTTCAGCTGGGAACTTCAGGGAGGAATGGGAAGGCGGGGCGTTAATTAGTAAAACCTTGTTTACTTAACAGACATATTCTTAAAGATCTCTTCCAAGGGACATTTTGACATATTACTTTAATTAGCCACAGAAGAATCGAGAGTGCAGAGAGTGTAAAATGACCCGAGCGGTTGTTTCCAGTTACTCTTATCTTTGTTTGCACCTGACAAGTACCCTGACAAGGTCACGGTATCACTGCTGAGCTCAGGCAGTGTCCTGGTGACCACAGGAGGGCCTGCAGGGGCCTCTTCTCTTACACCAGCCTCTACCTACCCAAAGAACAGCTACCTCTGTGGACATTTCTGCCTTAGCAATTCTGGAACCGCCTCTAAAGTATCTGTCTTAAAGGGATCATCAAGCCCTGCAAACCTCAGTGAGGGGAACAGGCCAGGGAGCCTGAACTTTCCTCCTGGGCAAAGGGGCTGCGTGCAGGACTGGGAAGGGAAGAACAGTTGGATAGCCTCAGTTATTGTTTTATGTATAAAGCTGAACCCTGGCCTTGTCCTCTTCCTGGAGGAAGCATCTCCAGAGTTTCCCTATCCTTCCCACGTGGGGGTCACTGCTTAGATCCCTGTCTCAAAGGCTGTGTGGGCAGGCCCTGAGACAGGCCCCTGGGTCTATAGTGTTCAGTCTCTATAATCAAAGGAGCTAGGCTATAAACACGTTTGAGTCACCACAGGCTCATTCTCTGTGTAAAGGCGGTTTGGCTTTTACCTGGGTCTCTAAAGACAGTCTCTGTTAAATATCAGAACTGTGTACCTCTCATCTAAGAAGCTATACAACTCCAAAGAGGCCTTTGCAGGTAGGAACAAAAAGAGTTCCTAGGAAGAAAAGAGGTGGTGGGTCTGGTGTCTTATCTCTGTAATCCTAGCTACTCAGCAGGCTAAGATGGGTGGATCACAGTTCAAAGCCAGTCTGGGCAAGAAAGTCTAGGAGATTCTTAGTTCCAATGAATGAGCAAAAATCAAGAGATGGAGGCATGGCTCAAGTGGTAAAGTGCCTGCCTTGAGCAAAAAAAGCTTAGGGACAGACCAAGGCCCTGAGTTCAAATCCCAGTACCAACATATACACATATACACACTCTCCAAAAAGGAAAGAAACACCACCGCATCATTTCTCAGCTATAGATTCAGCACCTAGCTTAGCACTTGGTGTGGGATTCCTCATAGAATCCATTAGAAATGAATCAGGGAATGGTGAAGGAAAGCAGGTGATTGCTCTGGAACAGAGGTAGCCTTTGGGATTAATGTGAATCTCCAAGCTCAGTCATTGAGGCCTCCTGCTCCTCTTCTAGCTCCTTCCCGGAGCTGGCATATGGCACAGGGGCCACATAAACTTCCAGGGTTCCACTGAGCAGCCATGGCGGTCCTCTCTGAGCTTCCGGCAAGGCTGGGCTTCTCTGCCTTTCCAGGATCCTCAGCTGCTTTCCACTCCCCCTGGGGCAGCTGCAGTGAAGCTTTGCCTGTAGAATAGGTGGGAATTCGGATTTCTACTGAGGACGAAGTCGGGAGTGAATCATTGCTTCACAAAAACCTTCCCAGGAGGATGCTTTTAAATAGCAAGGGCTGCTAATGCGTTTTAAATGATTTTGGAAAAAAACTGACCCTTAGACTCTTAGGCCTGGAAAAGAACTTTGGAGGTCATCCAGTGGCCCGCCCTTCCCCTGCTCCACACCGTTCAACCGTCCTCTGGAACATTCTCCATCGCCATTCAGAAATCCAGCCTGCCCATTACCCTGTACACCGAGGCCCCCAAAGCTACACTGCCCTTTCAGAAATGTAAGTCTGATCATGTCTCTACCTGACTTCAAATCGTCCCCATGCTGTGACTTCAGGCTC
Organism: Dipodomys merriami; assembly: GCF_024711535.1. Taxonomy (NCBI): domain Eukaryota; kingdom Metazoa; phylum Chordata; class Mammalia; order Rodentia; family Heteromyidae; genus Dipodomys; species Dipodomys merriami. The sequence continues at coordinate 1,437,577 of NW_027203204.1, read as the reverse complement.
CTTGCCCGGCATCGCAGTTTGTCCACACCCCAACTGCAGCCTCCACCCTTCTCCCCGAATTCCTCTACCTCCCCCCATTCCATCCCACCCACACCGTGTTCCAGACAAGCATTCACAGCATGCACACGCTGTCTGGCATGCCTACCTTTGATCCATGAGCCTCTGCCACCTCGAATCCCAATTCAGCTGCTCCAGAGAGCCTTTCCCACCTGCCCTTCCCACCCACCTCACAGGCTAATCTCTCCCTCCTATGGGCTAATCCTTCCCTCCTATGGGCTACATCCGGGATTTCTACCTGTGGCTACTCTGAACCTAGCCTGCTGTATGCACTATGAGGAATGTCAGCTCCCTGAGATCAAGGGCTAACCTGTCCTGTAGGCATCTTCTACTTGCATGAAGAATGAGTGTGTGTAGCAGCAAAGTGTATTGAGGGAGGGCTACTGCATTTGGAAAGCAGTGTTTAAGGAGTCAGCTCCACTGGGGACCCAAGCAAGATACATTAGTAACAGAAGCAAGCCTATTCCTCTGTCTTACAGCCCAGAACAGTTGACAGCTATTCCTGGCTCCACCTCCTGAGTTGTATTCATGCATTCATTCAGACAATAAACATCCAGTACTAGTAGTAACGGTGTGATTCTTGTTACCATTTCCTGCTGTACCCTGGTGTTCTGTACAGTGAGATCTCTCTGCCAGGGGCTAAGCTCAGAAGTCAGCCCAGGTTAATCTCAATTCGTTCTCACAGCAGCCCAGCCAGCCCTCCTTCCCATTTGACAGAACAGGAAAGCTGAGAGCTGAGAATGCTTAAGGTCTTACGATGCCCTGTGCATGTGACTGAGAAGGGCCATGCATTCTCTCTCTCTCTCTCTCTCTCTCTCTCTCTCTCTCTCTCTCTCTCTCTCTCTCTCTCTCTCTCTCTCTCTCTCTCTCGCTCACTCTCTCTCTCTCTCTGAAATGCCATTGCAAGTTGGGTACTAGTGACTCATGTCTATTAATCCTAGCTACTCAGGAGGCTTGAGACCTGAAGAATCATGGTTCCAATCCAGCTTGGGCAGAAAAATTAATGAGAGTCTGTCTCCAATTAGCTAGCAAAAGCTGGGCTGAGGCATGGCTCAAGTGGTAGAACACTAGTCATAAGTAAGCAAGTTGAGCAAGAGCACAAGGTCCTAGTACTGGCAAAAAGAAAAAGAAAAAGGAACACCATTTCATTAGCCCTTTTCATTAGCTTTCTTTCTTTTCTGGGCTTCCTTCTTTTTCTTCTTCGGATAAAGCCCAAGTCTCCATTTTTGTGCAGCCTCAGGCACATCTCCAGGTGAAGGAAGCCACAGATTTCATATTTCCTTGGTATTGAGGAAGATGGAAGATGCGTAGGGATGGGGTGGGGTGGAGTACAGAGATCTAGAGTTCTTCCAGGCTGGCAGTGTGGAGGATCTGGTGGAAAAAGAACTGGGACCTTGGGATGCGTGTTCCATAGGGCAAGGCTTTTTCTTATTCTCAGTGTTTCTCTAGTACCTAGCACAGTACTGGCTCTGTATACCTAGTGCTCTGACATGGAGCAGGTACATAAGCAAGCCTAATGACTGAGTGAATAGCAGCTTCAGCCTTTTCTCTCACTGGGGTCACAATATTCACCTCCCCAACTGTCCAAATGTCCTTTCTGATTCCAGCCCAGACCTCTCATGCCCTCCCATATATCTCCTGCACCCTGTGTATGACTACTACATTCTCTCCCCCCACACACACACACCCTTGGTGGTACTGGAGTTTAAACTCAGAATCTCATGTTTCCTGGGCCTGTAGTTCTACAGTAGTCATGGCTCTGGCCCTGTTGTTCAGTGGTTATTTTTGAGATAAGTGTCCTGCTTCTGGTCCTGGCATGTGCCTAAGCTGTGATCCACTTCCTTTCAGTTTCCTGTCATTGCTGGGATCACAGGCATGCACTAACATGTCCAACTTCCCACTGGTAAGATGGAAGTCTTAGCCAGGTACTGGTAGCTCACGTCTGTAATCCTAGCTACTCAGGAGGCTGAGATCTGAGGATCGCAGTTCAAACCCAGCCCAGGCAGGAAGGTCCATTAGTCTTATCTCCAGTTAACCACCAGAAAACCAGAAGTGGCACTGTGGCTCAAGTGGTTGGTAGAGTGCTTACCTTGAGCTGAAGAGCTCAGGAATAGCACCCAGGGCCAGAGTTCAAGCCCCTTGACCGACCAAAAAATAAAAATAAAAAGATGGAAGTCTCGTGGACTCTTTTTTTCCAAAGCTGTTCTGGAATCATTGTTCTCTTAATCACAGCCTCCCATGGGGAGGAACAGGTGCATGCCATGGTGCCTAGTTGTGGGTTAAGGAGTGAAAAAAAAATTACTTGTCCTGGCTGGTCTTGAACTGCAATCTTCCCAATCTCAGCTTCCCAAATAGCTAGAATTATAGGCACGAACCACCAGCTCATACCTTTATTCTTCCTTTCTTTTTGTCTCCTTCCTTAATGCCTGCCTGTCTGCCTGCCTGCTTGCCTGCTTACCTTCCTTCTTTCCTTCCTCTCTCTTCAGTGCCAGGGATTGAACTTGGGGCCTTAGGCATCTTAGGCAAGTACACTATCACAGCTAACCTTACCATATTCTTTTAACCACACCATGAATCTTTGGTTCATGTCCCTCAGGAGCCTCCATTCTCTCCCAGCCTCCTGGGCTGCATCTTTCCCCCATTATTTGGCCTTTCGATCATGTGTGTGCTGTCTCCTCATCCCAGAGCACAGTCTCCATTTGCCCCTCGGATCAGTTCACCACTGCCTCTGTTCTGGGCCTTCCCCAGCTTCCCCAGGCTACAGTGTTCCATCTCGGCATAAGACAAGTTTTGTGTAACAAGAGAGATTAGTATAGTGTCTAAGAACATACATTCTGGAACTCATTTGCTTAAACAGAAATCCCAAGTCCTAGCTATGTAATCTTGGGTAAGTTACTTAGCCTCTTTGTGCCTTCACTTCCTTATCTTTAAAATGAGGACAGTGGTAGTAGCTATGCCACAGTGTTCCTGTCAGGATTAAATGAGTCATGCACATGAAGGCTGAGAGTAGTGCTGGCCACGGGCAGGCAGGTGGGTGGTGTTACTCGTGTTACTCTCTGTTTTTACTGCATGAGTGGATTTGGCTATGAACTTGACTGAAGAACCACATGGTCAGTTCTGAGGCCTGGAAAGGGAGCTCTGACAGCCACATGGAAGCAGGCGAGATGAGAATAGAGGGGAGGAGTTAGCAAGCTCAGGTGTGCAGATCCCCAGCCACCGGGATGGGGAACCGATTCCACTCTCCCTCTCCCAGTGGTTTTAAAGAATGCAGAAGCACGATACCAGGTTTCCAGCCATGTGGAGTTTGAATGCCAGTGACACTGGCATTCACTTTCCTACCTTGATTTGGCAGGTGGTAGACAGGGCTCAATCAGCTGGAGATGAAATGTACTTAGGACACCGATGCGAATGTTTGGCAGGCGTGGGTGTGGGGTGCATCAGGCTTGCTGGGTGTACTACTCCCTGTGGCTGGGATGCAGGCCAGGTGAGTGACCTCTGCAGGGATCAGGTACAGAGAGGGTGCACCGGGTCCAGCTCTTTCAAAATGGCCAGCAGGTTGCTCTGGGCCATGAGTTCTCAGTAAGCATAGCTTACTGATTCATAGCGGGATCATTCTTTGTTCTGGGGTCTGTCTCGGGGCATTGTAGGGCATTCAACAGCATCTCCAATTTCTATGCACTGAGTGCCAGGAGCACCATCTTCCCTAGTTTGACTATCAAAACCCTCCTAGAGGGTCTGTAGAGAACCACAGTATGGCTGCTCCTTCCTAACTTGGGACCTTTGTCCACTCTGCATTGCTTTTCCTTCCTCTTCCTCCTCTCCTTGTCCAGCCAACTTCTTAGCATTCTTCAAAGCCTAGCCACAGAACATTCCTTCTGCAAAGACCTCCTAGTTTCCCCACGATATCATTTAGATCTCTCTGTGACTCCTCCACAGAAGCTCTTACTCTGTCCTGCAAAGGCTGAATAACTTTCTCCCCATGACCTCAGCACCTAAGACAAGGACAGGTTTGTGTCTGGTCAGCAGGAAGTGTGGCAGAGGGTGACTGAGCTGGGACAGCTTCGGTCAGCTTTTCTCCAGTGTTACTGGCCTTCCAGGAGGTCTTTGGTGGATCTGGTGGTCCAGCCTACATGGGGTAGAGTGTTCCTGCCACTGCTGATCTCCCTTGTGTCTCAGCTCTCTGACACATGTCTGAAAGGGTCTGCGTTCTTTGCTTGTTCCCAACATTTGGCCTCTCACTTTCGTGAGAGTGTAGGGTATGTCCTTGCTCTTTTGGTAATTGCAGAAGAACTGCTTGCCCTGGAAATTGTCCTGGAAGCCTCTTCTGCAGCTGCCTGACCCCATGGCAGAGAAACCAGGTTGCTTGGTTACCAGTTTTCAGACCCAATTTCAGGAAAGTCCTGAGGACACAGAAAACTGAGTTTGGTGGCACATGACCAAGAGCCAATGCTTGAAGGAAGAATTTCTGTTCCCTCCCAATGAGGGAGGACAGGGGCACCGAGGCTGCCTCTCTGGACCCCTGGCAGGCCTTCCTTGGGGCTCACTTGACCCTTGATCACCTGGGGCCAAATGATAAGACCTGTTACAGATGGGGACATCCAAGATCAGGAAGGTGGGAAGACATACCTAAGGTCACACTAGCATCTTTGCAGTGGACTTCAGATCCACATCCAGGTCGCTGACTCCAAGCTTTGGGCGCCTTCTCTTTTACACATCTTGCTGAGGATTGTTCAAAAAGTTCGCTTATGGAGCATTTTAAAGCAATTATTATTGCGAAGCAATTCTCACAACCTGCAACACAAGGCCCATGTCTCTGGCCCTTATGAGGGTCCTTCTTCTTTCCCCACAGCTGCCTTGCAGATCCCTTGGTGAGCCAGCTTTAATTCTGACCCCACACCCCTCGGCCTTACCTCCTCTGGGCTGCTCAGAGCTGGAGGCCCTGCCATGGCTGCTCTGCTGCCTCTGGGAAGAGCTCCTCTGTGAGGCAAGGACCAGGTTTCATTCATCTTTGAGTTCCTGGAACTCACTGCATCTCTAGCAAACAGTACATGGACTACTTCCTGCTGTGTACTACAGTACTAGTAGTATTCATACCCGTAAATGCTATGTACTCTGTAGTTCTCTGTGTACTACTCCAGAGCTACTCTGTCCATGAGTACCACCACTCCGTATTCCTTTTTTTCCCCCCAGTACTGGGACTTGAATTCAGGGCTTGCTCACAGCTGATGCTCTACCACTTGAATCTCACCTCTTACTTCCAGCTTCTTGCTAGTTAATTGGAGAGAAGAGCCTCTCAGACTTGTCTGCCTGGGCTGGCTTTGAATTGTGATACTCAGCTCTCAGCCTCCTGAGTAGCTAGGATTATAGATGTAAGACACTGGCTCCTGATACCACTCAGTCTTCTAATACATAGTAGGTGGTTGATATGCAAACATTCAAGAAAACAAAAATAGTCCCTTTAGCCCACCTTTCTATTCTATTTTTAACTTTTCTACCTGTTTTCCCGAAGGAGTCATATGTTCACAGTTGTGTGACAGGAAACGCCCCAAGCAAGCCATAGCAAACGCAAGGTCCGCGAGGTCACTGTGGGCTCCCGCTGTCTTCTGCTCCCAGCAGTATCCACCTGCTCTGCTCACATCCTTAAACCTCATATCCCCTGCCTCTCTTGACACTCTCTAGCTAAATAGATTTTCTTCATAGACTTCAACAAGCCCATGATGAATTTTGTTAGCAGAAACATCTTTCACATCAAATCAGATTGCAGTATGTACTCCCACTGGGGGACCACAAGTCTGGGGCAGTGGTTTTCATCCTAGACTGTCCATTAGCATCATACAGCCAGTTTCTAAAAAGATATAGCACCCAGAGCTGGGTGCCAGGGGCTCATGTCTGTGGTGCTATCTGCTCAGGATGCTGAGATCTGAGGATTAAAGCCATCCCAAGCAGAAAAGTCCATGAGACTCTTATCTCCAATAAAGTAACAAAAAGCCTGAAGTGGAGGTATGGCTCAAGTGGTAGAGCACCAGCCTTGAGTGAAACAGCTAAGGGACAATGTCCAGGTCCTGAGTTCAAGCCCCAGTACACACATATACACATACACACACGCGCGCGCGCGTGCGCGCGCACACACACACACACACACACACACACACACACACACACAAATACAGCATCCAGACACCATCCTAGACCAATGGAATCTCATCTCTACCCAAGGATCCAGCAGCAGCAAATGCCCCAGGGCTCCCAGGTGAGTCTTATGGTCAGTGGGAGGCAGGAGCCATTGGTCTGAAAGTTAGAAGTATGGTCTATAGCTTAGCAGACTGGGCATCACTTGACAGTGTGTTAGCTGTACAAGCCACCTAAATCCAAATCTGCATCTCAAGTGATTGTCAAGCAAGCATTGTTTTAGAAAAGAACAGTCCTTAGACACCTATGACAAGTTGCAAGCCGTTTCTGCTGATTCATATAATCATTTGAATACCTTTTTTCCTTCCTTCCTTTAACAAATATTAATAGAGTACCTCCTACAATGGTCCCTGGGAAAGCAATGGCATGCATCTCTCTCTTGGTCTGCAAATGACTGTCCATGACCCATTTTCTCTGGGCTCTGCTCTTTGATGGTCTCTCCTCTTGTCTCTTTGACCTGACCCCTCTAGTTCCAACCCTCGCCCTCTTTCTCCTCTTTGCAAAAAATTAGAGTCATTCCCTAGCACTTGAGCAGAACATAACATGGAGTATATACTTGGAGAATATAAAGATGAATGGAGCCTGGGCAGCCCTGCAGATCATATGGTCCTGTGTTTGATTTAAAAACTCTTAGATCTTTAGGCAGAGAAGATTCTTGAACCAATCTTGTACTTTCACTGTAATAGCCTGGTTTCCTGACTCAGGGAGCTATGGTATAGAACCTTGCTGTTCAGTGTGTGGTTTATGGAGCTGGTTAGAAATATAGAACGTTGGGCCTGTATGGCAAAGTTACTGAATCAGAATCTGCATTTTAACAAGACCACCAGGTGATTCATGGGCACATTAATGTTTGAGACGCATGAAGCGCTCGTATAGAACAGCATTTCTCAAATTTTGCAACTAATTAGAATCATGTGGGAACTTTAAAAAATATAATGCCTAAGACTGTATCCTAGGCCAATTAAGTCAGAATATTTAATGAGATAGACCTACGCACTAATTCTTCTTTAAGGGTACAACTCAGTGATGTGAAGTACACTCACATGACTGCAGCCATCACCACCAGACATCTCCAGAACTTTTTCATCTCCCCATTCCTCCTTTCCCCACCACCTAGAAGCCATATTCTTTACTTTGACCCATGACTTCTCCATGTATCTCATCTAAGCAAAATTAAACAATATCTGTCCCATGTTTACTTACTTCACCCAGCAAAATGGCTTTGGGATTCATCCACATAATAGCCAGTGTCAGAGTTTCCTTCCTTTTTGAGGATGAATAATATTCCATTGCATTTGTGTACTACATTTTGTTTATCCATTCATCCATTTATTGACTCAGGTTGTTTCCACCTTTTAACATCATGAATAATGTTGATATAAACACTGGTTTGCAAATGCAAACCATTTTTTGGAGGAGAGTACAGAAGTAGAATTGATAGATGATACAATAATCCTATTTTTTTCTTTCTTTCTTTCTTTTTGTTTTAGTGACACTGGCAACTGAACTTAGGGCCTTAAGCTTAGGCAGGTGGTAGAGTGCTTGAGCCATACCTCCAGCTCCATATTTTCAAACTTTTTTTGTCAGTTGTGCGGTTTGAACTGGGTGCTGTCCTTCAGCTCTTCAGCTCAAGGCGAGCGCTCTACCACTTGAGCCACAGAGCCACTTCCGGTTTTCTGGTAGTTAATTGGAGGTAAGAATCTCACGGACTTTCTTGCCCGAGCTGGCTTTGAACCATGATCCTCAGGTCTTAGCCTTCTTAGTAGCTAGGATTACAGGGGTGAGCCACTGGCACCCGGTCATATTTCAAACTTTTGAAGAACTGTGGCTGTACCACTTTACGTGCCTACCAGCAATGCACACAAATTCCAATATTTTTATTTCTTGGTAATTGTAACCATCTTCAAAGATGTGAAATGATAAATAAATAAGGGTTATTTTAATTTATTACATAATTTCTGATGTTTTCTTTTCCTGTTGGACATCTTTGGAGAAATGTGTATTTCAAGGCCTTACCCACATTTTGAGTCAGGTGGTTTCATTATTTTTGTTGTTTTGTTGTAGAAGTTTTTGACTGTTACAGTCTGGATATTAATACCTTATCAGATGTATGACTTGCAAATGTTTTTCTCCCTTTCTGTGGGTTACCTTTTCATTCCTTAGATAGTGTCCTTTGGTGCACAAAAGTCTTTAATTTTGGTATATGTAGCTCATTTCATCCAGTTTTTCTTTTGTTACTTGTGCTTTTGATGTCTTATCCAAGAGATCATTGTCAGGCATGAGAATTTTTTATAGCTTCCCAAATGATTTCAATGTGCAGTTGAGATTGAGCAATGTTTCTCCAATTTTAATGTACATTCAGATCACCTGACATCATGTCAAAAATGCATATTCTTAGTTATGAGGCCTCAGGTGGAGCCTAGATTCTGCATTTCTAACAGAGTCCCAAATGGCATGGATGCTGTTGGTTCTGTGGTCCACTGCCGAGTAGCCAACAATGGCCTCCTTCTGAGCTCTGAGAGGAGTTGGTAGAGATTTATAAGGTACACTTTCTCACCATCATAGTTCCTGATCCACCATCAAGCCAAACTACTGCTTACAAGCTAACTTTTACCTGATCCTAAGCAGCCCCAGTGGTGAGTGCATGGAGTATCTTTGGCCTGGTCGAGGAATGAAGAACACATTTTTCCTGCCCCATCCCCCAGCCTCCTGGGAGATCCATCCACTAGTTTACCCACACTAATAATGACTGGTTTCTTTCCAACCCTGGCCCTTTTGAAGACCTCACTAGAAAACTATTTTGCTCAAAATACGTTAAAATACACTCAGCAGAAATCTATGCAGGGTGAAGTTTGTAGAAGAAGTTGGTAAGGTCAGAAGAGAGACTGCTGGAAGTCTTCTCAACAAATGCTTTAATCCATCATAGCATTTTAGAGCCTGAAATTCAAGAGCCTTACTGATCTCCTCACAAACTTTTTTTGGAGTAGAGAGCTGGGACCCAAAGAGATAGTAACTTGTCAAGATCACTAAGTAAATTAGAAGTACACAATTTCCTTTTCATCTTGCTCTAAGTTATTTATCTGGAAATGGATCGCCTAGAATGTCTCTTCACATAGCTCCTTTAATTCAAAGTTCTGCTTTTCAGAGAAAAGACAAACATCAAGAGGGTAGATCATAGTTCTTGCCTCTCATGGTGTTAGAACATTTTTTTCTACCAGTTAGGCTCCGATTTCCCTAATAGGACCTGGTCCCTGGTAGAAAGAGATCCAAATTGCAGGTATGAGTTCTAAAAGGAAATAACTAGCTTCTAGAAGGCATACACAAGCCCGTTTTCTCTTTCAGGACCCTGGCAGGTGTTATAAGCCAATTGCTCTTTTTAGCCACTACTAATCAATAGGATTTGGCGCTCAAGTTGGAGTTCATTGTTGTCCTTTCAATAGGGGTCACACCTTAAAAAGAGTCTAGTGACCTTCGGATCCATGCTACATTTCAGCATGTCTACACTGGCTATTAAATCTTCTTTCTCTTCCCCCGTGCCCCTAGCTGTTCATTAAACCAATTATGAGTTTCTTTTATCCAATCAAACTTCCTGCCAAGTCAGAACTGTGGTAGGGATGCATTTGGCTTTAGTGATTAGACAGCCTGGGAGAGGCCGATGTCTCATTCAGATGTAGGTAGGTGTAATTTGGGATGACCTCACTCTGCCAACATGCATCCTCTGATCATGCTACCAGAACCTCCTTCCAGGAAAGACGCCCCTAGGTTTCTGCCTGACCATTGGAGCCCTGCCCCTAAGTCTTTCCAGCATTTCCAGCAAGGCCATCAGAGAGTCTTCTGATCTTCTTTAGCACTGAAGGCAGTACCTGAGCCCCTCATTTTGGTCTCCGGGTCCTTGACCTGGAGCAAGCTCATTTGTTGGCAGAAGCATCTGTCTCCATATGGGGAGACAGTCTTCAGATCTTTCTTGCTCTTCCCTCATTAAGACGTCAGCTTCACTCAGCCTTGCTCTCAGCTGCCAGACGCATTGACAAGCCAGCAGCAGAAGTCCCATCAGAAAGAAGTTTGCTGTTTTCTGAAGGCAGGTGGTGCTTAGCCTGCCAGCAATGGACCTGCACAGGCTCCATAGGCCTCATCCCAGTGAGCCTTTGGAACCACTGTGAGGTCCAATTCTGCACCTGTGGGCAGTCTCTGGGTGGCTCCATCTGCGTAGTTCTGTGTCTTCCTTGCTATACCCAGAAGGGTGGAATCCTGCCACCTTCCTGGCCATTCTCTTCTGTCTCCTGGGTGAGTGCCACTGGCTCCCATGGCCCCAGGCTGCTTGGCAACACCCTGAGTTATGTTAGAGATATAATAATGAATTATACAATGCATTATACATAATTAATTTATAATAAAACACGCATGCAATGGTTTAATTTCTCCAAGTGAATGATGTGCTACTCTCCAGACCTTGCTGGAATGCATCCCCTGACTGACTGCTTCTTCTTCTGGAGGCAATGGCTGCCAGCTGCCCTAGAGAAGGATTTGGCTTGTAGACTCTGCCAGGCTACCTCTAGGATATCAGAAAGTAATAGATCTGGAACAGTGCTGAGATAACACCTTTGTTGTCCTAGACCTAGATATCATGGGGAGGGGGGGTCTGCCTCCACTTCTGTACTGCTTGCAATCTACATTCTCATAGTATTTCTCCAAGAATATGGAAGATGTATATACTTATACATATGTCTCCTTCCTTCCTTTTCTCCTTCTTTCCTTTCCTTCCTTCTTTCCTTTCCTTCCTTCTTTTCTTCCTTCCTTCCTTTCTTCTTTCCTTCCTTCCTCTCTTTCACAAATATGTAGTGAGTGCCTCTTACATACCTGGTCTTTGGCTTTGTGTATATCAGTGAACAAAAAAAGATCTTTGCCCAGGTGGAGTTTATATTCTGGCAGAGGAAGTCAGGCAGTAAGTGTAAGGACTAAGTAAATGATAATGCATGTCATTCAGTGATGGGTGCTGCACTAAAAAAGAAAGCAGAGTGGCATAAGGGTAGCTCATGGTGCTGGAGGCAGGTTTTAGCTTATAGGAAGGGGTCCATGGGCAGGGCTTGTGAAAACGCAGCAGCCCAAGAATTACTAACCCTCCTCCCCACATCCCTACCTACCCATCCCAGGAACAAAGGCAATACTGAGATTAGATTCTCCCAGTTGCCAGCCTCCAAGATCTTTCAGTAATTGTTGTAACTTTGGGTTTCAGGTATTCAGAATGTTCCTGCTACTGTGGTTTCTGCCCCCCACTGAGGGGTCCCAGCGGACTGAACCCATGTTCACTGCAATCACCAACTCTGTTCTACCCCCCGACTATGACAGCAACCCCACCCAGCTTAACTACGGTGTGGCAGTGACTGATGTGGACCACGATGGGGACTTTGAGATCGTGGTGGCGGGGTAAGTGCCTCTTACCCTGAGTTTGACAGATATATTAATCAGCTTTTGCTATGCTATGGTTGTATAACAAGCAACTCCAAAAGCCAGTGACTTGGGGCAGTGCACATTCTTACTCACAGGGCTGGTCCTCTGTAGCTTAGCTACAGCCTTGCTGGCTTGTCTGGGAGTTCTGGGATGCTATGGATTTGACCTTTACCCTAGCAAGAAGTTGGGATGGAGGATAGTTTGAAAAAAGGCTGTTTGTTCTACATGTCTCCCTAGGCTTTCGGGATTGTCCCTTTGTCACATTTAAGCCTCCTTGGTCATGAAGGTAATTCATTCCTTCCCTGGGGGGGACAGGGGGTAAGACCTTTACAGAGGTAGTTGAAGGGCACCAGTCATGGCAGAAGACAATGCTAACTGCTGGCTTGTGGAGCACTTGACACGAGACCAAGCAAACATTAATTGTCCAAAGAAGAAGAGAAGATGGAAATCCAGAGGGATTACTAAGCTTCCTCTGGCCATGTCTTAGTACCCACTGCTCCCTTCTTTCCTAAAAAAAATCATTGTCCTGCAAGGAAAGCAGAGACTAGGAGTTCAAACATGAGGTCATGCTCTAGGTGCATAGCTTTCTAGTTGTATAACCTTAAGTCAGTCTCTTACTGAAAGATCATCTATAAAGGGGGTTCTGAAGCTTAATAAGCTAGTACACATTACAATACATTGTAAATTTAGCCAGTTACCATTGATTATTATCATTTATTGAACACTAACATGTGTCAGACACCATACATCATCTTATTTCACGTGCATCATCTTATTTACACCATCATCTCCATTTAGAGAAAAGGAAATTGAGGTTTAGAGACAGTAAGCAGCTTGCTGTCTGTCAAGTCAATAAATAGTAAGTGGATGAGTCAGGACTTGAACCTCCTGGCTTCCTAACTTGAGCTGCCAAATTACACTGTACAAAGTTTAGTTATCACTTCAAAAAATCAGCCAATCAATAAAAACACTACAGGGCCCTGTCGACCTCATTCTGGGAGGCTTGAGCTTTTGTGGTAGCTCAGAAAAAAAAGTACCTGGCAGGTAACATCATTTCTAACATCTGCATGAAACAGTGAAAAAGCATTGACCTTGGTATTGGAAGAACTGGTTAAAATTTTACCCATACCTAACCCAGAAGTCGCAAACTTTGTGCATCCATTTAGCTTCTACAGATCCACTTTCTTCCTCTATAAAATGGACACATCAGAATTTTCCCTGTCCGCTTCATAAGACAGTCCTGAGGGTCGGTGGTGACCATGGATAGCAAAGATACTTTGCAATGGGCGTTATTTCTCTCATTGTTGTTCCTAGTATTTTTGATACTGGGGCTTGAACTTTGGACCTGGGTTCTGTCTCTTAGCTTTTTGGCTCAAGGCTGGTGCTCTACCACTCGAGCCACAGTTCTACTTCCAGCTTTATCTCTCATTATTCATTTCTTCTACTGTGTGAAGAGGAGAGGGATTAAATTTTAGATCTTCAAAAAGGGAGACCTACATTCCTGTGCCACCCAATAGAACTTGCTATGATGACATCAGTGTTGTATGTTGGTGTTGTCCATGTGTGGCTGTTATGCACATAAAGCACATGTTAAACTGAATTCCTAGTTTGTTTTAATTTTAATAAAACAGCCACATGTAGATTGGATAGTTCTGTTTTGTGCCTTCAGAAGGAAAAACTAGAGAGCAGAATATGACAGCAAAAAGAAGTAGGAATCGTGGTGGCTGCCCATTTCATTGGAGGGGAGTTGAGTAGCATTACAGGCCTGTGTTAAACCCTGTCACTGCCCAGTCAGAATCTGAATCAGGGAGAAATCCTCCTGGCCAAGCCTTTGTTCAACCTGATTCCCAGAGCCATGTGCCATTCTTCCCCAGTCTCTGTTCAAGGACTTTGATTCATTTCTGAGATGCTCTGATTGGCCCTGACTTCTGCTTAGTGACTCCAGCCTTGTCCTGGTAGGCTTTAGACAGAGAGCCTCAGGTGATTTCCTTCCCTCCTCCCACCCCTCCCCTGAATTACTATGAGGAATGTGCTCTCCTGTCATCTCAACTATGGTACAATCTTATTTCTTCACAAATTAATATGGACAAAACAAGGCCTAAGATATGAAAAGGAAATCTCTTCACCCTCTTTTCCTCTCTTTCTGGGACCAGGACACCTGATAGAAGCTACGAGACCAAGCCTATGGAAAGTCTCCGTCTCCACCGGAAAGGCAACTCAGATTTCAGTAGCTTGAGTTGCCCTAGCATACATCGAAAGGCCCACTCTGTTCCCATGATTTGCCCCAGTGTACCTTCTGGTTCCCTTGGCCTGCCTGCTGTTACTTACTCTTCAAAGACACAAGACCCCTCACAGTTTTCTTTTATTATTGTTGTCCCCTTCTCCTTTCTTGGCACCTGTCTCCAAGGGAGGCTGATGCCATAGTCACAGGCTTGTACCACCCTCCCTGTAGTTCACTTTCAGCTGCAAAGAATAGAATAGAGAAGGTCTCTTCCCCCCACCCCCCCGGGTCCTGACCTCGTCTGTTTTGGAAGAAATGTTTGATGGCAGAATTTTCAGTGTCTGCTTGTCATTTCTAGGTCAAAGGCAGTGCTTATGCCTCCCAAAAACCTATTACTGAGGTCAGTTCCTAGGAGAGTCTTAGCTTCAAGCACAGGTCTCCACCGTTCCATGTGCAGGAGATGACACCTGCATTTCCTGATCAGGCAGCTTCCTTTCTGATCCTGGGCCTGTATTTCATCTTCCTCTTCTGTGAAGGCTTCTTTCCCTTCAAGGAATTCATCAACTTTGCTTTTATGTCCTTTGTGAACAGATTGTTTTTTTGTAGTCAGCTTAGAATAGACTTTGTCTAGCTTGCTGCTTACTGTGGAGCTTGTAAGACTCTGGTAATCATCCCCCTGGAAACAGGAACCAGACCATAAAGGGTCTTGAACCTGGGTCTGCCATTCAGAAAGACCCTGGTCTTTTCTCCCAAGGAAAGATTATATCAAGCAGCCTCTGTCTGAGAAAGCTTGAGCTACTGCATCTCTGAACGATGTATTTGCTACTCACTTGCAGAAAAGGCTAATGAGATTTACATGGAGGACAGGATGGCGAAATTGGGCAGCCTCCCAGCTCCAGGTCAGGGTTTCTTTGTGGCTGGTTGTGGAAGCATTGTGAATTCTCAGAGCATCAGGAAGACATGTTCTAATTTAAGTACCAAACTACATTCCAAAGGCAAATATAACTTTTTATTATCTCCAGCTTAGGATGATTTGTCACTGTCTTCCCCTTTGGGAATAGGATCACCAAGAGTTGACTCTACAGACATATTTAAATCAGGACCTTGGGAAGGAGGACATTGGGTCCATCCTTTGCCTTCCAATAAGGCCACACACACCAGTAATCTGGAAGCTCGTATTTGAGCCCAATGAGCATTTCCTTTCAGCTTTTGTTTGGCTACTGCCTTTCATACCATAGACCAAGTGGTCACCATCCTGCCTTTCATCCCACATGGACCCCCTTGAAAACATTCCTGATTTTTGACTCTGTTATATCTCCCCTGCGCCCATATTTAATTCGGTTTCCGGATGGTACACTCTGTGTAAGAATCACGTAGCAGGAGTTGAAATTTTTAAAAATTGAATTCGAATGCCTTTAGCTGGGGCACCTGCGTCCTGGTCCTGGCAGGTCCCCTTCTCTATTATCTTATAGATCTTTCCATTACCAACCCCTGAAGGCATTTTACTTTTGCAACCCCTGGGGGATCATGGCCAGCTCTTCAGTTTATAAGGCTCTGGTACTTGAACTCGTCTTGGATTTGTTGACCTTGGCGTGTGCCCCGTTGCCTGGAGTATTTACTCTTGGAATCGGTGTGTTTTGTTTTGCTTTTACGGTACCCTCGTTCTGGGTATTGACGGCATTGATTTTGAGCGTGTTGCGGGTGGGTGTGTGTTGTGTTTCGGATTCCGGAGTTAATTGTGATGGAAGGCGTGTGCGTGCCTCCGACTCGGGGAGGGGCGGGGGAAATGACCGCCCTTTGTTCTGCGGGGGATGGGGGCGGGAAGGGGCCGGCTCGGGCTCCTCCGCCACAGCTGGGCGAGTGTCTCCGCAAGTGGAGGGCTGATCTGCGAACCGGCAGGTTGCGTGATTGCGGGTCTGCGCGCAGCCGCCTCCCTGCCGGGCCAAGGGGAGGATTTGATCACCCCCAGAGACAGCCACGCACGCACAGACCTTGGAGGGTCTTCAGGACGGTTCTGGGGCAGATGGAAAGCCCCCGTGTCTTCCCCCCTTTTCTGGGTGGAACTAAACACCCAATCTCCGGTCTCAGGCGTCGGTCTGGGCGCCGAGCTCTCAGGGCCGAGGCTTCCTTCCTCCCCTTCCCCGCCCCACGCAGCCCTCCCCAGGTCCGAGGTGATCTCCCACCCCACCCCTGCCTGGCCAGTCTCCAGCAGGAGTTTGCTCAAATGGGGGAGATTGTGGTGGTTGTAAAGTTTAAATCACGGTTTAGATCAGGTTTTTTTTTCCCCCTACACAAAGAGCATTCATTTGGTAAAACCTTAACGCAGTCTTCACACTTGGGAGGGTTTCGTTTAAAGGGACGCCACATCTTGTAAAGCAGCGTTTTTATTTTCTTCTTAATTCTGCAACTACGTCAGGAAACTTTTTTAATTTACTCAAGTTAATTGGATTATATAAAAGGCAAACTCAATTGCCAGATTAATCATGATTAGGAGATTTTTTTTCCATTTAAAAATAATAACAATGAGAAAGAATAGGGTGTCTATGATTTTAACCAAAACAGCAGTTGATATATACCATTATAGTTTTAATAGATACACATACCCTAGAGATACATGTATACAGGTGTAGATAGAGACAGGTATAGTCAATAGGTATACTATGCATAGAAATATTATATATATATCTTAAACATATGTGAATATATGCTTTTAGCAAAAGCGAGAGTAAACATTTTTAAACTTTCAATCCTTGTTTGTAAAATATAACATTGTAATGGATTTGATCACCAGTTTTGACAGTCTCTTAAAACATTGTTCTGTTTGTTCTTTAACAACATATAGTTTACTTTTAACTACATTTAAACATGTTTAGCTGAAGAAAAACACACACACACACTAAAGATGAAGGTAAACACATACAAACACACACACACACCTCTTTTCACTCTTTTTTATTTCTTATTTTTCTGTCATGGGGGCTGGACTCTGGGCCTGGGCACTCTTCAGCTCAAGGCTAGCACCCTAGCACTTGAACCACAGCACCACTTACGGCTTTTTTCTGCTTATGTGGTGCTGAGGAATCAAACCCAGGGCCTTATGCATAAGAGGCAAGCACTCTACCACTGAGCCAACTTCCCAGCCACACACACCCCCCTTTTCTATCCTATCCCTTCCTAACCCCATCCCTGCCTATCCCCATCTGATCATTTCAACAGCTTTCATTTTGGCATTTATGCGTCTAGAAATTCCCATGTTATATATAGAGAGAGATATAGTCTATGTTATATCGATTTTTTTGATATATGTATGTAATATATCTCATGAAGATACATGATGGGGGAGGGATCACACTGGTACATACTGTTCTGCTTGTTTCTCACTGTGTAAAGTAAGTCAAATATATAAATGTACTGAAATGTTGATGTTTTTTCAAGTTTCCCAGTATGGATGTACCGTATGCATTTCACTAGTCCTCAAGTGACATTTTAGCTGTTTTGAATCTGTACCATTGTGAACAAGACCATGCTGAGGTTACATTCTCACACACATATATGAGTGTTTCTCTAGGAAAAAGTGGAACATTTTCCCAGAAGTGAAAATGCTAGATTAAGGATAGGTATGATTTAAATTTTAATAGACATCACCAAATTGCTTCTGGGTTCAGTCTTTTTTCTATTTATTGACAGGCTAAAAAAATAAACAAGATAAGCTTGGGTATTTATTCAGTCCAACAACTATTTTGAGCATTCATGATGGTTACAATCACATAGGTTCCATGGCCTGGACTTTATCAATTTAGAATTAATAGTTCCAAGAAGGGGAAAGGGACTATTCTCCATTAGCAAAAGAAGCTGCTGCTGTTGAAAACTTCAATACTTTCTAATTCAAACTGCAGGAAGGACTTCCTCTAAAGCTTCTTCTGCAAAAATATATTTCATAAATGGGTCACCCTTAACCCTGAGATTCATTGTTGTCGGCATCATAGAAGAAAGATCACGGGTACCAGTTCTTCTGCTGTGGTTCAGCATGGATTGTCCCTGATTCTGAATACTAACAAGATTCGTGTTGGAGAAGAAGCCAGGGCTTATTAACCCTTTCTTAAAAGGTCACTCCTAAAAATGTTACTCAGCAGTGCATGGCTTACCAGAGATGTCCTCTTGCTATATGTATACATCCTTCTCTCCAGCCCAGGGTAACGGTGTACGAGGGCACAGGTGCTGCCTCCATCTCCCCCCACCTAATTACAGACTCTCCTGGCCAGCTCAAAGGCCCGTGACCTCTATGTCCTGGTTACCCCAGACACACATACAAAGAGAGTATCACTAAGTATGGTGGCAAGAATAATGGCCAGCTAAAGAGACTCACATTACAAATCCCCAGGATTCATGAATATGCTATTTTACACGGCAAAGGGGATTTTGTAGATGTGATCAAGTTAAGAACTTTGAGATGGGGGAGATTATCCTGGATTATCCGAGTGGGCAGTTTCTTCAAAGTGGAAAAAGGGAGTCAGGAAGGACTGGTAGAGTACTTGCCTAACAATGTAAGGCACTGAGTTCAATCTCCAGTACTACCAAAAATATTGAATAACTATATACTAGACATGGTGTTACATACCTATGTAAGAGACAGAGACAAGCTTTATGCTGAGGCAACATAACAAAATCCTATCTCAAAAATATAACCTGGAACTAGACACCAATGGCAAATACATGTAATCCTATCTACTCAAAAGGTTGAGACCTGGAGAATCATGGTCTGAAGCCAGCCAAGCCAGAAAGGTCCAAGAGACTATCCCTAATTAACTAGCAAAATGCTGGACTGGCAATGTGGCCCAAGTGGTAGAGTAACAGCTATGAGCAAAAAAAAAAAAAAAAAAGAGTGCTCAAGTTCCTGAGTTCAAGCCTTGATGCTGAGGAACAGACTTACCCCAGAGCCTGTAGGAGACTAGAACCCTACCAATACCTTGATTTCAACCCATGAGACGCATATTAGCCTTCTCACACACACACACACACACACACACACACACACACACGCGGAACTGTAAGATAATTTGTATTGTTTTAAGCAATCAGGTATGTGGTGATTTGTCATAGCAGCCACAGGAATCAAATTCAATAGGTAAAAGATCAAGCCGGGTGCCAGTGGCTCATGCCTGTAATCCTAGCTACCCAGGAGGCTGAGATCTGAGGATCGTGATTCAAAGCCAGCCTGGGCAGGAAAGTCTGTGAAACTCTTATCTCCAACTAACCACCAGAAAATGGGAAGTGGCACTGTAGCTCATGTGGTAGGGTGCTTGCCTTGAGCTGAAGAGCTGAGGGACAGTGTTCAGGCCCAGAGTTCAAGCCCCATGACCGACAAAAAAAAAAAAAGATCAAGTACTTAGTGTCTTTTTTTTTTCCAGAGAACTAATGGCCATTATCTCAGAGAATTTTAACCGCACTTAAAAAAAAATAATTTCACAACACTAAGTGTATCTCATCAACAAATGCATTTCTTCAAATCAGTGTCCTAGAAACATGCACAGTTTGAAAAGAATTCCTGAAAGCTAGCTTGTTCTTTGGCGAGCCTCTAGATTCACTGGTCCTACCATTCATGATTTGACACCCAGTGCTGCTGGTTTGTGGTAGGACAAATACATCCAAACTGAATGAGGTCTCAAGTGACCAGTAGCTTTCCTGCTCTACTGTGGTCCAAGTACCTCTAGCTGAGAATTCCCAAGACCTAGAGGTGGGAGAGAGAGCAGGATCAGTAATCTCAGCATCTGTTTCACAAGGGGACAGTGCCTCTCCAGATCAGAGAGGTTTGTTTATTAGCATTTGTTTGTTTTGAAATTTATTTTTAAAAAGGCATTTTTAACACCCCCAAAAAGCCCTGATTTTCACAAAGAAGTGAGGCGTTTTTATAAAGAGCCATTCAAAAATAGTAATATAATTAAGACACTAAAATTGCCTCTGCTGAAAACGGCAAAGCTACTTTTAGTCATCTGAATTTTTCATCCATTCAGAAAGTCAACATGTGCCCTGTCTCCTGTCACTTCCCTTGAAGCCTCTCTTCCCATTTTTTTAAGTGGTGGGCTGGCAGATGGCCTTCTCAGTCCCCTGGGCTTTATGGCAGGCTACATAGGGCTGGACCCAGGCAAGCAAGAGCTGAGTATGACCTCCACAGCCCTGCGGCCTGGGCCTCCCTCCTTCCTGCTCTGCTCATTGGGGCACAGGTCACTTCCCTTCCCACAGTCACTCCAACTCTGGGAAGCCATGTGACCCCAGCCTCCCTCTCTATGTTTCCTTTGCATATCCTCTCTCTTTCAAAGTCTTACTGACCTACTGGGCTGGGAACAGGTGGTTTGATCATTTCCCTAAGGAAGAGGTTGTGGGGTGTGTGTGTGTGTGTGTGTGTGTGTGTGTGTGTGTGTGTGTGTGTGTGTGTGTGTGTGTGTGTGTGTGTGTGTGTGTGTGTGTGTGTGTGTGTGTGTGTGTGTGTGTGTGTGTGTGTGTGTGTGTGCGCGCTATTGGGGCTTGAACTCAGCATCTGAGCACTATCTCTTGCTTTTTCACTCAGGTGCTCTACTATTTGAGCTCCATTTCCAACTTTTTGCTGGTTAATTGATGATAAGAGTCTCATACACTTTCCTGCCAGGCTAACTTTGAACCACAATCTTCAGATCACAGCCTCCTGAGTAGCTAAGGTTACAGGTTTGAGCTAGCAGCACCTGGCTTTTAAGAGGTCACATTGGAGATGCAAGTAATCTAGAGAAACAGAAGAAGATGAGAAGAAGCTAAAAACAAACATCCCCACATCTGAATTTTACCAGAATCTCCCCTAGTTTTCCTTTGCCTGTTTGCAGAGTAAAGTTTTGAGGGTGATAAGAGCAGAAGCAATATGTGTCTGGCATTTTATTTACATCATCGTAACCATTGGGACAGGCTATGTGATAGGCGGCATCTCATTGATTCTAAGCACAATTTTAAAATATATTTTAAAGCACATTCTAAAAATAGTTTAATATCTCCAAAATTGAGACATGTGTTCCAATTGTAGCTTGCATTGAATTGACAGGTTTTTTTTAAAGAAATACATAAAATAATGATGAGCTGTATTACCAATGACACTTTTCTTAGGCTGGAGAGATTTCACAGTTCGGTTCCTTTTTGGAGATGGGGAAACTGAGGTCCAGAGATCTACTTAGGGTCATAGACATGGCAAAATGCAGAAATACTATTCTGTATATGTGCATTAGGTTTTTAATGTGCTGTTCATGTCATAATCTTCATTAGATTTTTTTGCTTGGCTTATTAATAACTAGAAACTCATTTTGTAATACCCTACTGTTGTCTTTTTTCTCTGTGATCCCGTCAATTTTTTTGATCCTGTGCATTTTTGTATTCCATATGTTGAGGCTAGTTTATTAGATGCAACTTCATAATTTTTGTGTTTTTCTAATAAGCCAATTTGTTACCATTATGATCTATCTATTCCTAATTATGCTTTTGGTCTAATATCATTGTAGCCATTTGGCTTTATTTTGGTTAGTGTTTGCCAGCTGTTGTAGTTTAGATCTCAAATGTCCCCCGAAGGCCCGTTAAGTTACAGGCTTGGCTTCTAGCTAAGCACTACTGGAAGGTAAGGGAAACTCTAAGAGCTGAGACCTGTTGGGAGGGCTTCTCGCCATTGGGGGACTACACTTGAGGAGGAGGATGGGACCCCCAGCTGCTTCCTCTTCTCCATTTTTTTTTTCTTCATGACCAGGCCATGAGGTCAGTGGTTTTCCTCCGCCACACACTTTATCCATGATGTTCTACCTCACTCTAAGCCTCAGAGCAATGGGCCACCAGTCATGGATTGGAACTTCCAAATCGGTGAGCCCAAATAAACCTTTCCTCCTTACTAGCTGCTCATTCCCACCATAGCTCTTGCTATAGTGATAGAAAGCTGACTAACACACCAGATACATCCTCTTCTTTCATACTCTGAACTGTTAAAGTCGTTATGTTTTCTGAGTATTTTTACATGCAACATAGATTACAAATATATATATATATATAAACACATATATATATAACATTTATCTTTAAGTTTTTTAGCAGTTGATCATGTCTGTCCTTTTAATGATGTGTTTTAGTCTACATCCCTTAAAGCTTAGTTCCATTATCGTATTTATCAATTTCTATGTTTCCAGTACTGCTTTTCCTTATTAGATATTTTTTTGCTTTTTTAGAAAGTTGACTATTTTTTGTCTCACCCCAGTGGTTCATGCTTATAATCTTAACTACTTGGGAGGCTGGAAACAGGAGGATTGCAAGTCAAGGCTAGTCCAAGCTCCCCCCACCCAAAGTGCAACAGACCCCCTCTCAATTCAGAGATGGGTGCAGTAGAATATTCCTGTCATCCCATCAACAACAGTGGAAAGACTAGAGGTAGGCAGGCTGCACAAACTCAGATGGAGCCTATCCTAAAAATAATCATGGAAAAACAAGGCTAGAGGCATGACTCCGGGGCTTACACGAGGCCCTGAGTTCAAACTCCAATATTGGAGGGGGGAAGATAAATGAGATAATTTAAAGAGCTTTCTTTTTTCTTTAGTCAAGGATAGCAGAAGTTCTTGTTTGCTAAGTACCATTTTCCCCTCTATTGATTTGGGGTTTATACTCTCTACTTCTGTTATTTTTATGGTTTACTTGGAAATTTTATTATACATTTTAACTTTCCAAACTCTAAAATTATCCTAATATCCTTCTGCTGTAAGAATGCAAGGCCTGTAGAACATCTGAGCAATAAACAAGCATTTTGGGTACATGTTTATCTTGCCCTTTGCACCCTTCCCAGTTATAGCCATTATCAACGTTGTTACTGTTAGTAGAAGGACCATGCTTTATATTTACACCAATTCTTTCCACTTTTTTTGCTCATCTTTCCTTCCTGCCTCTCAATAAGACCTTCAGGATTCTTTTTCTTCTTCCTGACATTCAAAAGAATGTTCTTTTATTGAATGTGAGTAGTAGTAAACTACTTAGTAAACTACTTTTGCTCAATATAAAAATATCTCTATTAGGCCAGGGAAGGTGGCTCAGTGGTAGAGCCCTTGCCTTGCATGCATGAGGCCCTGAGTTCAATTCCTCAGCACCCCATAAGCAAAAAGAAAAAAACCGGAAGTGGTGCTGTGGCTCAAGTGGTAGAGTGCTAGCCTTGAGCTGAAGAGCTGAAGGACAGTGCCCAGGCCCAGAGTTCAGGCCCCACGACCGGACCCCCCCCCCAAACACACACACACACACACACACACACACACACACACACACAAAATCTCTATTATTACCCAATCAGGAAAGATGTTTCAGACTGACTGTTATTAATACACTCTCTTCCAGCTCCCATCTTGCTTTGGAGAGCCTACTACTGGTGATGGTGTTCCTTTGTAGTGACTGTCTCTTGTCTATATTTTTTATCTTTGACATTTGGCTTTGCTACCATGTGTATAGCTATGGATCTTTCTCTCTCTCCCTCCCCCTTCTCCATTTGTGCTTTTGTTGAACCTAAGGATTCATGTCTTACCACTTCTAAATATATAGCTATCATCTTAGGAAAAAAAAAACTTTCCCTTTGTTCCTTCTACTCTTTCTGGGACTTGCTCAGATATGATAGGCTTTCTCTCTTTGGTTTCTAAATCTCTTAACCTTTCGCAGATTATGTCATCTCCTGTTTCTCCATGCTACTGCATTCTGGGTAGTTTTCCAGGTGTATCTTCCAGTAATTCCTTCTTCAGTGGCATCTATACACTGATTCTTTGTTTAATTATGTTTTTTTTCATTTCAAAAACTGTTTCACATTTCTAGGAGTTTCATGTGGTCCTTTTTCAAATCTCCCTAGTAATTTCTGATGGTGTCTCTTTGCTTATTCACCTTTGTGATTTTATTGGTTTTTTTTCCTACTTTTTCATAGCATTTGACAGTTCTAGTGTCTGCAGGCTTGAGTGGTTAAATGTATTCTAAATTATTTTTAGTATTGCTTATTTGGAGTGGCTTGTCTTTCTGTATTGCATGATCTTAAAATGTGGAAGCTCTACAGGTCTAAATTGAAGACATTGTTTTGCAGAAGAGATGCTTATTCACCTCGATTGAAGCCAGAGATCCTGTTGACCTGGAAATACTCTACCTCTTTCCAAGGGTGATAGCTTAATGTAGGATTCCAAGGTACAGCATCCCTGCCTCACTGCCGGTTCCAGGGTTAGCAACACTTGTCCCTCCTTTCACATTTGTTGTGAAAAGGTAACCCACTGCTGTCAGATCTGATTTTAGCTCAGTTTTCTGTGGAGTAGGATAATCAGTTCTTGGCGATTTCTCTTAATTTTGTAAACTTAGCAATACCTTAAAAATATCTTTTAGCCGAGCCTGGTAGCTAAAATCTAACCTGCTCAAAGGCTGAGATTTGAGGATCATAGTTCAGAGCCAGCCTGGGCAGGGAAGTCTGTGAGACTCTTATCTCCAATAAACCATCAAAAAAAAAAAGCTGGAAGTAGAAATGTGGCTCAAGTAGTAGCGTGCTAACCTTGATTTGAAAAGCTCAAGGACAGTGTCCAGACCCTGAGTTCAAGCCCCAGGACTGGCATACACACATAAAAATGCAGGTGTTCGGAGGAGGCTGCAATGCTTGATAAGAAATGTACTCATTATCTTGCCCATGTAATTGTAACCCCTGTGTACAGTATGTTAACAAAAAATAAAAATTTAAAAAAAACACAGGTGTTCACTAGCCAAATTAGATTTAGAAAAAAACTCAAATTTAAAAATATGTAATATTGTATAGTTAAACATTCTGTATCTATTATAATATATTCTTATCAACAATCCTTTTTAAAAGTTTCTGTCAGATTATGGACTCCTAAAGGCAGGAACTTTGTCCTTTTCTTCTGTGTGTTTCATCTGTGCCTTTCATACAGCCAGTGTTCAGTGAAATGAAATAGGCGGGGGTCTTATAGCAGAAAGGCAGCTCTTGGGTAAGGGCACTAATGAAAATAATGAACATTAGCCTCATTCAGGAGTGATTGATTTAAGGATCTTAGTTTTGAGAGAGCCATCAATCAATTCAGTAAACTACTTCTGTATTCCTACCTACCATGTGCATAGCTTTGTGCTCAGTGCTTTGGCAAATACAAGAATATTAGCGCTTCCTACAAGCTATTGTAGTTAAAGGAGAGATACGTCATATACAGAAAAAAAATAACAGACGGAAAATGTCTTAAATGCTAGAGAGAAAGCATTCATCCATGCTCAGTACATTTATCAAGTTCATGTCTCCTGAGAATATTCCAGTTTCTTATAAACACTACATATCATCTGAAGTTGTGGTAATATGGCTTTGTCTTCCCTCTATGGAATTCCTCTGTGATGTCTTGGATTTGATCTTTTACAATTGCAGCCAAGGTCCCTGTGTTCATTTCCCTTTCATTAAACCACAACAATTATTTGTTGACTGAGTAATCCCATAGGACTAACAATATCATGGAGTCTCCAGTCTTTGTTCTTCTTAGTGCTTGGTTTAACACCTTAGAGAGACAGTGAAATTCTCCAAGATACACCATGAACCAGTTGTGCAAACATAGTATAAAGCATAAAAATAAGCTGAAACATGTTCAGAGGGAAGGTAAGGAGGGAGGGCACAGGAATGGAGGGAGGAAGGGTGAGCAAATATAATCATTTTATTCAATGTACATTATGTAAAAGTTGTACTATATAACTTGAAGGTAGGGATGCGATGGGGAAAGATGAGAGGGAATGATAGAAAGGGTGACATTGTTGAAGATGAATTGTACTCTTAACCTGCCTTCTGGAATTGAAACTCTTTGTATAACTATTTAATTAAAAAATAAATATAGGGGCTGGGAAGGTGGCTCAGTGGTAGAGCGCTTGCCTTGCATGCATGAGGTCTTGGGTTCGATTCCTCAGCACCATATAAGAAAAAAGAAAAAAGCCGGAAGTGGCGCTGTGGCTCAAGTGGTAGAGCGCTAGCCTTGAGCTGAAGAGCTGAGGGACAGTGCCCAGGCCCAGAGTTCAGGTCCCATGACCGACCCAAAAAAATTAAATGAATAAATAAATAAATATAAAGAACATAAAATAGCATGTATTTATCATGTACAACATTGTTTTGAAATACATGTATATTATGAAATTACTAAATTGAACTAATTAACATAAGTATTACCACACATAGTTTTTTTTTTTTGGGTCCAGTCATGGGGCCTGAACTCTGGGCCTGGGCGCTGTCCCTCAGCTCTTCAGCTCAAGGCTAGTGCTCTACCACTTGAGCCACAGCACCACTTCCGGCTTTTTTTTCTTTTTGCTTATGTGGTGCTGAGGAATCGAACCCAGGGCCTCAGGCATGCAAGGCAAGCGCTCTACCACTGAGCCACCTTCCCAGCCCCCACACATACTTATTTTTGTGCTGACATTAGTTGCAACCTATACTCTTAATGATTTCTAAGAATATCACACATTTTATGGTACTCTAGGATTTGAATTCAGGACCTTGAGTTTACTTGGCTTGTTGCTCAGCTGTTACTCTTACAACTTGAGCCATATCTCCAGTATTGCTTTTTGTGTGTGGTTATTTTGGATATAGGGGGTCTCATGGATTTTCTTCTCTGGCTGGTTTTGAGCTCAGATCTTCAGATCTTAGCCTCCTGGGTAGCTAGGATTATAAGCATGAGCCACAAGCACCTGGCACATGATGTTATTAACTGTAGTCCCCATACTATATAATGAATCTCTTGAACTCATTCCTTCTAAGTTTTTTTTTAAGTGAATCTTTTTTTTAATTGTGAAAATACCGTACAGAGGGGTTACAATTACATGGGCAAGATAATGAGTACATTTCTTATCAAGCATTGTTGCCTCCTCCTGTTTCCCCTTCCCATCCCTTCCCATCTCCCCACCTTCCCCCAACCCCTACCCCCCCACACCCCTCACCCCTGGCCAAAGTTGTAAAGTTCTTTTTTCAGCATAATGATTTGTACATTTCATTGTTACAATGGGTCCACCTGTATCCCTATTTAAACCATTTGTTTTTTCCCTTCCCCTCCACAAATTATACCAACATCAAATACAGTGAAAGCAGGGATTATACTGTGAGGGAGGGACATACAAAGCAACAAAGAAATCATCTTATAGATATTTTAGAAACAATTGCATGAAAGAAAAAAACACTTGAATACTTATATTGGGGTTCATTTCACTTAACATCAACTTATCTGACGTTTTCTGCTTGTCTCAGACATATACTTGTTATTGCAAATAAGGGAAACCATGGGATCTATGTTTCTTTGGGCCTGGTTTACTTCACTTAATATAATTTTTTCCAAGTCTTTCCATTTCCTAACAAATGGGGCAATGTCATTCTTTCTGATGGAAGCATAGAATTCCATTGTGTATATATACCACATTTTCTTGATCCATTCATCTACTGAGGAGCATCTGGGTTGGTTCCATATCTTAGCTATGGTAAATAATGCTGCAATAAACATAGTTGGGCTGGTAGCTTTAGTATGGTTTGTTTGTGATCATTTGGGTAAATGCCCAAAAGTGGGATTGCTAGGTCATAGGGGAGCTCTATTCTCAAAATGGATCAAAGACCTCGGAGTCAAAGCAGACACTCTGAAAACATTACAGGATGGAATAGGAGAAACCCTAGGTCTCCTTGGAACAGGCCGAAATTTTCTTAATAGAGACCAAGAAACACAACAAATCAAAGAAAGGTTGGACAAATGGGATTGCATGAAATTGCAGATCTTCTGCATGGCAAAAGACATAGCTAGTAAGATCAATAGAAAGCCCACGGATTGGGAGAAGATCTTCACTAGCCATACAACAGACAAGGGTCTCATATCTAAAATATACCTGGAACTCAAAAAATTAAGTCCCCCAACAACAAATCCTCAAAGAAACAACTGCCCAATAAATAAGTGGGCTAAAGACTTAAAGAGAAACTTCTCTGAAGAGGAAAAAAGGATGGCCAATAGACACATGAAGAAATGCTGATCCTCTCTAGCCATAAAAGAAATGCAAATCAAAACAACACTGAGATACCACCTCACCCCAGTTAGAATGGCTATAATCAAGAACTCTAATAACAACAGATGCTGGAAGGGATGTGGACAGAAGGGAACCTTATTGCATTGTTGGTGGGAGTATAAACTTGTTCAACCACTTTGGAAAGTAGTATGGAGGTTCTAAGTTTTATATCCTTTTACCATCAATTCCTCAACTGCTTCTATCCAAGCCCCTGGTAACTACCAATAGCCTCTGTGATCCCAACAGTTTTAGTTTCTACATTTAAGATCATGGAGTATTAGTCTCTGCTTGGCTTATTTCGCTTGACATTATGTCATTTAGGTTAATCCATGTTGTCACAGATTACAAGATATTCTTCTTTATTTAAAGCCGAATAATGTTTTGTTATGTGTTTATTCCCTATTTTCTGTATCCATTTCTCCACTGGTAGACACTTAGATTGATCCTAGCCACTGTGCTTACAACTATAGTAAACATGAGAGCGCAGAAATTCCCTCAGCACACTGATTCACTTCCCACGGATATATGCCTGATGGTGTGATTGTTGGATATTCTGGTTATTCTGCTTTTTTACTTTTGAGGAAATGCCATACTATTTTTCTACAATTTGCCTTTTTAAATGTAGCCATGTTCCCATTAATAACCTACTTTCCTTATCTTTCTCTCTAAGCTAAAGCAAAATATGAAAGGAGCAGGAAAGAGGTAGCCAGCCATTTCCCTCAATCTCCTCCAAATAAGATGAGCTGTATTCTAGTTCTTTTTAAAGTTGCTTCCTGCCAGACATCAGTGGCTCATGCCTGTAATCTTAACTACTCAGGAAGCTGAGATCTCAGGATAATATTTTAAAGTCAGCCCACAAAGGTGACCTTTATCTCCAATTAGCCACCAAAAAGCTAGAAGTAGAGCTGTGGATCAAGTGACAGAGCACCTGTGTTGAGTGAAAAAACTAAGAAGAGACAGAACTCAGACACTGAGTTCAAGCCCCAGTATTGGCAATAAGTAAATAAATAAATAACGTTGCTTCTCTATTATTGAAAGCTGTGGCTACACCAGGCTGTAGCCCCAGCAGCACGCTCCCAGTTCCCATCAGGCATTGCACTATCTTGCCCGAAAAGGCCCTGTGCTTACCTGGTGTATTCTTACATGCAAACCATTTTGCTTCTACAAGTTAGGAAGACTTGGTAAGGTATGGCAAGCCTCACGATGAAAGTTTCCTTTCAAGCAGTTCATTAACATCATAAGGCAAGCTAGTGAAATAACAGATCTCAAAGTTTCCAAGGGCATATCTAAAATCTAAGTCAATCTTTCGAACACATCTAACATTTCATAGGAAAATAAATCTTTAATTTAAAAAACTAGGAAGCAAAGAGAAGACAAGTTCATTTTTGGCTCAAAATACTGGAGAGAGCTGCAGAAATTTTTGAAGGAACACTGACAACTTTCTGATGCCTATCAGATAATAGTACTTCCTAAGTTGTATTGGAGACAAATGAGATAAGGTACACCAATTACTTAGCACAACATGTGACATACACAAAGTGTTCAGTGATTAGTATGTTGAAGATGCCTATATTCTTTTAATGCTTAACAGGAAAGGAATTTTCCCAGAACAATCTTTATTTTAGAAATCTCAATATCTCTCTGTTCCTCCTGTCACCAATAGGATAGCATGACACCATTAAAACTATATATCCTGGCTGGGAAGGTGGCTCCGTGGTAGAGTGCATGCAAGAGGCCCTGGGTTTGATTCCTCAGCACCACATAAGCAGAAAAAGCTGGAAGTGGTGCCATGGCTCAAGTGGTAGAGCGCTAGCCTTGAGCTGAAGAGCTGATGGACAGCGCCCAGGCCCTGAGTTCAGGCCCCATGACCAACAACAACAACAAAAAAAGTGTATATCTCTTAGTGTGTGTGTGTGTGTGTGTGTATTCACATGCTTGTGGTACTGGGCTTGAACTCAGGGCTTTACTATTCACCATTCTCATTTGGAGTTTTTTTGTTCTAGGCTGGTGCTCTGCCACTTAAGTCATACCTTTGCTTCCAGCTTTTTGCCAACCAATTGGAGTTAAGAGTCTCACAGACTTTCCTGCCTAGGCTGGCTTTGAACCATGATCCTTAGATCTCAGCCTCCTGAGTAGCTAAGATTACAGATGAGAGCTATCAGCACCTGTTAATTTTTTTTAAGTAAGGTAACAAACAGTTTATTTAACAAAGCAAAAGTAGAGGCCACTCAGGAGAGTGAACAATGGAACCAGGAAACTAGTTGTCCATTGTTTTAACATAGTCATTTCAACACTGTTATTCTCTGTCATCTGCAGTCATACAACCCAAAATAAGGTACCTTGCATTTTAGTTTCCTATAAATCAATGTGTCACCCAGGAGAAAGTTTATTTACCCCTATTATATTAGTGAGTTCTTATGCATTCGTTTTACAATTTTTGTTATTAAACTACCATGTGACAGGCACCTTGCTGAGCCCTGGAGGTTAGTAGTGAATGAGAGCAACTCCTGACTTCACAGAGCTCAGAGAGAATCAATATGCCTGATGAATTAAAGAAATTCTCACTTTGGGAAATAACTTCACCCTCCTCCAACCAAATCTTTCATCAGAATTCATAATTTGTATCCAGAATCGTTTCTCATTTCTACTGTCCATTCTGACTAAAAAACGCTAATAAGAAGTGGAATGATAAAACAAAATGGGGATAGAAAGAAGGACATGACTTGGGCACCCCATGAATTAATCAGCCCTTGAATGATCAGGAGGTGATATATAAAACGTAAGTATCATAGTTCATGCCTTCCTAAATAATTAAACATATTAAAGAAGGGACAAAAAGACCACATTTCAGAAGAAATGAGTAGCCTGAAGGCAGAGGGTGAGCAGAAAAGAACTCTGGAATAGCATTTAGAAGGCTTTTCTATACTGTAACAAGCCAGGCAGACAGCAGGAGGAAGGATGCTAATATAGATCTTCCCATATATTCTCAAGTAGTGAATGCCAGCCTAGAGGTCACAGAATTATTACAAGACAGCTGAGAATCCATCTGTGCATGGGCATTTTTATCAATACATGTGAGTACAGCTACTATTATATGGAGATTTTTTTTAACATTAAAAGGTATCTTTGTACTTGAAACCTACAGTCTTAAAATATATGCTTATGGACTGTCATAAAAATGGGATCAAAGGGTCATTGAGAGGAGAAGAGAGTACTCTTTCTTTCTTTTCCTGTCTGTATGTCAGACAAGACATGAAGGGGTAAGGCAAGGAAAAGAGAGAAGAAAGGTACAAAAATATAGAAGGGAAATTAGGAAGTCCTATGAACTTGTAGAAACTCTAGCTGTTTTTCTTGTCTGCTGTGGAACTTTAGAACAAGTCACCTCACCTCTCTGAGTCTTGCTTTCCTCATCTATAAAGTAGAGGTAATGATAGCTAGGAGCCACCTTCACAGCTCAGAGGTAGCAGCTTATATAAGCGTTTGCCAAAATAATGAAAGAAACGTAGTGCACTGTGGCTCACCCATGTAATCCTTGCTACTCAAAAGGATCACAGTTCGAAGCCCACCTGGCAGAAAAAAAAATCCCTAAGACTTTTATCTCCAGTTAACCAGCAAAAAGCAGAAAATGAAGGTATGGTTGAGGTGGTAGAGTGCTATCCTTGAGTAAAAATGCTAAACAGGAGTATGAGGCCCTGAGTTTACATCCCAGTACCAGCAGAAAAGCAAGCAAGCAAGGAGCAAAACAATTTATATGTGGAGGATAGGACGTTCTGCCATCGGCGAGTTGGAGACCCAGGAAAACCAATGGCTCAGCTGAGTCTGACGGCCTTAGAATTAGGAGAGCCTAAGATGTGAATCCTGATCATAACGCAGAAGAGATAAGGTGAGACAGCTCAGTCGGCAGTAAGGCAGGAGGAAAAGGGGGCTGTGCTGTTCAGTGGATTGGATGATGCACCAGCATGAAGTTAGGAAGGGCAATCTACTCTACTGAGTCCATAGATTCCCAGGCTAATCTTATCTGAAAGCATCTTCTTATACACTCAGGAACAACAGTTAGTCTGGCACCCTGTGGCCCATTCACACCTATCACAGCAGTTTACTAAAATAATGCACACAAAGTACTCATTCCTATGTCAGACACATCGAAAGTCCTGAAATATTAGCTACTACAACCATCGCCATCCCTTACTGTCCTATCCTGTATCTACCTATGAAATCTTTCAGAGTCTTACCTGTCAGCAAAATATCTCACTGCTACTTTCTGATCAATTCTCATCTTTAATAAACTGGATTAGTCAGAACTTTCCATTGCAATAGAAACTGACCTTTTGCTATTCTATTCCCCCTTAACAAAAAAAAAAAAAAAAGGAATAAAGATGTTACAAGGGCGACTAGAATAACTGAAAGATCTGATCCACCGAGTTTCAAGAAAGCAGACACAGGGACAGCAGGAGGACAGCAGGACTGACAAGATCCCACAGACCAACCGCAGCCAGGATGGCTCTCTCGATGTTTCTGCCTCTCATCCTTGTACCTGTGACTCAGCCTGTCAGCTTAATTATTTCAGAGACTCTTTCTCTGTGAATCTAGCACCAGAACCACCAGCATTCCCGGGCATAAATCTTGCTAGTATGACCACCAGAGAGAAAGTTCCAATTATAAGGAAAGGATTCTGAGTGGTCACATACCCATCTCTGTGGTTTAAGGGAACTATGACTAGGGATGAGGGTGGATTCCCCCAAATAGAAGAAGGTCTTGCTCCTAGATCCAAGGAAGAATGGTGCTAAGTATGCAATTGTGACACTGTCATTCATTTAGCGCCTACTGTTTGCCTAATCCTGTATCCAGCCCCAGAGATACAGACGTGGCAGAGATATCCATGGTCTCAGCCCTCCTGCAGCTGTCATTCTAATGGAGAGACAGTAATAAAGAAACTGGAGATTTGAATTTCTGTAAAGAAACATGGGGCAGACAGCAGTGTGTATGTGCATCAATCACACACAAACACATAGCCATCTCATAGGAAAATATGCAAGAGCTTCATGCCAGCACATCTTCATCACCACCCGCAGAGGCCTCCGGCACAGTGCTCCCTTCCTTGGTTGCCTTGGAATTCTCTGGTTAAATCATCCACTTCAGCACCCATTCATCTTTCCCTTCTAACCCTCAATTTTAGTCCTTTAGAAGCCTATTGAGAACCAGTGATGCAAAGAAGACACCAGCTAGATTTCCAAGCAGATCTGCATGCTCGGAAGTATGCCCAAAAAGTAGGGAAACCTGAAGCACTGTTACACAGGAACCTCAGTCAGGGAAAAGAACAATGGAAAAGACAGACATAAAATCAGTGTCTCAGAATTTATCATCCAGAACCATGGCTTAGGAAGAAGTCAACTGGGACCTACCATTGGGACCGAGGGGCAACTGGATTTCAACTTCACTCTTGCAAATGTGAGATTGATGAGGTGTTATATATAGTCATTCTATTTGTGTGCAAATGTGTTTCAAATATTTCCTTCTAATGTGATTATTTTTGAAATTCTGTGAATGGTTTTAGCAACCTTATGTTGGCATTTCTTCACATTCTAGTATAGTGATGATCCTTGACCTATTTGATTTGACTTATAATGATTTGACTTATAATTTCTTTTTTTTTTTTTTTTTTTTTTTGGTCCGGTCATGGGGCCTGAACTCTGGGCCTGGGCACTGTCCCTCAGCTCTTCAGCTCAAGGCTAGCGCTCTACCACTTGAGCCACAGCACCACTTCCGGCTTTTTTCTTTTTGCTTATGTGGTGCTGAGGAATCGAACCCAGGGCCTCAGGCATGCAAGGCAAGCGCTCTACCACTGAGCCAACTTCCCAGCCTCTTGACTTATAATTTCTTGACGAGATGGTAGGTTTATCAGGACATAATCCAATTTTAAGTTGAGCAGCATCTGTCCTGCAAACCTCAAAATCTGGATCATGCAACCTTTGAGAGGTCCTGGCATTTGCTCTTAAAGAACACTTGCTATTACTAGACTCTGTGCTTTGCCTTTATACATATTCTCATTTAGGAAGGTGGTGTTATTGTTTGTGGTTTATGAAGAAAGAAAGTGAGACCAAAGGGGAAGTTATCTTGCAAGCTAGAAAAGTACAGAGCTGGGAGGGAGGTGGCTATAACTTGTTTGGCTCCAAGACCCAAACTCATTCCTTTCTGCCCCTAGCTCTCAAACGCCCATTTCCCAGCTCAGCCAGCCTGGAATGAAGTTGTTTTCACTTTGTAGTGAATTCACTAAATAAAAACTATGCTATTTTTTCTCATAAAGTTAAAACAATCACCTAAATTCCATTTTTAAGTTCTGAGATTTGTCCTTAACCTTTGGCTAGTAAAAGCATGTTATTGTGGTTATACTCTAGAAGGTAGAGGATTTTTTTGGTTGTTTTAATTGTTCTCAGTTGGCAAAAATAAAATATTGTCAAACCTGCATACGTGTTCAGAAGTTTTGTTTTGACATTTACCATGCCATGACATCTCAAAGTCCGGAAAGCATTGTTCTCTATAACGTTGGCACCTCCAAAAGGTAGAGCTACCATTGAGTGCTTATGTGGACCAAACAGGTTGGATGGGTTCCATCCAGGCAGGTCTTACCTGGTCAACCAGCTCTTACCTTCATTTTACAGGAAACAGATTAGGAAACTAAGGAGGCTTAGAGAGATGAGGGTCTGGGGCCCAAACTCCATACTTATACCTTCCTGTGCAGGCTGCTAGCCCTCGTCTCCC
Source organism: Dipodomys merriami (assembly GCF_024711535.1). NCBI lineage: Eukaryota > Metazoa > Chordata > Mammalia > Rodentia > Heteromyidae > Dipodomys > Dipodomys merriami. Next base: position 1,402,839 of record NW_027203204.1, on the reverse strand, counting down.
AGCCCACATTGTATTTTGTCCCAAGAAGCACTCCTCTAGGCCCTTGTGCCTTCCCTTTGAACAAGTTCTTATTGCCCATCAGTTCAGTTCCTTTTCATGTAACTGTCAGTTTCTGTTGCTTACACCCAGAGCACTATTGAGCATCATTCACCCCAGTCCACAACCTCATCTTCCCTTCACCCTTTCCCCACACCCCACCCTTCTCTCACTGGGCAGCACTGATGGCTCTCAGAGACCCCATGTGAGAGGGCAGAGGCCAACTCTGATGGACCTCTTTGCTACTCTAACTTGGAAGGACTTCCTAGGAATTTAATAGGGAGGCTATGAACTGTGTGTTTCTGCCTTTTGTTGGTCAGGGACATTGAGGTCAAATGAGTTTCCCAGAGCTCTTAGAAGTACACCAAGAGTTCTCTCATTTCAGGGCCAGGCAGGCTTGGATAAGTGAAGTAACTACTGGTTGACTTATATGTTCATAATGCCCTTGGTATGGGTGTGTGGCTTTCTCCTTTTTCTTTTATTGTTACTTTATTATTTTTAATTAATTTATTTTTATTGTAAAGGTGATGTACAGAGGGGTTACAATTACATAAGTCAGGTAACGACTACATTTCTTTTTGAACGGTGTCACCTCTTCCCTCATTTTCTCCCAGTGTTTTCCCTTCCAACCTCCCTCTCCCACAAGACGTACAGTCCATTTTCAACATAGTGTCTGGTGAGTATCACTGCTGCATTTGTTCACCCTTTGTGCCACTATTTCTGTGTTCCCCCTTATCCTCCCCCAAACAGATAAATTTACATATAAGACAAAAGGTACAGAAATCAAAACAACAACTCTTGGTGTGGGGGAAGTGGGAGAAAAATTGGGGAGAGGGTAACAATGTTCAACAAAAACTGTGCTTCTTACCTTACGTATGTAACCCTCTGTACATCACCTTGACAAATTAAATTTAAACCCCCCCCAGCAACTCTTTGTGCAAAGGTTGGAGGGTGTTTTTCTCCTGGGCTCCACACATTTGGAGCTCTGGCAATTTGCAGAGGTAAGTGCACCTCTGGGCTGACCAGAGGCTGTTTGTCACTCGTTCTTTGGCTCATCTACAGTGACAGCCACATGGTATGGCTTCATGTGGCTGCCAAATGTGGCTGTGGCAGGCACATATGCAAACAAGAAGAGCACCTGTGCTTTTCATGAGGAAGAGAAGGAGCAAGCTGGTTCTCTGGACTCATGAGTGCTCAGAGCAGAAACGTAGAGGCTCTGGTGTCACCTAAAGAAGAAGCAAACCATAGACCGATGTCATTTTCAGGACCTATAAGATAAAAGGAAAAGACCCCCATCAGCCCCACAGAACCAGAAATAGCTAATCAGGCCTTTGTAATTTATAACATGAGGAAAATGTTGACAAAGAACACCAACAGAATAGTATATGTAACATTATGCAGTAGTAATAAGAATAAGACTTGGCTGTGACTCCTATTTGTCCTTTTCTTTAATGCCTACTATTTACTCCTTCTTCCTAAAAAAAAAATACTCTTCTTTCTACCCTTCCATTTTTATTCAGGCAAAAAAAATACTGCCCTCACTCCACCAAAGACAAAAGGATCCCTGGAGGCTCTTCCCAGATGCCAAAAGGTAGAGCCAGGAGGTGGGCATAAGTCCTAAGTGCATCCAATTGGAAGTCCCCTTGGGTCATTTTTGGGCAGAGTAATGCAAGGATGGAAGAATTGTTTGAAATTCAGTCATTTTGGCTCTAGCACCTGAGCCAAGCTGTCAGAGAGTTCATATTCCTGAAGCCATCTGTTCCAGGCCTGGTCCTTTGACCTCCCCTTTGAACCAATGAGCTTCTCCATAGCCTACCAGGCAAATCCTTTTGTTAGGCATTGCAAGTTTCTGTTGTTTCCAACCAAAGAATCCTACTGATCATTACCCACCCAAATTAGAGATATCCTCTTCACAGAGAACCACTGAAAGGTCATGTCCCTGGTCCTGTAGTGAGCGGCCCTGCCACAGTGTAGGGTCTCTTCATTTGAAATGACCTTGGGAGCCTGTTTCTGTGCTGTACAAAAACACGGGACCTTATAACTATACTTCAGTTTGGACCCAGAACAACATTACCAGCTCAATCAGCTGGTTATTCACCATGCTTGGCTACAAATGCCAAAAAACCTCTTGACTGTTTCCAAAAATAAAATCCAGCCTTGCAGGATGAGGATCTGCCACTATTGTGCTTATTCCAAATAATGTGGCATCAATTTGAAGAAAATTCTCAAGGGAGCCCCAAAAGTGTCTGGAACAATAGTAGCAGCCTTGGGATAAATATCTGGCATCTCTGATGACTGCTAAAAACGGGGGGGGGGGGGCGGGGAGGACACTCACTTGGATGGACATATTCTGAATAGCTTATCTCATTATCTCTGTGGCAGAGACAGATTTCCAAGCCTAAGAAGTAGAGTTTGTTTTAAAGATCTTTTGAGAAAGTTCCCTTCAAGCAGCCCAAGACCCCTTCCTAACTCCTAGACATGACTTCCTCTTTCCATGGGAAGCAGATGAGGTTTTAAAGGCAGTGGCTATTATCTGTTCTTGCATAGGATGTATGTCCTCTGCCCATGGATGGGATATACATCTAAATTAAGAAAATATGCAGCCAGGTACCAGTGGCTCAAGCCTGTAATCCTAGCTACTCCAGGAGGCTGTGATCTGAGGGTCATGGTTTGAGGCTAGCCCAGGCAGAAAAGTCCAATAAACTACTCAAAAAAAATGCTGAAAGTGGCACTCTGGCTCAAGAGGTAGAGCATCAGCCTTGAGCAAAAGAAGTTCAGGGACAGTGCCTAGGCCCAGAGTTCAAGTCCTAGGACCAGGAAAGAAAAGAAAAAGAAAAAAGAGAGAGAAATACAGAGAAAGGAAAGGAGAGAGAGAGAGAGAGAGAGAGAGAGAGAGAGAGAGAGAGAGAGAGAGAGAGAGAGAAGAAAAGATTCAGCATCCACCAGAAAACCTTTTCTTTAACTCTCCTTGTGGAGGCAAGCATGATGTTTCCTTGAATTTTTGGTTAACCTTAGATTGGGGTAAAAATTTGCCTTTGTATTGCCTAAAATGAGAGTTATATGGCTTTGTATGTATGTTATGGGATATGTGCATATATATGTTTGAATGACATCTGTAAGTGGATGGAACAGATGCTCCCTTACCCCATCTTGTCACGGTCACCTGGCTGCATCCACAACACAATCAGGCAGATGAATGAATACACGCTTCATCATTTAACCACATGCCTCGGCCAAGTACAAGCTCCTAAGCCATCCCAGCAATCAAAGAATCCCACCTTCAGGCAAAAGACAGAAGAAATGTGGTCATTCTTGATGTGTCTTTTTGACAGGGAAACAAAGGAAAAGTGAAGCTTTCAGTATTGACTTGTCTCTGGGTATCGTGCCATTCCCATCTCTTTATGATCAAAAGATCACAGCCCAACTAGAAGAGGAAGAATCTACTTTTGGCAAGCTCCAAGACGGTCTTGGATTATTTATTTGTTCTGTAACTCATTTCTGTCAAACATTCTTTTTCTATCTCTTGTCATAAAAAATTGAAATGCTAGTTTCTCAGTAGATGTCTTAGCTTTAACTATCTCTCTGACCTTGGACAAATTATTTAACCCTTTTGGATCTGTGTCCAGGAGGGTAAGCTCAGTGCCTGACACAACAAAGGTGCTCCAGGTGTGAAAGAATGGGATGTGTTCTATGGTCCCTCCAGTTTTAACCGTCGGTAGCTTCCCTGGTAATCGAAGGGGATTCAACATTGAGCTCTCTCCCTATGGTGGACATCACCTATTGTCCTCTTGTCATGTTTGGTATCATTGGGTGCTTCTCCAAAACATTTTTTTTCATTTTCTTCACTATGCCCAGTTACCACATTAGCATCTAAGGATCCTCTAGAGAGTGTAGAATTGAAGAGTCACAGGATTGCTGTCGCTGACCATTGTTAATGCTCTTGACTTTTGCTTATTTATTCTTTTACACTGTTTACTTGAAAAACTTTCCATGGGCAATAACTTCCCCTCTCCCTTCAACTACCTGACTGAGTCATGTCATCCCATAACTAATAGTTCTGGCCATAAACTTTGTTCAAACATAATGATACTCTTTTCATTTCTGGCTCTCAGTTGGTCAGTGCCTGAGCTTATTCAACTGAGGTGTTTCTGGGGTTAATGTGACTCTTTTGTGAAGTTGATTTACAAAGTGTGTCCCCTACAGGCTCACCTCCTAATCTGAATTGTCAACTGGAGACCGTTAGAGATTGATGATAGGGGATTATGACTGTCTACGTGTTGCGCTTTCATCCAATTTTCTGATGTGTTTTGGTAATGATGTTGACAGTTGTGTGAAGATCTGTTACTGAAATTAAAGCCGCCGCAGCAGCATTTTTGAGCTTGATGATTAGATTTGATTAGATCAGAGTGGGTTTTACTTCTCCCCCAGAGTCAGCAGAGATTTACTGTCCATCGACTGATTTAACTTCTTGCTGGAAGATGGTTAGTGACATAACTTACCATCAGCAAAAGAAATGTCAAGGAGCATCAGAACAAAACCCAACCTTGCTTGACTTTTGTGGTGACCTTGAAGGGCTGAGAAGGTATGCATTATCAAATATTTCTGCCTGTACAGCATCATAGAGAAAATAAATGTTGACACATTTTGGTGGACATTTGTATTGATGAGTATCTTCCAACAGTTGCTATGGCTTGAATGAGTCAGAAGCTTTCATGAAATCAGATGAAGCAAAAAAGAATAGAATTATGGCTTCTGAATTTCTCTTGCCACTGACAACAGGTGAAAGTAGCCATTTCTGAGCCTCAGACTAGATGACATAAAGTCATAGCCTTCTGCAAGATGCAGAAGGAGACAGCTTATGTGCAAAGATTTCCTATAACATGCTAAGTGTAGTTTCAGTCTACATAGGAGTTCTTTTAGATTATCACAACTGATAGTTTGCAAAAGAAGAAATGCAGATGGGCTGGGAAGGTGGCTCAATGGTAGAGTGCTTGCCTTGCATGAGGCCCTGGGTTTGATTCCTCAGCACCACGTAAGCAGAAAAAAAAAAAGCTGGAAGTGCTGTTGTGGCTCAAGTAGTAGAGCACTCGCCTTGAGCTGAAGAGCTGAGGGACAGCGCCCAGGCCCAGAGTTCAGGCCCCACGGCTGGCCCAAAAATAAAAATTAAAAAAAAAAAAAGAAGAAGAGATGTAGATAGCCAATAGGCAGGAAAAACATGCACCTTCAACTTAGCAGCATAGAATCAGATTCTAGTTTTCACTTACAAAATAGGCAGATGGGGGTGGGGGAACAGCAAAAGCTAAGGAAGGGGTGACATTGCCCAAAAAGAAATGTTCTTGGAAGAGTCGCTGTAGCTCAAGTGGTAGAGTGCTAGCCTTGAGCTGAAGAACTGAGGGACAGTGCCCAGGCCCAGAGTTCAGGGCCCACGACCAACAACAACAACAACAACAAAAGATATGTTCTTATTATCTGACTTATGAAACAGTAACCCCTCTGTACATCATATTAATAATAATAATAATAATTAAAAATAGGCAGCGGGGGGCTACTCAGCATGGGCAGAGCCTTGGTTTCTCAGATACTTCCATGAATTACTAATGGGAAGTCAAAAGTCTGGAAATAGCCAGACACTGGTGGCTCTACCTAGTAATACTGTCTACTCAGAAGGCTGAGATCTAAGGATCCCTGTTCAAAACTAGCATGGATAGGAAAGTTCATTCAATTCACCACCAAAAAGCAGGAAGTGGGGCTCTGGCTCAAGTGCCAGCCTTGATAGAAAAAGCTAAGGAACAGCACCCAGGTCCTAAAGTCAAGCCCCAGCACTGGCACATATACAAACACACACAAAAATCGGGGACAGTCTTGTCAAAGGTACTAAGAGTCTTAAAAATAGTCAGCCATGTTGAATGTATAATGCTACTTCTATAACTCTGTTCTAGAGAAATAATTTTTTAAAAATGTGTGACCAAAAGTTCATGTGCAAGGCGATTTGTTGTATCTTTTAGTAATAGCAAAATAAACCAACAGTAACTTTAATATTCATTTATAATAAAATGATTAAGTAATTGTGGAACACCAACATGATAAAATACTAAGCAGTTACTAAAAAGTTCTCTTGAAACAGCATTTAAGGATATGGGAGAGATATTCATGATATCATTACTAAGAAAAAAGAGGCAACATGCAAAACCTCAACTAGTGTCATCCCAATTTTGTCAAACATTTAAATGTATACCATAATCACTAGATACTATATTGAAAATGAACTATATAACTTATGGACAGGGACAGGAGGGAAAATCTGGTAAAGAACAAGGGAAGGGATGACATAGCCCAAAAAGAAATGTACTCATTACCTGACTTACATAACTATAACCCATAATAATAAAAAATTATACACCAAAAATGACTAGAAGAAAATATACCAAAGTGTTAAAAAGTTTTATCTACATGATTGTTTTAAAAGTAATTTTTAAAGCTGGACGCTAGTGGTTCATACCTGTAATTCTAGCTACTCAGGGGGCTGATATCTGAGGACTGCAGTTCAAAACCAACCTGGGCAGAAAAGTGCATGATATTCTTGTCTTCAATTAACCAGCAAAAAGGTGGAAGTGGAGGTGTGACTCAAGTGGTAAAGCACCAACAGCTTTTATCTCACCAGATGAGATCTCACCAGGTGAAATCTGTAAGGCTTTGAGTTCAAACCTAGTACTGAACCCCCCCCTCCAAAAAAGGAATGTTTACTTTATTATTTATCTAGTTTTTGTAAAATGTACTCACATTATATGTGTGATTAGTACCCAAGAGAAACAGTTTAAGAGGAGAAAGGATTTTACTTTGGTTCATGGTTGCAAAGGTTTTAGTTTATGATTGGTTGGCTCTCTTGTTTTGGGCTTGAGGTAAGGCAGGACATCTTAGCAGACAGGATAGAACAGAGCTGCTCCCTTCTTGGCAGCTGGGAGCAGAGAAGAATCACAGGCAGGGACCAGAACCAAAACCTTCAGTGACCTACTTCCCCCAATTACACCCCTCTTCCCACAGTTCAGCCTCCCAGTAGTCTGTTCTGATTTTGAATCCATCAATGTGTCAAATCATTGGTTAGGTCAGAGTCAGCCCTCATGGTGTAATCATGGCAGGAAATCCCCTCACAGACACACCCAGGGGTTTGCTTTATTAATCTCCTAGGCATCTCTCAATCCAATCAAGTTGTCAATCAAGATTAACCATCACAGTACTTTTTTCTGCAATGAGGGGGGGAAATTTAATGATTATATTCAGAGTATCCAAAGGGTCACCCAAAAATCTTATTTCTCAAAATTTCAGCTCCTCGGGATAAGAATGATTATATGTCTCTCTTTGCCTAATTTGGAAAAAAAAATTGCAGAAATTTCATTGTATTTGGGTAGCTTTTTTGTGCGGATTATTTGTTTGGTTGGGTTTTCATTTTAGGTTTTTTGTTTGTTTATTTGTTTTGGCTGCTTTGATAATTTTCTATACCTTGTCAAGAATCAAGAGGGAGGCTGCAAATTCTTTTGTCTGCTGTTGCAGGGTGGAGTTGAAAATGTGTTCTTCAATAATTGTCTTATCTGAGGTTTCTGAAAGCCCTTTCCAGAGCTCAGCTACACCTTCATTCTTATTGGTGACTGGTGAATACGCCATGCATGTGTGGCATTTAAATCTGTATGTGTCTTAGAAGGTTGAGGGAATACTAGGTTCTTCCTGGGGTCATTTTTCTGTCTCTTCTTTAAGCCTATGCCCTGGTGTGTAGAAGCCTCAATTTCTCTCTGTAAGTTGGTGTCATGTGTGGGAAATTAAAAGCCTCCGACCTCCCACCTGCAGTATGAACAAGATAGAATACATGATCTCAGGTGTCTCTCAGCCTCTGCCTGGTTTGTTTCTATGACACGTCCTGTATCCTCTCATTACTATTTTTATTGTTCTTTTTCCTTTTTCAGAACTAGGGTCTGAATCCAGGATCTCGTACATGCTAGGCAAGCACTCTAACACTTGAGGTATGCATCCAGCCCTCTCCTTGTTATTCTTAAGACTCCTCCTTTTCTGGAGGAAATCCTGGGACTTCCTCACAGCACTACTGAAAGATTAAAATTCTTCCTTTCTATGGAAAAGCATAAAGCTCCTGGAGTGCACCATATGGTATTCCATAGGCTCAGAAGCAAATGGTAGCCCTTGGTCTCTGATTTCAAAGAGAGGTCCTTGAAGCAGGGCCCAAACATCTGCCTAAAACTAGAACCACCTTGTAAGAATGGGATGGCAAGGACCAGTCACCAAGTGCCTAAACTGTGTGCCTGCCACTGAACTGAGCACTTAACATGAATCTTCTCATCTGATCTTCAGCAATCCTCTAGAATTGACATTAATGAAGGAATAGAGGCTTAAGAAACTTCTGAGGTCTTGGGCTCTCTCTGTCTTTGTCTGCTGTCTGTCTGTCTGTCTCTCTCTCTCACACACACACACACACACACACACAAGGATTTGAACTTTTGAGTTCAAGGCCTTGTGTTTCCATGGCAGGTGTTCTGCTGAGTCACATCTCCAGTGCTTTTTTGCTGGTTAAAGTTTTAAGATAGGGTCTCACTTCCTGCCGGGTCATGCACTTGGACTACCTTCCTCCTATCTAATGCTTCACATCATAGCTGGGATGACAGATGCACACTACTATGAGTGTCTCAGGTCTTCTGGTCCCAAGTGGTCAATCTCAGCCTCCCAAGTACCTAGGATTACAGGTATAAGCCACCAGCTGTTTGGCTCTGAGATCTCTTTAAATTGCGAAGTGAGAACCCAATCACAAAGCTTGCATAGGCCATTGAACCAGTATGCCCCAAGCTTGCTTAAAAGAAGAATGGAGGGTTTTCTAAAGAGACAGATCCCAAGCCGTGGCACTTCTCTGCCAAACTGGTCTAAGGAGAGACCTGGGGATTCGTAATTTGAACAAAAGTCCCTGATGGTTCTGATCACAGAAGCTGAGTGAGTGAGCTGTATATGACATCACTGCAGTGGTGCTCAGCCTGGCTGCAAGTTGCAGTCATCTGGGGAGGTTTTTTTTTTTTTGGGGGGGGTTGTTGTTGTTGTTGTTGTTGTTGTTGTTTTAATACGGGTGCCAGGCTTCATCCCACACATTCTGATTTCATCAGAGTCGGATGGGATTCTGTATCTGTCGGGTGGGCTTCAGTATCTTCAAGCTCTCCAGGTGATTCTAAAGTGCAGCGAGGGTAGAGAACCGCCGCTCTGCTGCCTCTGCTGATTAAAATTAAATCAGCCTGACTTACTTTACAAAAACACTGGTAAAAAGAAGAATCACTCAGTGCCGGCCAGCTGTCTCCCACTTCCAGCCCTGCGATTGCTGGGGGTAGAGGGCAGGGAGGGGCTGGAAGAAGCAAAGCCAGACAGCCAGCAGGGTGTGACAACTAGCTGCATTCTTTGCCCTGCAGCTTCTGATTGAACACCCAACCCAGGGGCCTTCATGTTGCTGATAGGCCAGAGCAGAGATGATGAGGGTAGTCTCTGTTCCCTGGCCACAGTATCATCATGCCTCATCAGAGCCACAGGAAGACCTTGCTGAAACAGACAGCTGAGGGTTGGATATGGTAGCTTATGCCTGTAATCTATTCGGGAGGCAGAGATCAGGAGAATCCAGGCCAGCCTGGGAGCAGGTGGGCACCAGAAAAGGTTAGACACCCCCCTCAACAAACAAGCTGAGTATGGTAGTACATAACTGTGCTTCCAACTAAGCTAGGAAGCCACAGGTATTAAGATTATGGTCTCAGGCTGACCTAGGCAAAAAACTCAGAATCCTATCTGAAAAGGAACCTAAAGCTGGGGTTGGGGAGGGCGTGGGGCGGCTCAAGAAATAGAGCCTTGCATGCATGAGGCCCTGGGTTCGATTCCTCAGCACCACATAAGCAAAAAGAAAAAAGCCGGAAGTGGCGCTGTGGCTCAAGTGGTAGAGTGTTAGCCTTGAGCTGAAGAGCTGAGGGACAGCGCCCAGACCCAGAGTTCAGGCCCTATGACTGGAGCCAAAAGAAAGAGAGAGAGATAGAGCTCCTGCCTAGCATGCTCAAGGCCCAGAGTTCAAACCCGAGTACTACTTAGAACAACAGGCTGCTGTTCCCCATCCTCATGAGTTCTGATAAATAGATCCAGGGTGGGGCTGATGCTGCCAGTCAGGAGACTACCCTTAGGGTGTACTAGACCAGGACTCTAGTATTTCTTTTGCATATTGGAGGAAGAAGATCTCTGAGACAGCTTTCCCCAGGGTGTTGGGCCCTGTGGCCTTGACAGTGGCAGGAGACAGCACTGAGGCACCCACACAAATGAGTAGGACCAGCCCTCCCCCATTGCCTCCTCAATCACGGGTTATTACACACGCTTCCAGACCCCAGCACCAATTCATCAAATCATTCAGCAGAGTGTATAAGGATGCCCACTGAGTGCCGGGCAGTGTTCCAACGGCTGGTGAAGGACAGTAGACAAGTCAGACCAGATTCTTACCTCCACTGAGCGCTCCTGGAAAGCCACAACACACACACACACACACACACACACACACACACACACACACACACACACACACACACACACACACACAAGCAGGGTGATTTCAGAGTGAGCAACAGAGAAGGAAGCTCTAGGTTGGGAGAAGCAGGAAGGCCTTTCTGAAGGGAAGACACAGCAGCAGAGATTTGAATAACAATCGGAGCTAGGAGACTTAGGAGAAGAGCCCCCATCAAGACGGTTGCAACCGGGTTCTTAAGAATAATGAAGGTGCATGGAGGAAGTGGCCCTGCATCCCACAGTAGAGTAAACAGCTTGTTCAAAAAATTCCTGGGGCAGGCATAAGCTTGGTGCATGTAAAGAGAGAAAGCAAGCTGAGGTTGATGCGTGCACAGCAATCCCCTGATTCCTCAGAGCCATTACCTCATTGCAGCCTTGTGGTGAAAGAGGAAAGGGCATTCATTCTCAATCTCAGATTATGAGTAATTATGAGTTTCCTTTGTCCAATCACACTCCCCGCCAAGTTGCCGAGTTCTTGTGGTGAAGCATTTGCCTTGAGCGATTAGATGGCTCAATAGAAGATGCTGAGCTTCATCTGGAAAAAGCTGGGGTGTGGTGTGGGGAAAGGGACATTCCTGAGGAGGATGGGGCTGGGAAGTGATGGAGCTTACAGTGGTATTTCTCCAGATCTCATGCACACAAAAATCATTGTAGGTCTTGTGAAAAGGCAGGTTCTTACTTGGAAGGTCCAAGCAGGGTCTGAGAGTCTGAATTTCTGACGCATTCCCTGTGATGTCACTCCTGCTGATCCCTGGGCCATGCTTTGAGTAGCAAGGTCTCCATAGATGTACTTAGGTCTCCATGGATGCTGACCATGGCTGTTTGGTATGGGTTGGGATGGGGTTGATTATTATTTCATAATGCTGGTCACTTGACTAGGTAAACTAGGACTTTGGATTTCACCTCCCCTAATTCTAGCCAACAACACAGCATTAGATGTTTGAAGTCTTTTCACATACTGACAAATAGTCTCCAGAAGAAGCAACAGGGATCATCTTCTCCCCCCCTCAACCCCCCATGCTCAGCAGAGAGGCTGGAGTCCTCGCTGGTGTAAAAATCTCTCCTTTGTCTCAGGCACAGCCTGGGTCAGGCCATACATACTGATGATAGCGGCATATTGGTTCCCTGCCACTCTGATTTACGCTCAGGAGGTGCTCATCAATTCCAATAGGGAACTTGTTGAGTTATTTTAGGCTTCAGTTTTGATAGCAAAAACCAACTCCATGAAGCCGGCATTTCTCTTCTTAGTTATGTTTCCAAGGATGGCACAGCTGCTTTCTACTTCCTTGCCAGCCAGATCTTGTTCCTCTCAGGGTCTCAGAGCTGATGTCCCACCCCCCCCCCACACCCCCACCCCAGGCTGGTTCTTAGACTCAAGTTTGGATTGGGACCCTGTAGAGCAGCCATTAAGATTATCACTGGGGTTAAAATTATGTATAGAGAGATATAGATATATAGACATATATATCAGCATGGATTATAAATAGTGATTTCCTTTGAATAGCAAGGATATCTCATTACACTCACCATTGTTACCCAGGGAGAGAAAAATCTGATACCACTGGATTTGGGGGACCTTTTATAGTGCCTTGTTGCATCGGGAGAGCAGTACCAGTCCTAAAAAGCACCCATCGAAGTGCAATTACAGCACCCCTCTTGCTTATGTGCTGCTAGCCAGAGTCACCTAGAATGGCTGCTCTCCCCTCCCCCGCCCCCCACAGCATCCCAAACATCACAACGCAGCTCCTGTCATGATGAGCAGCTTGCCAAAGGACTTAGAGAACCTGTCACAGAAGATGCCTGAGCAGAGATGTCTTTATCAATTACCCAGGGTCCTCTTAGCTATCAGAAGCCCACTTGGTCCAGCTGTTCAGATCTCACCCATACATCCCAGGCAAACCCAATACTAATTTGGCAGTAAATGGTACGTGAATTCCACGTGCATATTAATGCTTGGCAAACACTTTCAGTTTTCCTGTGACATCCTGAAAGTCCAGCAAAGACCCTGAGAGCAAAGAAAGCATCTATTTCATACCCTTCATTAAGATGATCTGTGGGCCTAAATTAACAACAGTAACTGAATTGGCCTTTACCTCTCTCTACATTTCCTTCAATTCAACAAACACTTATTGAGCTGTAGGAAGGAGTTTTGCCAATCACTCAAGGAAAAACAAAGATAGGTAAGGTGCAGTCCTGTATTATTGTAATCTGTTATAGCTGAGCCTGCAGACATATCCACAGATAGCTGTACGGAGAATAGAAGATGATAAATTCTCCATTACAGGTAGAATGGAAGTGTGGCTGAGAGCTGGGTGGGAGAGAAGATGAGTTCTAACTGGAAGTCTAGAACAACCTGCTAGAAGGGTGGCAATGAATCTAGTTTGCCCAGGTAATAGAATTTCAAATAGGTGATGAGCATTTTTAGTAAAACTAACAATCACTACTGAGAATTCATCTCTCCTCGTGTATGTGTCCTAAATACAAGTGTTAGCTCATATGATCATCCCTTTTCCCCATGAGATGGTTTTTTTTGTTTTGTTTTGTTTTTTTTGGGTCCAGTCGTGGGGCCTGAACTCTGGGCCTGGGCGCTGTCCCTCAGCTCTTCAGCTCAAGGCTAGCGCTCTACCACTTGAGCCACAGCGCCACTTCCGGCTTTTTTTCTTTTTGCTTATGTGGTGCTGAGGAATCGAACCCAGGGCCTCATGCATGCAAGGCAAGCGCTCTACCACTGAGCCACCTTCCCAGCCCCTCCATGAGATGGTTTTTATATTTTCATCCTCATACTACAAGGAAGTCAGATGAAGCCCAGTAAGGTCAGGCCTGGTCCACAAGAAGATGGATTTGAACTCAGGCAGCTTAGAGCTAGAGCCCTGGCTGTTAACTACAAATGTTACCTTTGTGTCAAGACACTTTGATTTGTGTGTGTGTGTGTGTGTGTGTGTGTGTTGGGGTGGGTTTTGTGTGTGTGTGTGTGTGTGTGTGTGGTTGTTGTTGTTATCAGTCTTATGCTTAAATCACTCATCAACTCTGTTGAGCTTTGTTAGAAGCAGAGTAAGCCCTGAGGACTCACTGAAGATGTTTGTTTATTTCTCACTACCAGCTTTCCAGCTACCTAATCAGCCAGGCCCTGGATGAGAGCAAACTGCAGCAGCCTGCCTCTTGGAGTTTGAAAGAGGCAAGGACCCTCTCCAGGCCAAGGATCCCCACCCTGAGAGTCTTCAAGCTCCTCAGAGACCAGCTGAACCCACCTCCTCTCCTCTGGAGCTGCTGTCACAGCCCCTGTAGGGGCCCTAAGATGGAAGCTCTGGCTGGAGAGAAGAGCCCACACACCAGGGAGATATTCCTCTTTCTCCCTGGCTTTACGGCCTCAAGAGGCAGCTCTCGGGCACCTTATCTGGAGCCTCCAGAGCTAGTCTTACAGTTGTGCCCCACTCCCCTGTGTTAATGGGAAAAGGTGGGAGAGGCTGCATTTAGCAGGCTTTCGCAGGACATGGTGTCACACACCTGTAATCGCTGCACTCAGAAGGTTGAGACAGTTGGATCAGCCTGAGGCTAGCCTGAGCAACATTATCAAGACCTGCCTGGGGAGGGTGTGTGTGGAAGAGAACTCTGTGGGGGGGAAGGGGCGGTAATCCCAGCGTGGGTCTGCCCCTCCCCCCAAGCCCTGCCCACCTGAGCAAGTGCCTGCCTGACCAAGGGGGAGACCTTTTTGTTATTTCCAGGAGGGCCTCTCTAGGACTCTAAGAGATGTGGCTGGCAGTGTTGCCAGAAATGGTATCTTTTAGTGACCCCCACAAGCCTTGAGGAAGAGCGGGGAACCGGGTTCATCCCCACCTGGGCCAAGGGGAGAGGGGAGGAGGAGTTCATCCCCTTCTGAAATGAAAGGGCACTGGATCTCCGGGCTCCTCCTCCCTTCCCCAATAAAGGAGAGAAAGGGGGGCCTGCGGGCCCTCCCAGCCCCCACACCGCGCCGTCCCAGCGTCTAGGCCCAGGCCCCGCCCGAGGTCGGTCCCGCGCCTCCCGGAGCCCCACGTCGGGTCGGTGCGGGGGGGGGGGGGGGCGCTGTCCTCCCCACCCGCCAGCCCCTCGGGAGGGTGGAGCGGATCCATCAGCCAGGCCCCACGTCCCCGCTCCGGCCCGGGATTGGTCTAGGCGCATTTTGTGTTAAATGCCGACCTATAAATTTGTGGACGATCCTTGTGAGCAAATTGGATTCCTTCACAGGGCCCTTAAGTGCTGCCATTTAGCCAGATTTAACGGCAGGCTCCGGCCACCAGCGTCCCCCCAGCCCCCTCCCGTCTCCCCAGCCCTCCGCGCCCTCCCTCCTGACCCTCCACAGTCACCGGGAATCGATCCCGCGCCCTCCCCACCGCCCAGACAGGCCGGGGCTCCGCGCGCCCGCGGCCGCCGCCGCAGCCCGGGCCTGGCTCCCCGCGCAGCCCCGCGGCCTTCTCCCCGCCGCCGTCTCCACGGTCTCCCCCGCTCTTCTCTCCCAGCCTCCCGCTCCCTTTCTCCCCAACGCCTCCCGCCCGCCTTCCCCTCTTCCCCTCCAGCCTCTCTCTCCCTCCTCCTGTCTGCGCCGTGGCAGCTGCTTCCAATGCAGCGAGATGCACCAATTCATTCAGCCTCGCAGACTCTTTAAGGTCGTTACTAAATATATCAAGCAGAAGAAAAGGGTCTTTTTTTTCCCTCTCTCTCTCTCTCTCCCTATCTCTGAGCAGGGAGCGTAAATGCTGGCCTTGGGATCAGAGCTCATCCTCTCTGATCCCCGATGGGAGACAGCCCAGAACGGCCCTGCTGTGGGTCGACTCCAGCCCGAAGCTCCTACAGACAGAGGCAAGGGTGCTGGGGAGAAGAGGGGCGGGTTTCCGAGGCCGGTGGGATGGGGTAGACGGTGCCCAGGGAGTCTAAAGCATCAGAGATGAAATCCACCTTTTTTTTTTTTTATCTTCAAGGAGTTAAACAGCTCTGGAGACTCCAAGAAGAAAACAATTTCTACCAAAGTGATTTCTCCTCCTGTAGATTAATATTTTTTCCTTTATTTTTGAGGAAATTGGAAAGTGTTGAAAGAGGTCGATGTGCCAGTCCAAGAGACAGAATTCGATTCCGATGCTCTAAGCAGTAGTCTGAGGTAGTTTTTGTGTTTTTTTTTTTTTTCCTCCCCTGAGTTGTAGGCAGATGACCTTGTAGCCTGAACATTAACCAGAGCTCAGGGAGCGCTAGACTTGGGTGTTGTGATCAGAAATGTACAACAAAGTTAGCCTGCCTGTTTCACAGCAGGGGGTGGCTGACAGTGCCTGCTCTTGGTTGTAGTTTCCTGGCAGCTCCTCCCTCCAGCCAGGCCTCCCTCCCAGACACAGAGAGAGGGACACAGGCTTATGGTGTGTGGTGGAGACTTTTCTTCATAAGCAAAGCCATGAAAGCAAAGCCATGAGGCTGTGACTTACAGAGCACTCGCACCCCATCAAACATGTCTTCCACAGGCAGGGGAAAGATGATAAATATAAGTGATACTTTCTATCTTAAAAGCAAAAGTGATAAGGTCACTGAAGAAGGTACAGGGCAATCATTTTTAACCTTTTAGGGTGGTGGGGGATGTGAGATACTTTTTGAGACAATTCTGTCCGGCCAGACAATGAGCACTCTCATAATCAGAGTTCTACAAGCCATATTGGGGGAGGGGTAGGTACAACCCCTAGGGCTTAGCCACACAGCCTCTGAACTAAAGATGAGAACCAAGAGGCCAAAGAAGGACGTCTGGGAACACTGGCATGTCAGTGACTATCTAGGAAAAGGAAGATTCCTTCAGAGCTGTAGTTCGGAAGGAGACCTTGGGTGGAGAACATTCTAGAAAAGTTGTCATTGAGTCCACAGGCAGAAAGAGGCCTAGGATGGAAATAGTGCTATCCATGAGGTAACTCGAAAAGCTTAGAATACGTAAGGACTGAGAAATGTTCATAGGAATTAGAAAGCAACAAGTTGGTAATGGTGGCCTGGTGATGTCACATATTAGGCTTCCAATTTCTCTGGACAGTTAAGGAATTTAAGGGTAGAGAAATGTTTAAAGCAGACAGAGCAGATTTATTTGAAAGTGAAATAAACAATGAAATGAACTTTTTGTGCAGATCCAGGTGTTCTGAACACTAGATAGACAGACAGACAAACACATAGTCCCTTACCTCTGCCCCCTAAGGGCATGCTCCTGGTCCAGTTGGTCCAGGGAATCTCACAACCCAGTCCTTCTGCTCAGAGCATAAGCATGGAAGTTTCCCTACAATTGGAGCCCCATCTCCTCCTACTTGCATGAATACAAGAAAGGGCTCTTGATTGGATAGCTGCTGGGGGAACAAAACTTGATCATGGCCTTAAAGGCCTCATGTGTCTTCCTGTGTCCTCCCCATGCTGAAGCTGGGCCCATTCACCATCTTCTATTCTTAACTCCCTGGCCAGAGAGGCCTAACTTCCTCCTCACTGGAAGAAAAGCTGCCATGAGGAGAGGAGAGGAAGCTCAATTTTTCAAGGCAAGGCCAAGAAGCAAGTTAGAAGAGATAGGAAACATAGAACCTTCTTCAGAATCTTAGGTGAGAAAGGGAAATGGCAACAGAACTGGCTGCTTCTTTCAGAGTGGGAAGTAAACAGGACATCTTCATAAGAGTCCATTTCTGAAATGGGTGGTTGGTTGAGAAATAAATAGTAATTCACCAGGCGGAAGGGGCTCCAGGAAGGGCAGTTCAAGGAGGGAGAAGAAACATTCTCAGAGTTGGATTCATGAGAGACCATGTTGTGTTTGGAGGCCTAGAATGGAAGGTTAGAGTGTGGATTGTATAAGAAGAGGATGGAAGAGAGGTAAGACCAGAGACCCAGGCAGGAGCCAGAGGGGGCTGGAGTGGGGAACTAGCACTTTATCCTGTCAAGCTATGAACAATCACTGAAGAGAGAATGATGAACAAATACTTTTTTAAAAAAACTGATTCTACAAGTAATACAGGCTCATTACAGAAATAACTTAAAATATGGAAAAGTATAGAGAAACACAAGTACATAATTAATGTTAACATTTTGGCATCTTACTTCTTTTTAGCCTTTTTTCTATACACTGTTTCATTAAATCTGAGACACCCCACTTGGGAACCCATCATTACTTGTGCTACTAACAATGTGCAATTACACTTGGCAAAGAGGATGAGGTGCATGCAGCTTATTTAGGATAAGAGAAGATGTGGGGGAAAATGTATGATATAGAAATGATGACATAAAGTGTATGTGTGTGTGTGTGAACACGTGTGCACACACACATGCACGCATACAGGCGCCAGTCCTCCTAAGGCTTGAACTCAGATCCTGGACACTGTCCCTAAGCTTTTGTCCACAAGGCTAGCATTCTGTCACATGAGCCACAGCTCTACTTCCAGCATTTTGGTGGATAATTGGAGGTAAGAGTCTCATGGACTTTCCTGCCCAGGCTGACTTTGAATGACAATCCTCAGATCTCAGCCTCCTGGGTAGCTAGGATTGTAGGCCTGACCACTGGCGCCCAGCAAGTTTTGTTTTTGTTTTTTTCTTATTTGAGTTTCCATCATATTTCATCATATTTCAAATTTTCTACCTTTCTTTGACCAGAATTGTGCCACAAAAGTTTCCAAATTATAAAAAGTATTTATCAAAATAGTCTTAATGGCTACAAAATATTGTATTACATGAATATTCAAACAATTTATATAATAAATTTCCCTACCAATAGATACTAGATACTATCTTAATTTTTTTATTATAGTACCTTAGTTAAAAAAAATTGTGTACGCATGTGTGTGTGCATGCGCACATGCGCACATACTCACCTGCATGCATGTGTGTGCCAGTACTGGGGCTTGAACTCAGGACATAGGCACTTTAGCTTTTTCCATTCAATTCCAACACTCTTATCAATCACAGCTCCACTTCCAGCTTTTTGCCTGTTAATATGGAGATAATAGTCTTGCAGATCTTAATGCCAGAGCTGGTTTTGAACCAAAATCCTCAGATCTCAGCCTCCTGAGTAGCTAGGATTACAAATGTGAACCACTGACACCCAGCTCTATACATAATTTTTAGTATTTTTCTGGCTTTAGTATTTTAGTCAAACTGATAGTTGAGAAGCCTGTGTTATACTAGCTCTCTTTCCATAGGATGTTGATGAACTTAGCTACTACTGTGATAAAATGCATATGACAAAGTTTATCCTCTTACTCATTTTCAAGTACACAGTTCAGTGGCATTGAGTACATTCACAATGTTGGCCAATGGTCCGGCCCTCCATCTGCTCAGCTCTTTTTAGCCTTTCTAACTGAATCTCCCCTCCATTCATCAGTGGCTCACTTCTCCCACTCTTTCCAGTCCCCAGCATCCCCTCTTCTACTTCTCTGTGGATTTAACTCTTCTAGGAACCTAATATGAATGGAATCATATACTATTTGCCCTTATGTCTGGCTCCTCTCATCTAGCATAGCCTCATCCAGCTTCCTCTATGTGTGAGAATGCCCTTCCTTTATAAAGCTGAATAATACTCTATGGTAGGTATAGACAACACTGGTTAATCCATTCATCTATTGGTGTGTGTGAACTCTTATTAGAATTTTGGGATGTTTCACAGAGAATAGATTGCTAATTGTAAATCAAAAGGTATAAAAAATTAACTCTTGATACATACCACCAAATTGTTTTCCAAAAACTTTTTTGCAAAGTTTTCTACACTATACTACCTTTCTTGGTGTGCAAATGTGTTATCAGCATTGGATCTCGTTATTTGCTTTATTTTTGTTAGTTTATACTAGAAATACAGTGTGTCATTGTCCTAATATGTGTTTCCTTGAATCTTCCTAATGGAGGCAAACTTTTTTATATGCATCTTTATTAGCTGGAGTGTGTTTCCTCCTTGTAAATTGTCTTTTTATGTCTTAGGATCATTTTCCTATTAAAGATATAGTGTTTCACTTCTTACTTTACAGGCACTCCTTAGAAGGAGTGAGCTGATTCATTCATATAATTGCCAGTGTTCTTGCATTGCCTCTGTCTCGTACCAGGCATTGTCTAGGTAGACTACGGGGAACCATCAGGCAAAATTTCCCACCCTTATCAAGTTTACATTCCTAGAGAGGGAGAAAGGCAACATTAAACAACGTATGTAGTATGTTAAGCAGTGTGAGTGCTCAGGAGAAAAGTTCAGATGGAGAAGGGAGGCAGAAATGTTGGGGCTGTCGGGAAGCCTCCCTGAGGAGGCTGAGCAAGCCCTGAGGACGGATGGTCCCTCCCCATGCTGATCTGGGGAGAGTGTTTCAGACAAAGGGTCTAGCCTAAACAAAGGTCCTGAGGCAGGAACACAGGAATCATCTTAACTAGAGCAGAATGAGGAAGAAGAGAGGTGGGAGAATAAGGTCTTAGTATGACCAGAACCACGGACCATGTTGGCCCTGAGGGCTCTCTCTGTTCATTTTCTGTTGCTATCATAGTAAACCTGAGACTGGGTAATTTAAAAAGAAGAGAGAGGTTCATTTTGGCTCACCATCTGGGAAGTCTAAGATCAAGAGACCTCATGCAGTAAAGGTCTCTTGCTGCTTCAACTCATGACAGAAAGCAGAAGGGCAAAGGGTACGTTCTGAAGAGGTAAAAAATGAGGGGACTCACTCCATAATAGCCACTCTCCGGGTAACTAATCCAGTCTTCTGAGAAAGGCATTAATCCCTTTTAATGACCTAATTACCTCACAGAGGGCCCCATCTCCCAACTCTACATTTCAATACCAGCTTCACTCGGGACAAATTACATTCAAACCCTAGCAGGCTGGTCTCTGAGATTCCGGCTTCTTTCTTTCAGCAAGAAACAGGCCTTTAGAAAGAGGGGTTTTTGAGCCAAGAGGTAACGTGATGTGACTCACACTTTAAAAGCATCGCTCTGCTTTTCAGGTTGAAAATAGACTAAAGGAAGGAAAGGAAAGCCGAGAGAACTGTTGGGAAGTTCTTGAAGTCATCCAGATGAAAGCTGGCAGGGCTCAGCCCTAGGTTAGCAGACACGCGTGAGAAGGGCCCTGTGTTGTGTGCGTTGTAAGACTGGAGATGGGGTTTGCTCATGATTGGAGGAGAGATGTGGGAGGAGTCCAGGAAGATTTCACACTTTTGGCCTGAGCACCTGAAAGTCAGAAGTTGTGAAAGGAAAGACAGCAGCAGGAGATCCAGATGGGCGGTTGGGAGCTCAGTTTTTGACAAGTTAAGTTTGAAATGTCTATTAAACATTCAGGAGCAATGTCAAGTAGGCAGTTGGATATATGAATCTGGAGTTCAGAGAAGAGGTCTGGGGTAGAGATATAAATTTGGGAGTTGTCAGAGCATAGATGGTATTTAAAGCCCTGATATTGGGTGAGGTCACCAAGGAGTGAGAATGGATAGAAGAAAATAGAAATGTCCAGTGACTGAGCCTGCTGCTGCCAGTGTGAGGGAGACCTGGACTCTTCTGGTGATTTGGGAACTCGAAGGGTTCCAGGTTGGGAGTGGCATAGCTGGTGTGATCAGAAAAAAGGTGTGATCAGAACTATGTTTGAGATCAATGGCTCAGGAGGGCTGCCCATGTTATCCCATCTCTTCTGAGCAGAGAAAAATCTAAGAGCCTCCCATCAGAAGTCCCCAGCAGGCCATGGTTAATGTCTTTGATTTCCATGGTTACATTTGACCAAAGATCAAGCTAACTCTTTAATCTCAAGACTCATCATCAACAGGGTGAAGCACATTGGCAGCCCTTTGATATTGGCAGGGGAAAAATGCAAACTCTGGAGAAAGAAAGGAGGCTAAAGAGAAAGGAAGGGCAAGGGGCCCAGAGGGAGGCTGGGGGCTGGAGTGGTAGGCTTGGCCCTATCTGCCAGCTCCTTCTTTTAAGCGATTGTTAAAGGACCACAAGAGAGAGAAGGATCCTCCCTGGATCTATTATTTTCCTCTTTCCTCAAGTCTCCTGAGCCTGGCAATACCCTCTCTTGCCCCAATGAGAACATGAAGTTTCAGCAGCTAATCTATTCTCTGAAGCTGGGATAGAATCACTGTGCTCCACTAAAAGGATACTCACCTGTATTTGCTGCTTAGGGACATCAGGACTGAAATTAGTGACAAGTGTCACCCAAAGAAGGGCACTTTTCACGTGATGGGGAAAGGGGACCCTTGTAATAATTATTCAGGGCTACAAGCATCAACTGTCCCAGGCAAACTCTGGTATTAAAACCATCAGTAGAGTCCCACGTGTGGTTGAGAAATTCCAGTATTGGCATCACCTAGGGAGATGGTTTTAAAAATAAACCTCTGAGCACATTTCCAGATGGCTCAGAATCTTTGGGGATGGGACCCACAGTCTATTTTTTAGTGAGAAATTTTTAGTGGTAGAAATTCTCTCTGGCTTCAGAATTTTCTTTGTACCTTTCTCTCTTCTTTCCCAGAGAGGTGATCCAGAATCTTTGAGGCAAGAACCACTGGTTGAGGGGTGGCATGGGAGACAGGGAATCCTCTTTCCTGCAGGGAGTAACCATCTGTTTGTAACACATCCTAAATCCTGAGCACCACTGTTTTTCTTGGGACCAGGAGGGGTTGGCCGGCCTCTGGGTGTGTTTGTTCAGGACAGTCAATTCCTTGTTTCTTTCTCTTGACTCAGACTCAGCTGCCTATTCTTTCCTACTAGACTCTGGGCTATGCTGTAAAACACTAAGTATGGTCCCTCTGACTCTGCACATCCAGGACTCTTGAAAGGACCACATGATTAACTCCTTAACTTCCAGCATCCTAGCAGGCATCCCTCCCATGTGCCAAGATCATTCTCCTTTCATAATCCATTCTGGCTCTGTCATCTGTGAATTTAAAATCTTTCAGAACTTCATTTATATTTTAAGCCTGTTTTCTCTTCCTTGGATTACAAATGCCATAAATTTCTCACCTGTTGAATTCATGCTTCCTTTATTTGTCCTAAATGCCAGCTCTTTCTCCTTGCCCAGCATTTAGGCTCCTGAAAGTTTGAAGAGGATGAATTCCCTTAGGGAATGTACCTTTCCCTAAGTGGCACTTCTGTCTCAACACTCACTGGACTGGAAGCATCTTTGAACATAATTAAGTCGAACTTACTTTTCTGATTCCAACTTTTCCATATAGATGCCCGGTCTAGACTGAATATTTTCAATAACAGAGGACTCACTACTTCCAGAGGCAACCAGCTCCAACTTTGTAGACTTCTTTTCTATGATGTTTCAAAATCAGCCTCCAGTGGGAAAGAATGACCAGGTGGTAATGGAGTTGGAGTTGGACATATCAGTGTGAACTCACATTTAGCTTAATAAAGACACAGATGGTGACCTATAGAAACAGATGTGTGTATATGCATGGGCTACTATACCCACATAGATTTCTTTGCTCTGCATTCTCAGAGACCCTAAAACCAAATGATAGCCTGACAGCAGCAGGCACACTTAGCCTCTAATCTTGGTTTCTAATATCATTCTCTAATAAAAAGAACCAGGGCTCTTGGAGACATGTCTGAGTCTAAGATTAGGACAGAAAATAGGCAAGATGAACCTGGAGCATCTGGGAGTGGCACAAGAAGGAAGTGCTCAACAAAGCCATGGGGATGAGGAAGAGACACTGGAGCCTAAAGCAGAGCCAAAGAGACACAGAGAGCACACAGTGGCAAAAGCTGGGAGCTACAACCTGAATGGAGTAGTATTAGATTATAACCCAAAGCATAAATATCAATGAATCTCCACCAATATAAATAAATGATTACATGTATAAATACGTGAGGGAGGACAGATAAATCTCCGATGTAGAAGAAGCCAAATAATTTATGTGGATATTCCATCCTCAAGGAGATGGAGCACTATTCCCCCTTCATAAGGGTGGGCCATGCATAGGGAATGCCTTCCAAAAGTACAATATCGAACAAATACTACCTCAGCCAGCCAATCAAACCTCAACAGGAATAAGTCATGTTCATAGAATGTTCCTTTTGATATGATGCAATAAAAATGATGCATCACTTCCCCCAAACCCATTAACCCTTGTAAAACCATGAGAAAAAACATCTACAAATCTTAATGGAGGAGCTGGGTATTGGTGGTTCATGCTTATAATTCTAGCTACTCGATAGCCTAAGATCTGAGGATTGTGGCTCAAAGCCAACCGATGCAGAAAAGTCTATGAGACACTTATCTTCAATTAACCAGCAAAAAG
This sequence comes from Dipodomys merriami, assembly GCF_024711535.1. Lineage (NCBI taxonomy): Eukaryota > Metazoa > Chordata > Mammalia > Rodentia > Heteromyidae > Dipodomys > Dipodomys merriami. Next base: position 1,379,005 of record NW_027203204.1, on the reverse strand, counting down.
CATGAAGTAGAGCTGTGGCTCAAGTGGTAGAATACCAGCCTTGACCAAAAAGGTCAAGGGATACTGCCCAGGTCCTGAGTTCAACCTCCAGTACTGGCACATACACACAAATTCTCAAATAGCTGAGCAGCACCTCTCCAAATTGTCCAGGTGATCAAAACCAAGGAATGTGAGTAATTATGACAGTCAAGGGGAATTAGGCAGACAGGACAACTAAATGGAACGTGCTGTTCTGGATGGGTCCCTGGAACAGAGAGACCCTGGGATAAATAGTAAGGAAATTATTTCCAATTTTTCTGTAAATCTAAGACTATCCTAAACCATAATGTTAATTAAGAACAAAAATCAACCTTCCTTATCTAGATATTGGCCTTGGCTCTGACCCTGACCTGAAATAACTCAGACATGACCTAGAACAATAGTATTTGTCATCTTTCCATTACTATTACAAGAACTGAAATAATTGACATATTTATACATATAGAAAGAGGGGGACTTGTTTGGCTCACAGTTTGGGACATTTTAGCCCATGGCTGATGGGTCCCATCACTTTGGGCCTTTAGGGAGGCAGCACATCATAACAGAGGCATGTGGCAGAGCAAAACCATTCACCTCGTCAGGCAGGAAGCAAAAGAGTGAGGAGCAAGCTGAGGTGCCACAAACCCCACACAAGCTTATACTCCCAATAACCTAAAGTCTTCCCACTAGGCTCCACCTCCTAAAGGCTTCACTAGATCTTCATACTGCCTCCAGAGGGACCAAGGCTCCAAACCATTGGCTTTGGGGGGACATTTAAAATCCAGATTATAGTGACAGATCATCTCTGTGTCCCCAAGATTCTCCCCAGTGGCAGTCAAAATTCTCATCTCTTTACTACCACATCTGTCATCTCATTCCCAAGTCAGATCTCTTGGCCTCCATTAGATTCTGATTCCTGCCTTCAGTCTCTCACTGAGCAGGCCACCCTTTCTCCAGTATAGCTCACTTTGACAACTGCCTGCTAAAGTTTATTGTGGTGCCAGAACTGAGCACCCTGAGTGAAGCTGCCAGCCTAGGGAAGATCAGGCCTGTCACCTTTATTCACTTGATAGATCTCCATTACTATAGCCTATAGTGGTATCGATGACTTTTACTTTGGGGGTACAGAGCAGTCATCTTGCAGTAATAGCTCTAATTTAGCCTTCCAATTTTTTCCCTAAATATTTCCTGTATAATCAACACAAAGAATAACTTTCTGCAAATTAATGTTTGGAAGAAGAGAAACAAAGAAGGAGGAAAGGAAGGGATTTCTTTTTTTTTTTCTTTTTTCTTTTTTGTTTTTTTTTGGCCAGTCGTGGGGCTTGAACTCTGGGCCTAGGCACTGTTCCTCAGCTCTCCAGGTCAAGTCAAGGCAAGCGCTCTACCACTAGTGCCACAGCACCACTTCCTGTTTTCTGAGTGGTTTATTGGAGATAAGAGTCTCACAGACTTTTCCTGCCTGGGCTGCCTCAGATCTCAGCCTCCTGAGTAGCTAGGATTACAGGCGTGAACCACCAGCCAAGGGTAGGGATTTCTGAGAGTAGTATTTATACTGGGAGTACTTATATACACTAAGCAGCTTCAGTGAACGTGAAGGCTCACTGGATGGAGCTGTAAAGTGAGTTCAATCCAATAATAGTTATTGTCCCCTAGAGAAGTTACTTACTTGCTCTTGCCTCCGTTTTCTCATGTTTAAAATGAAGACAATAATAGAACCTACCTCATAGGATACTGGGAACTAACTGAATTAATGTTTGGAAAGGGGCTTAGACCACATTTCTGGTACACAGTAAGTGCTACATAAATGTTTACTGTTGTTTGCAATTACTTTAATGTGTGTGTGTGTGTGTGTGTGTGTGTGTGTGTGTGTGTGTGTGTGTGTGTGTGTTCTGAGAGTTAACTTAGTCTAAGTAAATGCCCTCCCACCAGGCCCTGGAAATCACTCCCAATTCACAGGTCCCTTTTGGATCCCAACACTGGCTTTCTCTCCCAACTTTATGTCACCTGCTAATTTGATCAGTGAGCCCATCAAGGTCCCCTTCCAAGGCATCTGTGTGAATACTGAATAGACAGGGATGGTGGGCAGAGCCTGGTAGTGACTGTGATGGGGTGATAAGACCCGGTCTCCCACAGCTGGGCTGAGATCATGCCAAGTAGGAGGAAATGCCCTCCATCTCTGGACTCCAGATTCCCCTCAACACAAATCATGACAAGCGCCTCACAAATGCTAATGACCGACTTCCTTTGGTTTTAAAGACCGATCATTTCTGGAACACCGGGGTAAATGATGGGCTCAGTAGCTATCTAGAAAGAAGTTAGAGGTGTTGGCATCCGAACTTAATTAGACACCTGTGCTCTTTATACAGCCTGATAAGGTCAGGCAAATACATTCAGCATTAATAACATTATCAGCACCGCGTGGTCCACAAGCCTTGCCAAAGCCAATATGTCAAGTTTTTGTGGCTGGGAACATGTGTCTTCAATTCATGCTCCGGCTTGTTTCTTACATGCCAACAGCTGGCACCACATCTGGAAAGGCTGTTTCTGCTGTGGCTTCTTTTCTCCATGAGTATTTTATGGGATACCCCATCCCACCTCAATCCTTACAAGAGAAAAGGGCTCATTCACTCATCCTCTGATGGCCTGTCAAGACATGGCCCCTGTTTATCTGCTGCTGGCGACCCATGTGCCTAACACCAGCTCTCTCTTGGGGCAGTGGTCCTCACACATGCCTCTGCAGGAGTCTCATGGAGAGAGGGCACCTGCTTCAGAAAAAGGCATCTTCAGCCCTACTTCAAGCCCAGTGTTTAGAATTCAGGAGGTGGAGGGCATATGGATCAGGGCTAAGCATAGCTCACATGCTCCCAGGTGATGTGGTACAAGTGACCTGAGCACCAGACTTCTTGTACTCATCTAGAGGCTTTGAGGCCCCCTAAGCCTGCATTATCAGTATCATCAGCAAGTGGGTCCTTTTACTTTGAAGGAGGGTCAGAGATATTCTAGATGGTTTCTGAACACAAGAAGAAGGAAAGGAAAGAATGTACTGGAAAGAGGGGCTAGCTAAGTCAAACCATGGAGTCCTGCAAGAGTGTGGCAGGTGGAAAGAGTGGAAAGGACATTGAGGTCTGATTTTGAAGGGCCATACACTTAGGGCATCAGCCTTGGAGGACATAGACAAACCTGAGTTTGAACTCCAACTCATCACTCCCAGTAGTATGTGTGCTTAAACAGGTTACACAACCTCTCTGGCCTTCATTTTGTCTGTGTATAAAGAGAAACTACCTATCTTAAAATAGTTCAGAGAAAAAGATTGCTGGACACTGGTATTTCACAACTGTAATCCTAGCTACTCAGGAGGCTGAGACCTAAGGTTTGTGGTTCAAAGCTAGCCTGGGCAAGAAAGTCTGTGAGATTCTTATCTCCAGTAAACTACTTAAAAAGCCAGAAGTGGTGCTGTAGCTCAAATGGTAAAGTGCTAATCTTGAACAAAAAGAGGCTCAAGACAGCACCTAGGCACTGAGTTCAAGCTCTTTGACAAGAAAGAAGGAAAGAAGAAAGAAAGAAAGAAAGAAAGAAAGAAAGAAAGAAAGAAAGAAAGAAAGAAAGAAAGAAAGAAAGAAAGAAAGAAAGAAAGAAAGAAAGGGAGACAGGGAGACAGGGAGACAGGGAGACAGGGAGACAGGGAGAGTGGGAGAGAGGGAGGAAGGAGGGAAGGAGGGAAGAAGGAATAAAGGAGGGAGGAAGGAAGAAAGGAAGGAAGGAAGGAAGGAAGGGGTGTTTACCAAAATGCCTGGAGTGATGTATATACTTCACAGAAGATAGATACTAATAAAAAAAAATAGTACTAAATAACAATCACTGGGAGATTGCTACATTATTTTTTCTACATTATTTTATAGCCCATGAGTACTCATAGAAGTTTTAAAAGCAGTAGTTGCATTTCAATTAGTCAGTCAATAAATAGTTATTGTGTACCTATCATGTCAGTTGTCACCAGCCCTGATGGAAGCAGAAGACAACCCAAGCTGTTGCAATCATGCAAACCAGTAATTCTCAAGACTGAGTGTGTGCTGTGTACCTGAAGCCCTAGCTTCTTAAGAGGCTGAGATCTGAGGATCATGGTTCAAAGTCAGCATGGGCAGGAAAGTTCAAGAGATTCTTATCTCCAATTAGCCACCAAAAAGTCAAAGGTGGAGTTGTAGCTACAGTGTTAGCCTTGAGCAAAAAAGCTAAGGACAATGCCCAGGGCCTCAGTTCAAGTTTCAATATCAGAAGAAAAAAAAATTAACCCTGAATGTGCATCAGAATCACCTGAGGGCTTGTCAGAAATGTACATTTCTTAGGCCTCATTCCACATTCTGAACTGGACTCCATCAGAATTTCTGACTCAAGAAATCTGGAACAAGACCCCAGCACTGTAGATCTTTAACAATCTCCCAGGTGATCCTGACAGGGCCTGCCAGGGAGCCACACTTGGAGAGGTAGGAAGAGATACAGAGGGCACAGACACTGAGTTGCAGAGGTGAGGCCCTGGTTCTCAGCAAGGGTTTAGGAGTGGAATGGTAACAACAAGGGACCTAGGGACACTATAGTTCAGCAAACTTCCTCTTTGCCTAGCCCTAAATTTCTTTCTTTTTTTTTCATTGTGAAAATACTGTACAGAGGGGTTACAATTACATGGGCAAGATAATGAGTACATTTCTTATCAAGCATTGTAGCCTCCTCCTGTTTCCCCTTCCCATCCTCCCCCACCCCCCCACCCAATCCTCCCCGCCTCCTCTCCTCCCCCACCAAAGTTGTGAAGTTCGTTTTTGACATAACGACTTGTATATCTCATTGTTGCATTGAGACTACCTGTATCCCTATTTAAACAATTTGTTTTTCCCCTTCCCCTCCACAAATTATACCGACATCAAATAGAGTGAAAGCAGGGGTTATACTGTAGGGGAGGGACATACATAGCAACAAAGAAATAATCTTATAAATGTGTTAGAAACAATTGCATGAAAGAAAAAAAAACATTTGAATACATATCTTAGGGTTCATTTCCCTAACATCAACTTAACTGACCTTTTCTGCTTGACTCAGACATATACTAGATGTTGCAAATAAAGGAAACCATGGGACCTATGTTTCTTTGGGCCTGGCTTACTTCACTTAATATAATTTTCTCCAAGTCTTTCCATTTCCTAACAAATGGGGCAATGTCATTCATTCTGGAGGCATAGAATTCCATTGTGTATATATACCACATTTTCTTGATCCATTCATCTACTGACCGTTAGCTGGGTTGGTTCCATATCTTAGCTATGGTAAATAAGGCTGCAATAAACATAGTCGTGCTGGTGGCTTTAGTGTGGTCTTGTTTGTAAACACTTGAGTAAATGCCGAAAAGTGCTATCCTTAAATTTCTTACACACCCCTGGGATCCTGCTGACCCATCAGCTTTCAGGGAGAGGGGGCAATGTTGTCACATGGCCCTGTCTATACCATTGGAACTGGTCCTGTGGTCCATTTGGGACTGGCTTCCTGGTATGATCTCTAATCCCTGTGCTGGTCTGGAGAAAGCATCTCTTTTCGCTTTCCTCCCTCCCTCCTCCCTTTATTCTATCCTCCCAAGATGTTGATGCCGCTGAGATGCGCGGGTACCGTTCCGCAAGAGTGCTCAAGGTGTGTATTGAATTTTGGTCCTGGATCATTTAATGTGTGGTGACAGAGGGAGCGGATGCTGTTTGGATTCATGTGGAACTCTCTGCCTTTTCTATTTTCTGTGCTGTAAGACCATAGAGCCTGGCTCAGTAGCAAACTGACCCATCAATTCCCCAGCCTGGAGAACCTTGTGGAACCAGGTCCCCCCAGTCCCCCTAGAATTGCCAAAGTTCCTTGTGAAATCCAGTGGAAAATTGGAAGGTTTGTGTAGGTCTTTGGTGCATCTGTTTCATTTAAAGCTCTCCACAATCCGAGCTGTTACTGAATTAAACATCGAAACTAACAACGATCAATAGCCTAATAATATTCTGCTCTGAAATGTGTCCTTTAATAATGACTCTGAAGGCTGTGAGGGAGGGACAAGGCTGTGTGTGCAGTAAGTGGTGATCTACCTTAATTCCTTTACAGCTGCTAGCTCTGAAAAATGCTTCTGGCTGTTTCTTACTGACGCAGCGTCCTGTTTTCTGCGGGTCAGAAACTTCAAGGAAGTTGGCTATGGTCTGCCCTTCTTCATCTGTCTCTGGAAAGCTGCTTTCAGTCAGCTTACCTGCTTTCAGTCAGCTCACCTTCCCTTTCCTTGTTCTTGTCTGGACGATTGACTTAGCAATTGGACCCAGCCCTCATCACCCTGAGCCTGAGGTACTGATGACTATGGATGGATTGAGAAAAGCAGAGGGATTACACAGCTGAGGACAGATATGTGCTTGGTCCCAGAGCTCAGAGATGTTCTGCAGCACACATACACACATACACTTCTCGGATCTTGTTGTTCTGAAAAAGACTCCACTGAAGAGAGTAGATGCAGAAAAGACACATTCACTAAATATATATGAAAATGAACCAGTTACCTTTCAGATTAGAATGTAGCCTGGGGCAGTGCTTGGAGCACTAGAGCATCCCGCATCTCTGCTGAACAAGAGACAGAACTTCCTCTTTAACCATCAGCATCCACAGGAGAGCAAGACCAGAGCAAGAAGTACATTTTGACTTTGGAGTTTAGGATTATAAAGCCCTAGAGAGGGGTTATCATTTCTGCACAATCTTTTGCCTCACTTGATCTACTCTCTGTTTACATGCTAAGACCCTTCTTTCCCTCCAACACAAGAGCTATATTGATTGTTTATGTTTTCTAATACTGTGGATATTGCTTTGGTAGAGTTTTGAACACAAATTATATTGAAAAAGTTGGAGCCTATATGGTGGACTTTTAATGACATGTTCCCCAATTATTGATGTCCTGAAGTGAGGTATTGTTGTTCTGGTTTGAAGTCACAAAGGATGAGAAAGAGGATGATTGTGGAGATGGAGAAGAGAATGAAGGTTGATCTCCCAACTCCAGTTGACTTCTGTCATCTCTACGAGGGAGGGCTTCAAGCTTAGCCTAGGGAGAGTGAGGCACATACCTTGTCTGCAATAAAATTCAAAGACAAAGTACAGCCTGGTTTATTAATGACCTGTAGTGATCCCAGAAAAATGTGGTGGTTGGGAAAAGAACAGAGTATTTCAGATGGAGGGAGGGGACCACCCCTCACCCCCCCATGGATCTGAAGATTAACAACAAACTGTAGCTCCAAACAAATGTTTCATAAATGTTAACACGGCATTGTGATTGCAAGGAGTGAGCTCTGGCTGGCCAGGAAGAATCTAGTACAACCACCTTTTTACCTGGTGAGGAAGCACCTAGCTACTAGAGTGGCTGAAAGCTTGTAGACATGGTTTGCTTTAATTTTAGTAAGGTTCTTAATCTCTCCTCCCCCCCAACTTTATTGCCTTGAATACCACTGACTGACAAGCCACAGATAGCTTCTCTTAGATGAAATCATGTCCCAAAAGTTGACTTAGAACTGGGAGGAAGGCTCTATCCACAAGGGTCCTGTCTCATTGAACCCATTTTTTTAAATCAATGACTCAGCTAGATCTGGAAGGCATGCTTGTCAGAACTGTAAATACTAACAAGACCAGCGATAGAATAATGATTTGACATTAGAAAGGTCATTTGAAAGTGTATTATGTAAGCAGTTACTTTATCTCAAGTACATACTTGTGTGTACAGCCACAATCAGGACACGTGCTCTGGAGATACATATGACATCCATGTGTCTATATGTAGGCATGTGCTCTTCATTTTCCCAGTTGGTATTCTATCTGACTTGAAGGACATTGGTGGTGACAGAAGGGTCTCTTCTTGCTGTGGAGAAATATACAAGTATGTGATGCTACTGACAAGAGCAACACTTTTACTGAGCATCTGTTATGTGCTAAACTATAAAACTGAAGTTCCAGCAGGCCTGAGACTGCTCACTTAGAAAGACCTGCTAGCAGGCTTGGCAATTGGGAATCTGGCTTTGAAGAGGCCTCTCACCAGATCCCTGGAATGGATACACTTGGTTCACTGTGCCTGAACTATTAATACAAACAATGTCATTTATGCTAAAGCACTGCTCTCTTGTTTGGTAATGTGGTAGGCAGAAGATACCTATGGGACAAGCCCACTGTAAAAACCCTGGACACTGGGTCTCTAATGAGCTTTCCTGGTGGACAGCGTTTCACACATGTTGTCACAACTCATTGCTGAAGAAATTAAGTGCTGTCTGTGTGCTCTACGGGGAGAGGACTCTTGGAAGCTTATGCCTGCTAACCTCCAGACCTTACTCACATGCCTTTTCCTGCTGCTGATTTTGCTTTGTTTCCTTTCACTCCATAAATCCTCCCCATGAAGAAGGTTAGATACTAAGCCTTGTGAGGAATCTAAGCAAATCACTGAGCCTGAGTGTGGTCTTACAGCTCCCTAGTCCACAGGCATCAGAGACTTGTTCTGTCACAAACTTGAATCCAGGTTAAGTCCAAGGCTCTTGTGTTCCACGATGTCACACAATGGCTTGCTGGTCTTTAACATTCACTCTTGCCAATAGCTGAATGAGCCCTGCTGTCCTTAGATTTCCTGTGCCCACCAGTCACATCTCAGTGCTTTCTCAGGTGAGAATAAACTATAGAAGACCACCCAAAGAAGCAGAGCCTGGAATGGTCCCCATTTTTCAGGCCTATAGAACTTATTACTGTTAGTTTTATCCCAGTGGATTTTCTCTGCCTCTTGTTATTGACCGGCCTCCCCCTGTACTGTGAGACTAAGTCAGTATATTTTCTAGCAAAAGTGTGGATAGGGGGCTAACCAGGGACGAGAGGCTAGTGTCGAATGAGGCCTTGTCTACCTGGTGGCTGCCAGCCAGTCTCCTGTTCTTGTCTTGTCAGAGAAAATGGACATGCTCCAAAACCCATAATATGTAGAGTGCCAGGAGTGAATCTTCACATAAACTTTAGCATTGGGTGGTAATGATGTGTGGGTTCATCATCAAAAGTAAGGTTCCTCTCTGAAGGGGTGACTGGGAGAGGGACAGATGAAGACATTTCCCTGTGAATCGAAAATGCCTCTAAAAAAACTAAATTTTTTTTTTTTGGTCAGGACTAAGGCTTGAATCCAGGCTTTGCACTTGCCAGGCAAATGCTTTCCTGCTTGAGCCATTCCTCCACCTCTTCCCTTCCCTACCCCACTTTTTATTTTTAATGAAAAGGTCATGTTCTAACTCTCCAAGGATGGGCAGGAGATGGCTATGCTGGAAAAAAAAAAAGTGACAAATCTCTAACATTGCCCACTAGTGTCTCTGTTAAATGCACCAAAATGTCTCACAGAGAAGAAATTGTCCCCTTTCCAATTGGCACAGGCTGGGCTCATCTCTTCCCCTAGGCTGAGAAGGTACAGAATGCCTAGTTCTCTATTGTGAAACTGCATCTTTCACCTAAGAAGCCTGAGGCTGAGAGCTAGAAGTTTATTGTAAAAATGACCCATTAGTGGGCTCTCTCTTTCTTCTTAAAATTTTTTTCTTTTCTTAAAAACATTATTTATTCCCAGCACCCCATGCCTACCTCATACACCCAGCACTCCGTACCCACCCCCCACCCTCAAGAATGCACACCACGCCCGCTCACACCCACCTCGCACACCAGCTCTTTCTTATACCCCACTTTCCCACTGGGTCTGCAACAAGACCTTGGCAGGGCATGGAGGTAACAAGCAGGAAGACTCTCCCTCATTCATCCTTGGCGAAGGTACAGGAAGGGGAAACGAGGGCCTCAGAAGACCAGCCTCGCACTCCCAAGTTCAAACCTATTCTGACACAGGAAGTTATTATATGTAATCATGAATGTCACAGTCACTTCCTGTTTATAAGCCTCTTCCCCACCCTCCCCCACAAACACACGCGCACACACACATACACAATCAGTGTGTCTTTGACATCTCATACACCAATCCCAACCTCCTAAGGGTGGAGAGTCTATTGTATTCTAATATAGTAGACATAGACCATGCCAGGGCACAACCGCCACTCCATCAAAAAAAAATGCATCCACCTTCAAAAGACTAAATGCAGGGAACAGCCAGGCCAGGGGGGTAAAAGTTGTCATAAGAACATGATGAGCTCCCAGGATTTCACAAGCTTGTGTTTGAACCCATCTCTGCCGCTATCCAGCCATGCAGCGTAAGCAAATTATTTAATCTTGCTGAGTCTTGGTTTCCTTATCAGTTAAGTGGAGGCAAATGATAGTGTCTACTCCACAGAGTGTGAGGATTCGGTTGAGAATTCAGCCAGACGGCATATGATTCATAGCAAGCCCTCACAAATACCAGTACAGCTGCTGCTGCCCCAGTTGTTGATGGTGCTGGTGCTGATGGCGCAGTTGGAAGGAGCCCACCTTCTGGGGTCCACCGTGAAAGCACACACCTTTTAATGTCACTACCTTTCTCCATACTTCATTTTGTTACCACTCCCTCTCCTTCCCACCCCCTCCATTCTAAGAAGTCTACTGTCACTCCCACCAAAGAGATGGCCAATGCCATACATCTCCTTATCTCCATGTCTTTTTGAAACACTGTCCCTAAAAAGACAAAATCAAATAAGAGCTCTCCTTCTTAGTATGCATTTTTCCAGAGAGTTTCCCCTACCCCTGATAGCTCTGTCTGAGTCATTTCTGTCACCCTGGCACACCACTGTGCCTCAGGGGAAACCATCTAGGTCCGTGATTGTGTGTATTCTTTTTGAGAGTGGCTGATTTCTATGGTTTCGAGGACAAAGGAATCTGTGTTTTGCCGGTGGTCATTTTTTTCCCCTTTTGTTTTGCTTAATTACCACTCTTGCTGTCTATAACATTTATTTTTAATGATGAGGATTAGGTCCTGTCAATAATAAAGATGCCCAAGAGTGGACAGTGAGAATTCTTTCTCAAGAACACTGATCCTACAGGGGATTGTGTCAGGCTCAGGAACACAGCCTCCAGAGAGCAGGCAAATCCCAGCCTGAGCCAGGCACTGTCACTTTAGAGCTAAATGACCTTCTGGAAGTCACTTGAGCTCCTACACCTCATCTGTAAAAAGGGATAATAGGTCCATTTGGGGGAACGTGAGACCATGCATATAAAGTTCTTAGCCTCGTACCTGGCAGACAGTAAGCAGTCAATACATGCTAAGCTGTCGTTACGATGCATTCTAAAATCCAATCCAAATCTAGGCTCAAAGCAGCTGTATGGGAAGAGAGAGGCGAGTTTGGTATCAATCATCTGCCTCCAGTGTGGAAGGAAGTAGAATGGGAGCCCTTCAAAGAAACAGGCTCAGTGCCCCTTGCCAGTTGGGTAGCCACTTCCCATGAAGAGAAGTTGGCCACTTAGGTATTAATTGGCCTGCAATAAGACCATGTAAAAGCCCATGGGTGTTAGTCAATAAAGATTTGCAATTATCAAAGTGATCAAGAACATTCTTCATCTCCTCATGGTGCCAACCCTTTCTGAGCACCAAGCACCCTCTCCCAGCTACTGTCATTAATTGCCTTGGATGCGCTTTCTGGAAATAAATGTGAATCCAGAGGAGAATGCAGTGATTGGTGGCTCCCAAAAAGCTCTGTTCATGTCTGTCCCCTGGAACCTATGTGTATCACCTTATGTGGCAAAAGATACAGCTGTAGCTGAAGACCTTGGGGAGAGTCCATCTTGCCACGGCAAAGCAATCCCTTCAGCCACAAGAATCATGGAGAGCCAAGGAACACCTTGTCCCCAGTACTTTGGCAGGAAATGCCACCTTGCTGATCTCCTGATTTCAGATTGCAGGGGCCCAGAACTGTTGGGGTGGGGTGGGGTGAGGGATGCATTTCTGTAGTAAGGCATGTGGCACTTGGTACCCAGCAGACTAATGCAGAGTCCCCGCCCCAGCTTAGCTCCAGCCCTCCTGCTCCATGTAGGACTTGCTTCACACAAAGAGGAAAGCATAGGGCACATGCCAGAGTCCTTGGAATAATGCACCTGCAGTGTCTGCCTCTCTGCTGCACCTGGCTAAATGGGGTTGGGCAGGAATCCACTCTGCTCTTTAGAGACCTTTCAAAGGGCAGAAGCTCGGTCACCTCTCAGGTTTCCACTTTCCTTCTGAAACTCGGCTCCAGCAATCACAATGGCGAGTCAGTTATTTGTAACACCCAGATTGTCATTTCTGACAACGGGGCCGCATTTATCTGTTGAGTCTAATGATCGTGCGGACAGGAGCCTTATTTGTGCTGTCACATTCCCCTTTATCACCATCTACATCCAGGCCTGTAGGGGACTCTCCAGACGAACCGTAATGCCTCCTAGACATTGTGCTCGCTACGTGTCCTGTTCTGGCACTTTTCTTCAATAGCAATGGAAGCTGAGTCAAGTTTAAAGTCTGTGCTGTTGCAAAGCGACCAGGAAGCTGGCAAGAGCCAGGGGTCTTGCATGGTGATGCCATGTTCCTCAGCTACAACAATGTCCCTCCCAGGACGACTGCATAGCTGCTGAGCCAGAGAGATTTCCTCACGACAACCATCTGGCTCTGATTTTGCAGCAACACCTCTTGAGAATTTCCCAGAGACCCAACAGAAAGCAGCAGTCACTGGTATTTTGGCCACCACACCTGCTGAGGAGGTGTCACATGCTCATTCTGAACCCACTGGTATAATTTAGAGAGAGCTTTGCCAAAAGGAATCCCTGGTCTAGTTAAAATAATATGTTAGCTTATGAGCAGGAGGGGAAAAAAATAAGACATTGTGGTTGGGGAAAAAGAAACTAGAATTTAGAAATCAAAGGAGCCAAATCCAGGACTCGGCCTCCTTCTTTCCAGCTGTGTGGCTTGGGACATGACTCACCTCTGGCCTTGGCTTCTCATTTGAGACACAGGAGGTAACTGTGGCTCCACTGGGTGGCTGAGAGGATTAAGCCAATGCGGACAAACCGGGAAGCTCTATGCACCTGTCTGTGCAGACTGAGAGGCCAGAGGATGGAAGGCAATTGTCTTCTCTCTTTAGTTCTGTGTTTTGAAAGCCTAAGGTCAGAGCCAGGTAGTCCCAACATACACACAATTGCACTAAAGGACCATTGTGCAATAGGGAAGGGGAAAGGGGGAGTTGTTCACTGCCTCCTAAACATTTATTAAGGCTATGAATCTACAGAGACCTCCAGCTGGACTCTATCTTATGCTATTCCATCTCTGTAACACATTGAATTTCAAAAGATGTTGTCTGGTTCCTCTTATCTCTAAAAGAGAGTGGGATGGTTCATGTCTCTCTCTTTCTAAAGGAACTAAATTCACACATCACAGGGAGAATGTTCATGCCATCCCAAAGGACAGAGCTCTTGCAGACACCAAAGCTGCATCTGACCTTGGTTGACCTGTGTGCTGGGAATTGGACATGAACAAAGCTGCAGAGGAACAACCCTGCATGGTCTTTGGGAGGCATGGTGGGCACAAGGAGGGAAAGGCTCAAGAAATAAGTCACTGGGTGGCCTACCTGTCTGCTTAGAGCAAGACACGAGGGTGGCTGAGAAAACAAATGGTTGCTCATAGTGGAAGTCTACTCAGCCTCAGGAGAACTGGGAAGAATGAGGACAAGGCATTTGTTGTTCTCTACCCTCAGGGAGGACATCTATTCACAAGTGTGGATGGGAAACTCAAATGCATTGTGAATTGTGAATTAATCAATAATATCCTTCTGGGTATTCGCACCACAGCTTGTTCTCAACATGTTCAACTACAGTGATGTTGCTATAAACTCCTAAATGGCAGAGAAAAGCTTCACCTAAGTTCTTTCATACTGGACTCAGAACACGATATGTTGCTGGGTTCTGAACAAGTCTCCGGGAGACAGGACAGGCTAGCGGCAGAGTGTGAAAACTGGAAGGCGGCTTGGAATTTGGATCCTTGAACTCTCATTCAGAAGGTTGAGTGACCCTCTGGCGTTTGCATTGTCAGCTTAGATGTAAGCATCTATAGATTCCTCTTTGAGACATACCGATCCAGACTGGTCCTTCTGAATCTTTGATATGCATGTGCGTTCCTTGGGCACCTTGTTAAAATGCAGATTCTGATTCAGAGATCTGGGATGGAGCCCAACATTTTACATCCTTTAGCATGCTCCCAAATGATGCCACTGCCTCCCCACCATACGTTTTTAGGAGGAAGAATCTACTCACTACTGTTTTCCTGTAATCAGGATGGACCAGCCCAAGCAAGGGCTTTTTCTAGATGGATGGCTTAAAACATAAAATGTCTGCTGACCTAATATGTTAGATTATACTCGTGTACCTTTCATTTGGAATTAGCATAACTATTTATCTTAACTTCCATTCAGGTAATTTTTATATAGCAAGCACTTTAAAGAAATAAATGTCTAGCTAGGTCCAATTTGGTACTTTCTCACTAATACTTAACATACAACATTTTCTGTCCCTAAACTTTAATGCAAATTTGCTCCAACAGCCAAATTCTGATTAGTGTTAATGCATGGCTAAGGGAATTGAAGCCAGCTTGGCAACAAAGACCCCTCTGAATGAACGCCTTTAGTAGTTGGCAGCTCTATATTTTTTCAAAGCAAGAGTCTCTTCTAGAACTATTTCCTTCCAATCAAAATGAAGAGCTGACTTCATCAGTTAACACTCCATAGCAACTAGGAGGCTTTTGCTGCTTCCTCCAGCCATTATTTCTCAAGACACAGCCAGGCGTACCCCATTAACTGCAGCATGAGAGGGAACACTAGTAGGAACGTGATTTCCCCATTGGAATGGCATGGCTGGCAAGAGTAGGGAATGAAGTCCAGCAAGCAGAACAGTTATGCACACAGTATAGACAGGGCATATGGAGACATCAGCAAGCAAAAGGAAATGGGGCTCAATTTGATGTGACCTATGTGTTCTGACAGGCACAGGGGACTTGAACAGTGACATATTAAAAATTCCAAGTAGGTAGTCATCAGAGGGAATTTCATTATCATGAAGAGGGGCCAACTGCTCAGCTAGAATCTGGTCCAAGACCTTGGTTGGACAGAGCCTGGAGCAGAAAGGCAGGCCTTTATGCTCTAAAGAAGGCCATCTCCATTCTCCAGAGCTGTGACCAAGAAGAACCCACCTGCTCCTTGTCTATGCATGACAGCCCTGTGCTTCACCAGCCTGCCCTTCACTCCCTGACCCTCACCAGGATCTGTGACCGGTGTCCAGTGACCTGTGTCTCCTTACTTGTCCAATGCAAACATCAAACCCGACTGGCTTACCAGCAGCCTCCTGCACATCTCCAGCCTATGCCCAGCCTGATTACCTCCTTGCTGAAGAAAATCATAGCTGCTTGCTGACCAGGCCTCAGCAAATCCTGTCATCTCCCTTAGCCAGGGCATTTCTACAGCTCAAAGGACCTATCATTCAGCTCCTGTCAAACTAGGTAGAAGAACTAGGGCTCCCTGGAGGGCCCAAGCAGCTGCCTCTGCTGCAGACAATAGTTGTATATACCGTGTGTGTGTGTGTGTGTGTGTGTGTGTGTGTGTGTGTGTGTGTGTGTGTGTGTGTGTGTGTGTGTGTATGCATGTATGTGTGGGGACACATAAGCAAAACCTACAGCTGTGTCACAGTTTACTTGTATTATCTCATTTGACCTCAAAGTAAAGCCAATATTATCAGCCCCACTTTATAGATGAGGAAACTGAATCGTAGTGAATATAAGCAAGCTCCTTTATCAAATCTATGTTCGGGAAAGAAGAATAAAATACGGTCCAGAATGCCATGGAGCTCAGAGTCTCCTATGCTCAAGGCCACCTAGGTAATAATAATAACTCATCCTTTCAAAAATATTTACTGAGTTCCCATTGTATGTCAGGCCCTGAGTGTGTGAGGCAGGAGATAGACTAGTTAACTAGTGTTTACTGAGCATGTGCTCTGTGTCACGCTTTGCATTAAGCACCTTATAGCTTGATCTCAGTCCTCAGCATAGTGGCTGATGTAGACATCCTTACTTTTCACGAAGCACTGAGGCTCAGATTTGGTGATGATTCGAGAGCATCCATACAGCTGGGGATTACAGAGCAATTCTACCCCAGCACCAGCCCTCTCCAGCAAGTTGGCCTGAAGTGGGCCACTCACATTCTGACTCCAAGCCCACAGCTCTCTTGGTTACTCTTTGTCACCTCCATAGATCCATGTCTTTCTAAAGAGCAAGAGCCTCTGCCACCTTTACCCAGCACCCCTCAGGGCTGAAAGCATGTAGCTGTATCCCAGCTCCTTACATAGTTGTGTGCCCATCACATATCTAGGAGTAGAATCAGAGTAGGGTGATCTAAAGCCAGTGACCAACTTAGCTTTCCTGCTCTTAAAGAAGAGTGAAGCACTATTGGAATTTTCCTATTAGCCTCACCTGGAAGGTTCTTTCCATTTATATATTTATCTTGCTGTTCCTTATTAAGGAGCAAATAATATTTTCATGTAGAATTTATATTTTTTATTTTTTGGCATATATTTTTTTCAGATTTTTTTTTTTTTTTTTTGGAGCCTGAACTCTGGGCCTGGGCGCTGTCCCTCAGCTCTTCAGCTCAAGGCTAGCCCTCTACCACTTGAGCCACAGCACCACTTCCGGCTTTTTTCTTTTTGCTTATGTGGTGCTGAGGAATCGAACCTAGGGCCTCAGGTATGCAAGGCAAGTGCTCTACCATTGAGCCACTTTCCCAGCCCTATATATATATATATATATTTTTTTTTTTTTTTTTTTTTTTTTTTTTTTTTGCTGGTCGTGGACCTGAACTCTGGGCCTAGGCACTATCCCTCAGCTCTTCAGCTCAAGGCGAGCACACTACCGCTTGAGCCACAGCGCCACTTCCGGCTTTTTCTGTTTATGTGGTGCTGAGGAATCGAACCCAGGGCCTTATGCATGCAAGGCAAGCACTCTACCACTGAGCCACCTTCTCAGCCCCCAGCCCAATATTTTTAAAATAACGTTTTTTATTGTAAAAATACTGTACAGAGGGGTTACAGTTAGATGAGCAAGGTGATGAGTACATTTCCTATCAAGCATTGTTACCTCCTCCTTTATTTTTCCCTACTCTCCCTTCCCTCCCACCTCCACAACTACACTCCTTCCTCCCCTTTCCCTCCCCACCCTAAATTGTAAAGTTCATTTTTCAACAAGTGTCTTGTACATCTCATTGTTACAACGGGTCAACCTGTATCCCTATTTAAGCATTTTGTTTTTTCCCTTCCCCTCCCCAAGCTAGAGAAGTGTGTATACAAGATGCATGGCACTGGCATCAAATACAGTGAAAACAGGGGTTATATCGTGGGGGAGGAACATATAAAGAAACAAAAAAATACATGGTACATTATAAATATTGTTAGGAACAATAGCAAGAAAGAAAAAAACCACTTGTGTCCCTATCATAGGGTTCATTTCACTTAACATTCAGAGAAGATTTGTACACATGTTTTCTAGAAAGTCTTGACTGTTTTAAAAACAGTGCAAATGAGCAAATGTTCCTTTTTTCATTTACTCATATCTGCAAATATCTTATAATCATAGATTTGATCACATGTATAAGTTTGCCAAGTCTTCCCTTCCATGTCAAGTCATATCATGTGTTTCCAACTAAAGGTGATTTGTTAGGTTTTAGGTGTTGTGTTGGTTTGGTTTTTTTTTTTTTCAAGTAACTTTTAGTTTGTGTGTGTATGCGTGAGTCTGTTTTGGGGCTTAAATTCAGGGCCTTGCTCTTTCATTTGGTTTTTTCACTCAAAGTTAGCATGCTATACTTAAGCCGCATCTCTACATCCAGCTTTTTACTGGTTAATTGGAAATAAAGAGTTTCTCAGAACCGGATGCTGGTGGCTCACGCCTGTAATTGTATCTACTCAGAAGGCTGAGATTTGAGGATCGTGGTTCAAAGCTAGCCCTGGCAGGAAAGTCCATGAGACTCTTATCTCCAATAAACCACCATAAAACTGGAAGTGGCACTGTGGCTCAAATGGTAGAGTGCTAGCCTTGAGCTGAAAAGCTGAAGGACAGTGCCCAGGCCCAGAGTTCAAGCCCCACGACAGATAACGACAACAACAAGTTTCTCAGGCTTGTCAGCACAGGCTGGCTTTAAACCTCAATCCTCAGATCTCAGCCTCCTGGGTAACTAGGATTACAAGCACAAGCCACCAGCTTAAATGTTGCTTTTCAAGCTTAGTAAAAGAATAATCAAACATCCATTGGCTATTTACGCCACCATTGTGCCCCTAAATTTACCATCTCTACCAAAACAGACCGAGACCAATAGCTTTTCAGATGGCAGCTCCAAGCATGCCAGAAAGAAAGCCAGAGTAGAGATTTAAAATGTTCTGTTACCTAGCATCTAGTTATCTGCCTGAATCCACAGCAAGTTTGTCTACCTGCTGATCCTGACTCTCAGATCTGTAGCCCACCCCTGCTGCCTGAAACACTGACCTGAGAACCCAGCAAGAAGGAGAGACTCTAGCCCATTTCTAGAACCTAGTGAGCCAGATAGTTTTTCCACATTCATTGTTTGCCTTTCTGTAGCTCCTGGGGGTGGGGGGAATAGAGAGACCTTGAGATGTGTCTGGCATAGGGACTTGATAGAGCAAAAGAAGCTCCGCTTCCCATCAGCAGTCCCTGGGGAATGTGTCTGAAAAACATACAGACCCAATGAGTCACTGTCATCTAGAGACACATCCCTCATCGTTCCAGACACTTTTCTTCCTAAAGATGATACACAGCTCCTACTTGAAGGTTGCCAACAATAGACTCCCAGCTGTTGGCTCTGGTATAGATATGTAACCCAAAGTGGGCCAATCAGAGCTCATCCATGGGGCTTGTCACATTGAAAGAGGAAGCATCTTCCAACTCAGGGTGGTGCTAGAATTGAAGTGCTGCCACCGTGCAAACCTCATGCAAAAGAATTGCGTGGGAATAAGAGAGAACAAGGCCAACAGGTAGAAAAGGAAGAGGGAAAGAAGATAAAGCCCTGGCAACTGTCTAGTTAAGACCTGCATTCCAGTTTACCCCAGAGGCCTCACTCTTCCTACAGTTTGGAAATCTGAACCAAAAAATTTGTCAACTAGTCCAGATAGAATGTTTGTTACCTAGAACCAAAGAATCCCGGTTAACACCGCCTCCATCGAGCCCCTTAGTCCCTCCTATAAGCATTTATGGAATGCTTCCCCACTGCTTCCCTCTTTTCTGAGAAACAGTTTGAGAAATGGAGTCCTGATCATCCTTATCCACAACAGCAACATGAGCAACCATGACAGACTATTTGTTCTTTCCCAGCATTGCCCCAGGTATGATGGGGGACACAGATGCCTGTGATGGTCACTGCCTTCTGGGTGCTTCTCTGCACATCAAAATATAAGAAATTCCAAGGGCACAGAGCACATGCTGAGCACAGATCTTTTTTAGAACCAGGCATAAATCAATCAGTCTGTGTGGAGTTTTTACAGAGCACAGACACTCATCACTGCAGATTATCCTGACCTTTTAGTACCAAACATCCCTTTCTTGAAAAACCATCTACCCCTCAGGACAAAAGGTTTTGCTCCTTCATCTTAAAGTTACTCTCTTCAATAGATCAGTCTATTTGTGGGGCTTCTTCACTCTGGCCTGCTCCTAAATCAAGATTGAATCTGCTTGCTGTTTTTTTCCTGGGCTGCCCTTTTCAACTTTATCCAATTTAACACACACACACACACACACACACACACACACATACACGGTGAGAGAGAGGGATCTCCTCTCCAGAGTTCCCATCACAATCAGAATCAAGGCTCTACTCCCTTTGAATAAATGCCTGGCCTCTAAGACAGATCCTATTCTAGGATCCAATCTGGCAATCTATTTGAATGACTTCCCGTATGTTTTCTGATCCTTTTTAACTTCGGTGGCTCTCAAAGAATTATGTGAAAAGGAAAAAGAAGCATTAAACACATTTCCTAAGAAATAATCCATGCTTAAGGTGCCTTCAGAATGGGAAACGGTTTAATATGAAGAAAGAGGAGGAGTTGAAAGGCTTTGGTATCTGGAGGCCTTGTATTTCTTATTACCCTTCACCACAGGCTCTGAACAGATCTTCAGATATTCTGAGATCCCACTACCAACCCAGCTGGCTCCAAGACTCCACCACACAGACATGCCCACTAGGAGAACAAATGGCCAGCCTACAGAATCCCATTGACTTGTGGATAATCCTTTTTCCTCCCCTCCAGGAAGAAATTCCTCTTTCTCACAGATCTGAGATGACAGATCATTATTATCTGCTTTCCTTTCCAAAACCTGTATGGTCTAAAATAAGTTATACTCCTCCAGGTCTGTGGGTCAGGAATTCAGTCAGGACCCAACTGGGTAATTCTCTAGATAGCATCAAATTCTGCTCCTTCAAGGTGTCAGGTGGGCTGGGCTCAAAGTCCAAGATATGCTCACATAGCTGTTGCTTGGGTGCTTTCCGTGGCACCAGCTTAGCTTTCTTAGCACAGGATAGTCTTAAGGTAGCCACAGTTTTTTTACATACTGGCTGGCTTTCCCCAGAGACAGAAGGAAACTTCAAGACCTCTGAAAGGGTAGGCCTTGAACTTGCCAAGTATCACTTCCACCATATACTTCCAATCAAGGCAAGTAAAGCTAGCTCAGAATGAAGGGGAGAAATAGACTCTACTTGTCAATGAGTGGAGAAACACATGTAAACAAAGAAGAAAGGAGATGATGGCCATTTTGCCACATTATCCCTTTTTCCCACTTACCTCACTTGCAGGACTCATGCTCTTACTTAGTTGATGGCCACCTGATCTCCAAAGAGTTATCTTAAGCAACTCTTTTCTTCCCAAAGGTTATCCAGCCTCACAAGCTCTATCCTAACACTCAACATCATCCTTATAGTCAAACTTTACTTTTCTGGAGCCAAAGATCTCCTGAGTACTTCCATGAAATTCATCTTTACTAACCTGTTTTCTAATCAATTATTTGTTCTATTGTAATAAGGATCATTTAAAACTTGGAATATACTTATAAGCTGATATCCCTTTATAGTTTAGACCAAGGGTTGGCAATCTTTGATAATAAAAAGCCAAAGAGTAAATACTTTCTGTTTGGGGAGGGCCATATGGTCATTATTGTTACTATTCAACTCTGTCATTTAGCAAAAGCTAAATGGTGTGTAATTAAATGAGCATGTCCAGATTCCAATAAAACTTTATTTACAAAAACAGGCACTTGGCAAGATTTTGCTCTCAGGCCACACTTTATACCAAGGAATAACTTTGTCTTTCAGTTTGTATTAACTAATAATTATAAATTCCACTTTTATCCAAAATTCATTTTTAAATCTATAAATTTATGATGGTATTGAAGTAACCAAAAGTCATAATAGCACATACTTGTAATCCAGCCACTGAGAGGCTGAGGTATGAGAAACAAAAGTTCAAGATCAGTCTGGGCTATATAGAAAATTCTGCTTCAAAAAAAGGTGGAGGTAGGAAGGAGGAGTACATGTAGGGAAAAGAAGGAAGGGGACTGTGGAGAGAAGGAAGAGGGGAGAGAGGATATGAAGAGGATTGTGGGGAAAAAAGAGAAGGAAGAGGAGAGAGAAAAGGAGGAGGAAAACAAAACCCTTTTTTGCCCATAGTTGTAAAAACGCAACACATTTTTTTCTTACTCTTTAGAAGAAATGCCCCCAAAGAGTCACCAGATGGGATTGTTTCTCTGTGATAATATCTGCAAGTCCTGTTGGCATGCCATGCCTTGAACTCTTTCCATTTGTCTCTGCATGTCTACAGATGTCATTCTTCATGTGTCATTCTTCTGCATGGAGTCCTCTCTTCATCTGTGTTTACCTGTGTTTACCTTTATAGACTGGCTCACTGCCTCTCATTTCCACCTTTGGATATTTGTGTCTTCTGTATGTCTCTATGCTGCCTTGTTTATACAAATACACATCTGTCTCTTTCTGCCCTGCCTTTCTCCTAAATATATATTACATACATAGGAATTTTGTTCATTCTTTTCCTTTGCATGAAAAATTTTCCCTGTTCTTGGGTTTTCAAAACTGATGTTTTGTTATATATCTTTCAGAGCTTAGAAAGATATATAACAAAAGAAGTTCCTATTTATGTAAATGAGATATCATATATAAATTATTTAGTCTAGTACCTGGTACATAGTAGGTACTCAATGATTACATCCTTTTATCTGCCCTACCCTTATGTGATTTTTCACATCATTCAACAGTTCTCAGCAGGAAAAAAAATGTTAATCCTCTACATCGATTTATAATACGCAGTTATTCTCCTTCACCTTACCCAGGATATGGCTCTCCATATGCTCTTTGGCATTGCATTGTTTGTGTATGTTTGGGAATTAGCAAAATTAAAGGAATAGACACCCAACAGGAGACTAATGGCATAGTGCCCCTTTTGGTCAGCCGCCCAGAGATGATCTTGTACCTTCTCCACCTCCTTCTCAAACAGCTCTGCAAGTATTTTTTGAGCTCTCTGCTTGCACTGAAGGTGGAAGGAAATCAAACAGGCTTCTGTATTACTGGGAGAAGCAGGGAAATCAGTGAAGAAAACAATAGAAATCCAGATGCAGGGACTGGAAGATCATGGAGGGAGGTGATCTCTGAAGCGTTTCCTTTTAAGATGGGATGCAAGGCATGAGAAGGAACCAGTTGTGGAACTCAGCAGAAGGGAAGGGGAGGGGAGTGCGCTTGTCAGAGAGCTCTGTTCTGCAAGTGGCCTGGGCTGAAAACATGCATGCTGAGACATGAGGGCTGGGGGACAGTGGAGGGCCCAGGCCCCCAGACCAGGAATGGCAAACACAATGAAACATATCCAGGGATTTTAGACAACGGGGGCTGGCATGATCTGACCTATGTGTTAAAGAAGAAAAGATGAGGAGATTAGATCAAGTGAGGAAACAGAAAGGAGGCTCTCCAGAGAGGGTGGCCATTGGAGAGGAGAGAAGAAAGCTGAGCTGAAATATTTCCAGAGGTAGAAACGACATGATGGGCTGATGAAGTAGATGAAAAACCAATGGGAAGGGAGGGGGCTGGCTAATGCCAGGCTTCTGGCTTTAGTTCCCAGGTACCCATTTTTGGGAAAGGAGGGGTAGAGCAATCAATAGTTCCATTTTGGACATTTTCCATCAGAGACAGCTTTGGAACATGCAAGGGAGATGTCAGGTAGGCGGTCGAATATATGAGTCTGAGTCTGGGCTGGGAATTCAGGCTAGAGATATAAATTTGGGAGCTGTCAGTCATGGGAATGGATATTATGGGCTGGTGAAAAGGAAGAGAGAGAAAAGAAGAGGGCTCAAGGCTAGACCTGGAGACCCCAACATCCAGAGGATGGGGAGAGAAGGAAGGCCCTTCAGCCAGACAAGGGTGGCATCCTAAAGCTCAGAGAGAAGAGTCTCCTAGGAGGAAGTGGGGAGGCAGAGGCAGAGAGAGTAGGGATGATGTACAGCTGAGAGGTCAAAGGTGAAGAGGACAGAAAGGCCCTAAGTGTGGCCATGGGGAGAGGGTTATAGATGATAGAAGCAAGAGTAGCCTCGGGGAAACTGGAAGCAGAAGTTAGAGGGGGGCGAGAAATGGGTGGTGGGAGAGTAAAGACAACTCTTTTGAGAAGTTTGGTTATCAAGTAGAATGAAGAGTGAGATCTAAGAAGATGAGCAACCAAGGATGGGGTGTTTGGGGAGGAAGTACTAGAATGTGTGTGAAACGAACAAAATGATCTCTAGAGAGTGAGAGGTCATGCCTCGGGTTTGTTGTGTGTGTGTGTGTTTTAGGAGTGATAAGAATGTATAAGTGTGTAACTCTTCACAGTTTACCAAGTGTTGTCACACACACCCTCACACTTAATCCTCACAGCCATCCTGTGAGGTATATAGCAGCTCTGAGTTACAGATGAGGAAGCTGAAGCTTGGGGGAAGGAAGTAGCAAGTTCAAGGGCAAAGCCAGGACTTGGCAGAACCAGGACCACCACCCCACCCCCACCCCCGCCCCCGGCTGCTATTGACCTGACCCTAGCTGGCCCATCCTTTCCTATTGGAAACCATAGCTGCCTTTCAAAAACACCAGGCTTTGCCCTACTTCCTGGCTCCATTTAACTGCAACCTGAGGCCTTCTGGATTGCTACAAGTACCTGGCAATCTCTATCAGGTGATAAGGAAAGGGAACATGCGAACGTCAAAAGGCTCCTTTGCAATTCCCCAGGCTCCTCAGCGTAGAGATTGGTCCCACAGAGTGACTGTGGGTAAGTCCAAGCTCCACACCTATAAAATGGGCGTGCTGAGAAGACCCACATGCTAGGATTGCCATGGGACTGTGGGCTCAGCACAGTGCTGGGGGACCACTCCTAGGCTGCCATGGTTAGTTTAATTTACTTCCTCCCTTCCTCCCTCCCTCATTCTGGAATCCAACCTTTGTAGAGAAGGGACTCCTGTTGTGTGTGGCTCTAGGCACAGCGCATACAGGGACACCATCGTGCTCCAGAGCGTGTGTTTAATGAGGGGAGAGAAGCTGGAACACAGATGCCTCCATCTCCGTCCTTCCAGGAGCAAATGAAGTGCAAGCACTGTGGATATCCAGAGGAGAGAAGGTCGCATCCAGCAGGCAGGCAGGGCAGGCTTGGAGGGTAGGAAGAATGATTTCCATGGAGGGGTGTCTGCAACTGAACAAAGACTCAGGCACAGTAGAAAGAGCAGCACGTCTTCAGGCGCTGGTGAGGAGGTAAAATGGAGCACCAGCTCCCTGGCAGGAGCAAGGGAGGAGCTTTACCCTTGGGGAAGACTGAGGGCCTCTGGGTAGAGGGAAGGACTGGTTATTTCAGGCACTGCCCTCTGGCTTTGCCTCTAGATGGTCCAGAACCCTACCTGATGCCATTGCATTGGTTTCAAGTCTGTTGTCCCCAGGGGAGCAGGAAGTAGAGGGGAAGGAGTGTCAGACCTTATTCCAGGCTACCATGCTTGTTTGGGAAGGTCCCTGGGTTTGTGTTCAGTCTCCAAGATTGAAGCGTTTGACCCAGCCTAGCAACTGCAGTCCGTGACCCCAGTAGGAGGTGCTTTGGAACTAACACTCCACATTCTTCCAAGAAGAGATGGGCCTGAGCAATCTTCTCCCACAGAGTTACTACCAGGGGTAGAGAAAGCTGAGTGTACCCCAGCTACCCAGATTCAAGATAAAAGGATTGGCCTCTAAAATGTGGAGAGACTATGGGCCTTCCCCTCCTGCTGGGTGTCTGACTCTGGGGCTTGGTGAAGATTTCCCCAGAGACTTAAGGGCAGGTAGGCAGGCTTCAGCACTGGGCTTGATGTCTTGTATTATGGAATGGGATGCACACAAGAAAATGTACCAACATAGAAATGCCAAGTTTGAAACTGACTGGGGACCAGAGGAATGGTCCCACACCCACACTTGTCTTCTAGTGTAGTAGTTTCCTCTAGTCCCAGCTCTGTCCTCTTGTAGAGAAATCCAGAGTCTAGAGAGGGGAACTTACCAGTCCAAGGGCACCATCTTAATTTGTGGCAGCACTAGCATCTTTAAGAAACAAAGGAAAGCTATGTACCATTGGCTCCCACCTGTAATACTAGCAACTGGGAGGCTAAAATAAGGAGGATCATGGTTTTAGGCCATCACTGGCAGAAAAGTCCTTAGGACTCCATCTCCATTGAAGAAGCTAGTACAATGATATATGCCTGGCATTTCAGCTATGATAGAAAGTATAAAATAGGTGGATCAAGATCCAGGCATGAGCCTGGGAAAAATAAAGCTAGACCCTATCTCAAAATAAGCAGTGTTAAGAGCTGAAGATATGTGGCTCCATGGTAGAGTGCCTACCTAGCAGGTGCAAAGCCCTGAGTTCAAATCCCAATACCAAAAAAAAAAGCAGCAAAGGAGATCAAAGAAGAGAAAGTGCTTTGTAAAATGTAAAGTCCTGTCAACATGTAGGATTATCATCTTTTTTCAGGTCACTACTTTGGGAGAAAAGAAAACTGAGAAAAGCATGCGTAGGATTGAGAATGTTAGTATCATCGGCAGTGTGGAAAGAACACAAGGATTTGGACCCTGGAGACATAATTAGACACCTCACGCTGCCACTTATGAGCTATGTAACTTTGGCCCTCACTTTGCCTCTCTGACCTTTAGTTTCTTTTTCTAGAAAATGCCCTATGTACTTACTTTCTGAGATTGTATGGGGCCAAGTAAAACAATGCATCAAAGTACCTTTAACAAGGCTAAGCACTCTGAATACAGTGGTCTTAAGAGGCAGACGCAAGGGTGATGGAAGAGCAAGGCTTTCAGGACTTCCCATCCTGAGGCCTGGAGCCAGCTGCTGACAGTGCCGAAACCAGTGTTTTTCTCTCCTGCTTGGATGTACCTCTAAAGTCAACACCGCGCCCTTGACATGAAGCGCTCAGACACAGCACCTAGACACACTATGTCAAGGTGTCTAAGGTGTGCCTGTCCAGGTGCTGACTCAGGCCCTTGCTGCCCATGAGTTCTTCCGGCTGTCCTTTCACGCTATGGGTGCCAGAAGTCATCCAGACAGCTTCCCCCCATCCCTTCCCTCCCTACCACTTCACTGGCGTCTGCATCTTGGTGACAAAGGAAGAGGCCAGGTTGGATCTGATTCAGAACAGGAAGAAGTGATTTCTCCTAAAGATAACTCACAAAGAGAGCTCTTCTCGCCACCACCACCACCACCAACACCACCCCTAAAGGGCATACAACCTCCCAAAACAGCAGTCTCCTTGATGAGCCTCAACCATAAAATGGGCGAATAATACAGCTTTGCATGCCATTGATGGTTGTTACATATAAGCCAATAAGGCCATCAATGTGAATGGGACAGAATTAATATTAGGGAAGTTCTGGTGTCTTCAGTCAGGCTCTTGGTAAGGGTTGCTGCTAGCTGTCCACTCCCCTCCATCATCCTGTTTCTTATGTTACGTCCCACCTGAGTCCAGGTGACTGACCTTGCCCACACCTATATCTGATCTGGGACACTCACCCAGCATTCAGGGACATCCTCTCCTTCCCGGTAAAGTGTCTGGTAATAGTTGGGGCTGAGATGCTCCCCTGTGTGTCTGAGTGGACTCTGAGCTCTAGCTCTGCTCCAGTGGCCTGACTGGGCCCTGCTGCTCCTCCCCCAACATCTCCTTCCTGATCATTCTCCAGGTATAATGGCCCCAACCTGGTTCTGAAGTACGACCGGGCCCAGAAGCGGCTGGTGAACATCGCTGTTGATGAACGCAGCTCACCTTACTATGCCCTGCGGGACCGGCAAGGGAACGCCATCGGGGTCACAGCCTGTGACATTGACGGGGACGGCCGTGAGGAGATCTACTTCCTCAACACCAACAACGCCTTCTCAGGTGAGGGCCGAGACATCAGGCCTCCTCCTGCTTTCCTCCTTCCTCCTCCCAACACCTAACACCTTCTGCCCAGGCCACTGTCACTGGCTGCCAAACACAGACCCCATTGCCTCTAGGAGCTCTGTGTCCCACAAAGACCCCCCAGTGCCTCGCTCTTTTCCTACAATAAATAGTTCTATCCCCAGGCCCTAAACCAGGTTAGAAAAGTATGCATAGAGGCCCATTTTCTCCATGAGGCTGAGTGTCCTCTTCACCCCAGCCTCCTACTCCTCCCAAATCCTGTGGGAGTTCACATAGTCACCCTGCTTCCCTGGTTGACTTCTAGAGCCAGCAGATACCCCTGGATCCACCCTCTGTGCTGCTCCTTGGGGCCTTTCTCATTTGCTGTGAATCCTTCAAAGATTTGCTCCCGACCCCCGCCATCACACAGGTTCATCTCTGTC
Source organism: Dipodomys merriami (assembly GCF_024711535.1). NCBI lineage: Eukaryota > Metazoa > Chordata > Mammalia > Rodentia > Heteromyidae > Dipodomys > Dipodomys merriami. The sequence goes on along the minus strand of NW_027203204.1, from coordinate 1,351,114 downwards.
AAAGATTCTTGTCGATCATCTGCTGCATGCCACACAGATGCTGAGTGACAAGGAGGTGACAGGAACACAGCTTGGGGAAAGGCAGACCCTCAGTTCATGGAGGCTACCAGTGCTTCTCACACTGCGGTGATTCTACTCACCCGCTGTCTATGTGAGGCAGGCTCTGACTCCCAGGGCCAGGGGGACCTGATCCCTGGCATTCTGCCACACAACCAGGCCACTGCAATGCTGCTGGTCCAGGGACTACACTGAACACAAGTTGCAGTGTGTGTGTATGTGGGGGGAGGGGTGCTGTGTACTTAGGGCTGCAGATGAAGGTCACCCTCAACCTCTGATTCTCATATCTTCTCAGGCCTGGCCAGAGTCTGCTAAAACAAAGGCCATTCCTGTAGGGCCCTAACATCTGTCACGAGCCCTAGGGCATGAAGGTCCCTAGAGATGAGCCTCCTCCAGATGGCAGCAGTCTCTTAAGTTTACTCTGGGTCAGGTCCTGGGGCTCAGACTTCAGTCCTGTCAGTAAAAGCACTGTGGTGGACCCTCTTACCTCCTCAATTGCTGGCTTCCTGGCTGTAGGGACACCCTCTCTGCCCCCACTTACACACATACGTTGGCTTTCCCAGCTTGGCCAGTCGCATGGACAGAAGAGGAAGAGGTTGGGGCCTGTGCCAGGGGCAGGGGTGGGCGGTGTTGGTTGGCTGGGAGCCAGCCTTGTGCAGCCAAGAAACAATGAGCCACAGCCCTGAGTGGTGTTTTATGGGTTTTCATCTCATCTTGCCACCAAGTGAGGCCTGAGAGATGGTAATTATCCCTACACAAATATCAGGGCATGATTACCCAGCTGGATTTACTGCCCTCTCTCCAACCAAGCCAAGATTGGATTAGGACACGATTAATTGATGGGCTGATCAACTCTTTAATTCGGGGCAAGGTCAGGAAGGGAGCAGCATCCGGGGATGCCAGCAGAAGGACCGAGTCCCCAGGAAGGCTCTGGAAGACTAGGAGGCAGGATCAGGAACAACTGTCTACTGTGAGCTTGGCTGGCAGGATGCCAGAGGAAAGGACAGCCCCTGACTGGCTCACCAAGCACACAGAGCACCCGTGTGAGACCCCAGAAGCTGAACGCCTCCCGTGCTAGAGAGCTCCACAGCGAAGCCACCAGCAGTTTCAGCCTGGGCTGTGAGCCCTTCCGGCCTTGGACTGTGAGCTTGAGAGGAAAGCTCCACAACTAGTCACTTGGGGACCCATCAGTGACCCTAACTAGACCTTGACTATCCTAGGAGCTCAATTAAAATTGGTTAAATGAGTCCCAGAAAGAACAGAAGCTTCTGACCTGAGAGGCAGTTCATCTTAGAGGAACCTCAGAGTAGGCAGGGCTCATGGAGGCCCCAGAAGACCAGGCTCCTAGGATGGAGGCACTGTGCTCACCTGAAGGGCCTGGGCTGCCCTCAAGGCCGGGCCAGGGACCAAAGGGTCCAGCCAGCCTCAGCCCCAACTGTGCACCTCCTGGTGACTTTCTGCAGATTTGAGGGATGAGTGTGGGGTAGAGTTAATTTTTCAGTTGAGCGGCTTGATTGATTCACGGAGAGGGCGCAGGGTGTGGAGCCAGGACATTTGTGCTGTGTCAGCCCTTCGGTGGGTCCAGCTGGCACGGCATGTGGCCATTGCTACTCTACCCTTGGTGGGAGATCCTGAGAGCTTCTCCAGGAGCTGGCCAGCCAGGTTTCCCCATGGCCTGGAGAGTATAGAAGGACCTCTAGAAGAATAGTCCTCTTCCTTCCCCCAGCCAGATTTGGAATGTTCTAGAATCCCTGGAAAAGCCCAAGACCCTGCCATGTCCTGTGGGGGGGGGGGGGGTCAGTCATGCAAATGGCTCTAGCACTCACTTACTGGGTGACCTTGGACAAGATCCTTGACAACTCTTGGTCTCAACCATCTCAGCCATAAGGCCAGGATAAATAAATCGTACCAACTGCAAAAACTCAACTCCCACCCACCCCCCCCCCAGTGGCTCCACAGACCACTGTAGGATGTCATCTGTAGGATGACCTTCTCTAGCCCTCCTGAGGTAATCCCATGGCCTCTCTGATCTTCTTCCCTCCACATTTCTACCTGAGGCTGTCAAATTTGCTGTTCCCCCTGCCTGAAATGCTGTTCCCACTGATCTTCTCAGGTAAGGTGTCCTCAAGTACCTTATCTAAAACCATATCCTCATAATTCCCTTTGCCCTTATCTGGTTTTATTTTTCTTTGTGGGACTGACCCCTGTTCAAGTATATTTCATACTGGCCTGTCTCTCCTACTACACTCTTCACCTTGGGGGACAGAAGTAGTAACTTGATCGCTATTGCACTCCAGTACCCAAAGAAATGCCTGTCACTTGTCAAGCATCAAATATACATTTATGAATGAACAACTTAGATTATGAGTGAAAAGAATGTATTAGAACACCTAGAACTTAATACAAACTCTTTTTTTTTTTCTGGTTGTGGGGTCTGAACTCTGGGCCTGGGCGCTGTCCCTTAGCTCTTCAGCTCAAGGCTAGCACTCTACCTTTGAGCCACAGCACCACTTCCAGCTTTTTCTGCTTATGTGGTGCTGAGGAATCGAACCCAGGGTCTCATGTATGCAAGGCAAGCTCTCTACCACTGAGCCACCTTCCCAGCCCAATACAAACTCTTTAAACAACAGTTGTTATCATTCTGCGACTATGAAAAACCCAGGTCTAACCTGTCTTGGATAGGGCCTTCCTCTAGACTCATGGGAAAGAAATTCAGGAACAAAAGGACAAAGTGGTCACAGTATAAAGAAGGCACTTTCCAGATCAGAATAGCAAGTGGACACAGTCAAGGGTGAGGGATAGGAAAGTAGATAAGGGAATGGAAAAGGAAGGAGACTGACAACAATCCCAACAAAGTCAAGGCCACAAAAATCCCCTTAAGGCTTGCCTGACCAAAGTACCAGCCCAGTTATTTCAGCTAATGCCATGCTGAGAGTAGTGTACAGAATAAGAGGGGCATTGAGAGGCAGGTGACTCTTCTCCTCACCACACCCTGGAAACTTGGGACCTCTTGTGCTTCTGGACAGAGCCATCCTCCAGCAATCTCCACTCCAACACCCTGAATGAGAGTACCAGTTGTGGATGGGTCAGCACGAACCATGAAACTCTTACCGCTACCCTCCTGTCTAACAAACAGAGGCATGCTTACTCTTTGCATCTTCAACAAATTTTGGATGGCATTTCATAGCAATACACAGAATGCTTCCTTGTCCTTTTAAGGCTGTATAGTATTCCAGTGTATAGATTAGCTTCATTGAATCAGTCCTCTACGGGTGAACATTTAGATTGCTTGTAATCCTTTTACCGTTTCAAAGAATGCTGATAAATGAATAAGCTTCTTCAATAAGTCATTTCCCACGATTGCAGGGATATTTGCAAGACAGGTTCAAAGAAATGGAATAGTTGCATCAAAGGAATATACATTTTTTTTTAGTACCAGTGTTGGAACTTGAACATAGGGCCTCGGTGCCATCCCTTAGCTTTTACACTCAAGCCTGTTGCTCGATCACTTGAGTGACAGCTCTACTTCTGGACTTTCCTGCCCAGGGTCGCTGAGATCCTTAGATCTCAGCCTCTTGAGTAGCTAGGATTTAGGATTATAGTAGCTGGGATTATAGGCATGAGCCCCCAGCTCCTCACAGGTAGTTCTGAAGTACCAGGTTGTCCTCTCATTATAATCCCATCAGCTCCTTCCCCGCTCATGATGGGCCAGCACTTCCCAATCCTCATCAATACAATGTTATGTCAATTTTATTTTTTTACTATTTGCCAATCTGATAGGAAAAAATTGATTTCCAAGTGTAGTTTTAATTTTCATTTGTCTTAAATGAGTGAGGCTGAGAATATTTTTATATATTTGAATCCCTTGTCTGCTTCTAGCCTTTGCCCATTTTTTTTCTATTGACTACTGGTCTTTTTCTTATTGATTTGGAACACCTCTTTATAAATTAGGGAAATTAGCCCTTTGTCTGAAACCCAAGTCGCAGATAGTTTTCCCTTGTTTGTCATTTTTCTTTTGTCTGTGCTCAGGGTAGGTTTTTGTAATGTGGGAAACCTTTATCTTTATGGACTTTTGGATTTATGACTCTTTTCTTTTATGGCTTCTGGGCTGTGTGTCATACCTACAGAAGCCATCTGCAGGGGCTTTGTTAATCTCTTGGAAAGAAGACAGGGTCAGTCACCGTACTAGAGAGAAAAAGGGGATCGTGGTGGCTCATACTTCCGGCCTCTTCTGCTTACACACAGACGGGCCCTCCGCCCTCCAGAGGAGCATCCTTCACCCAGGCCCAGGCCCAGGCCCAGCTGCACCTAAAGCTCTGTGTCTCACTTCTCAAAGTGTGCTGCATGGGCTGGCAGCTTTGGATTCAGCTAGAAGCTCATAAAAATTCTACACCTACTGGTCCAGAACCCATATTCTAATCTCCAAGAGTTTCCTGTGCTCAGTAAAGTCATGTGCACTGACTGAGATGGATGTGTGGATCCACTGGTTATTTTTTTCCCCAAACCCCATGCCAGGTTGGGGCGGGGGGGGGGGGGAATCACTTGAACACAAAAGTCCTGATTTTCAGCAACAGACATCTTAGAGAAGATGAGACTGTTGGGGCTCCCCATCCTGTGACCCACCCCCTTCCCTGTGCCTCACCATACTTGGCTGATGAGCAATAAGGATAGAGAAACATGATAAAGAGTATTAGACCCCAGAGGCCATTGCATTGGTTCCTTGGGGATCTGGGGACTTTTCCTACCAGTAGCCACAGCTCTGTGACACAAGCTGAGGAGATTTGCAGCATTGGTACACTATTGAAAAGACTGGACACTGGTAGCTTATGTCTGTAATCCTAGCTACAGGAGGCTGAGATCTGAGGATCCCAGCTCAAAGCCAGTCTAGATTAAAAAATGTAAGACACTCTTATAGCCAATTAACCAAAAAGCCAGAAATGAGCCAGGTGCTGGTGGTTCATGCCTGTATTCCTAGCTACTCAGGAGGCTGAGATCTGAGGATCAAGGCTAGAAACCAGCTGGGGAAGGAACACCCCTAAGCCTCTTATCTCCCATTAACCACAAGTGGAGCTGTGACTCAAAGTGGTAGAGTGCTAGCCTTGAGCAAAAAAAGCTCAGGGACAGGGGCCAGGCCCAGCCTTGAATGGAAAATTCTAAGCAAGAGTGTGAGGTCTTGAGTTCAAGCCCCAGAACCAGCAGAGAATCAGAGATAAGGGGCCTGGGGTCCGGCGGGGGAGGGGTCACTGCCACTTAATAGCTGTTGTACAACCTCAGGCAAATGAGTTGCCCCTCGGAACCCCAACTTCTTCCTGTGGAATGGGCCTTCCTGATGAGACTATGGAGCAAGCACTGCCAGCCCCTCCCTTTCCACACTGCCATGGGAGGCTGGCTTCATTCTTTTCAAAAATGTCCTTTGCCTGAACGAGTTCTTTCTCCCTCTAGGGCCATCACTGCACTACTAGTTTCCCATTGACTAAGTCTTGTAAAGCATTTTAAACTTAATGCCACAACTGACTCCTGGGATATGGCTCCTTGAAGACCTGCCTGGTCATGACACGCAACTTTCTGGAGAAGGAGGAGGAAACGGAGGAGGAGGATAGTGATACTATTATTGTTTCTTGAATTTATCTGGTGTCAAGCATTGCTCTAAGCACTTTACATATATTATCTAATGTAATCCTCATGACAGCTTGATGAAGAGGTGGCCTTCTTATCATTCCCCATTTTAGTGTTTTTGTTTGGGGGTGGTGCTGAGTACTCAGGACTTAGTGCTTGTTAGACAAGCTCTCTGCCATTTGAACCATGCCCCCAGCCCTTTTTGCTTCCATTTGTGTTTTAGGTAGGGCCTCAAGATTTTGCCCAGTGCCAACATTGGACTATGGTCCTTGTACTTCAGACTCCCAAAGAGCTGGGGTTGCAGGCATGTGCCACTGTATCAAACAGTGTATTTTTTTAAAGCAGAATCTTGCTTTTTACCCTTCTATCCTTCTATCTCTACTTCCCAAGTAACTTGGATTACAAGTATGAACCACCACACTGGCCCTCATTATCCCATTTATTTTTAGAGAAAAGGTAAGTTCGTGTCTTATCCAAGGTCAACCCAGGAAGAAATGTTGCTGGCTGCTTCCCCAGTGCTAATGTTTGGCAGAAATCTCCATGCCCTACATTTCCCAGACATACCTCTGTGACACCTGTACTCTCTATGGGCCCCACCCTGTCCCTTAAACATCCTCCTGTTTCTCCCTGACCTCTACCATCTCAGTGTCTCTCCAGAATTCAATACAGCCTCTCTGCCCTGCCCCTGACATCCTCTTCCAGATCACTGTCCCTGCCCTGGGGTCTCTCACCAGGGGCAACATACAGCAGGCTAGGCTACACACTGACATGGGCCAGGGGCCAGTGCTGGGTGTTTATTGCCTGTGCCATCGACCCACACAGCTCGCTGTTTATCTGTCTTCCTGACACACCTAATTACCCAGGTTGCAGCTGCCAGCGCGTTTGCTCTTCCTAAATCAAAGGGCTCCCATCCCTCCTGTCGCCCAGGCCTCTGGGCCTCTGCCTGCAGAAGGGCTGCCATTGATTTTGCCGTTCCCATTTATGATGTACAAGGCTCTGCATCACTGTTGCACATTTTACCTTAATTAGTTTATTCTTCTGGACACCCCTGGTGAGTTCAGAAGCCAGAGGGCTGGCAAGGGGGAGGGGGGAAGGCCAACAGCACATGGCACCCAAACTTCTGGGACTGCAAAGCCCAGAGCCTACTTGGGCATCAGCACCCTGGACAGCGACTTGCCAAAGGAGTGCTGGTTCAACAGTGTGCTGGGAGATGGTCTTCAAAGGCTGTTTGGGAAAGGCCGGATCCAATCCGATGAAGCAGATAACTTATTGTGGAGTTTTCAAAGTTTAAACAGTTGTCTGTTGAAAATCTGAACTAGTTCAGATTTCAAGAGTTGGGCAAGTGTGATGCCTTTCCTAAACTCAGATGACCTGGAGGACCAGCAAGACCAGGGTTCCACAAATGCACACTTTGGGAAATGTTGCCATGAATAGGTGAGAGGGACTAGAAAGGGGCTATTTTCTCTTTTCGCATAGCTGAGGCAGGAGTTTGGTAGCTCCAGAAAGTTCTCCCGCTGAACTCAGAGGTGACCAGCAGAGTCCCACAGGGTCCAGATGCCCATAGCTGCATTCTCACCCTGGCCCAAGCTTTGATGGCATGAACCTGGTCATATTTCAGAAAGGAAGCAGATCAGACTGAGGGGTCCCTGGTTTCACAGAGGTGAGCAAAACAGAGACGAAGCCTAAGGGGCCATCCTCAGGACCCTCAGTCATCTAGAAGGGCTGACAAGCCTCTCACTTCCATGATGATAGCCTAAGTCCAATTCCTTCCTCACAGGCTTAAAACCCAGAACGCTCTAGAAGCCGCAAGTGCTGGTTTTAAAGTTTGCAGGAAACTCGGTGGATAACAAAAACCTGTCCTGAGCTGATGTGAGCTATTTATGAGCTTTATTTATCCCACTTAATGTGAATATTCATGTTTCGCTGCAGAAATATTAATGTGTTTAATTATGGGGTGCCGCCCCCAGTCCCTGCTGGGGTTGTTATGTAATCAACAGTGTGTGCACTGTGTTACCTTTCTAAACTATGAAGGAAAAAAAAATCGAGATTTCTAAACACATTGGGCCCTTGGGGATTGCAGGGGGGTGGGGAGCTGTAGGCCTGTAATGGTATAAAGCTGGCCCTGTGCTCTCCCCCACCCTGCAAGGCCTGGGACCAGGCTGTATGTGGGTTCTATCACAATTGCCTCTGTGACACTGGTTCAGGCACAGAGCTGGTTCATAACTCTCAGATGAGAAACCAAGACCAGAATTTAAAATAAGAAAAGGAATTTGTCATTGCCTCAGTTTCCCCAAGCATCCTTACTGTATAGAACTGAAATTTCTGTCCCCTCAGAAGCTCCACCTGCAGCCACCCTGCAGGGACCCAAGATCTCTTCCCATCCTCCTGAAGGGATTTCCCACCATGGGGCCAGAGCCCTTGTGTCAGGTGAGGGCAGGAGGACTCTACTCTGGATTTCAGCTTCTGCTGGTGAGCCAGTCCCAGCCTCCCCTGATGATGCTTCAGGTCCCTTGGGTCCCTTGGCCTCAGGACCCAAATGAAGCCTCTCAGAGAGCAAATGTTTTTGTGCTGTGCTGTGCTGAGCCCCCTGGAGTGTTGTACATTCACTGCTCTCCTCTGTACACTCACATTCATACCTACACTCTCTTCACCGCTCACCCCTCACCAGGCTCCATTGACACACACACTGTTCTCACACACCTGTTCTCAATCCCATGCTCATTCACTAGTCCTCTCACTCTAGTCTTCCTTGCTCACACACTCTTAGCTCACACACACACTGGATGTCATTCACATTCCAAACTCTCTCAGAATCACCAACTCTCACCAAACCCCTGCAATGGAGAGCTGGGGTCTCTATAAAGGACCTTGAGGAGTAGCTTGTATATAAAATGGGGGAAAAGTCATTTCTAATAATAGCCACCATTCTAGGGGAGGGGCACTGTGCCAGACCTTTAATGTGCCTCCTCTCTTCTAGCTCTCAGGAACCTTGAGTGTAGACATGATTACCATCCCACTAAACAAGAAAACTGAGACTCCAGGGTGCCACGCAATAAAGTAGAATCTAGGTATAACTGAGATTGAAGCCAGAGCTCACTAACTCCAAATCCTAAGTTCATAACCACCATCCCATGCTGTCTCCCTTGGCTTAAACCTCTTCCCTGGGCCAGCCAAAGAATCAAGTTCGCAGCTGAGTGTCCCCAAATCAAAGATTCTCACCTGCATAGGACCTTCCCTATGGATGAATCCTACCCCTCCCTCATCCACTTTGGGCCCAGACACCTATCGGGTCCTAGGAGACATGTCCAGAAGTCAGAACCTGAACTCTGTCCATGACTAACTAGCCCTCTTTTCCTTCTCTCTCCAGGGGTAGCCACATACACAGACAAGTTATTCAAGTTCCGCAATAATCGGTGGGAAGACATCCTGAGTGATGAGGTCAACGTGGCCCGTGGGGTGGCCAGCCTCTTCGCTGGACGCTCAGTGGCCTGTGTGGACAGGATGGTGAGTGCAGGATGTACAGGGGCCTGGGAAGAAGCAAGGACACACAATGACAGCAGAGCCAGAGGGTAGATGCCCTCTGACAGAATGGTGGCAGGGAGCCCTGAAGGCTGCAGCCATGGCTGTACCACCTTGCTAGCCACTCCCACAGCGTCTTGCATAATGAGTGCTGAATATTCACAATGAGGCCTTACAGGCTGCATTGTGATGTCCCTTTCACACCCTTTATCCTCTGCATCCCTCCCAGCAACTCTCAGGGAAAAAGCCAGGGATGTCCACTGGACAATGGAGGACCGGAGACGCAGCTTGGAGCAGTGACTTAAGTGGAGAGATCCAAAATAGATAATTGGCATGTCTAGGATATGGAGCATCTAGCAAAATCCTGTGCTCATTCATTCATTCAGCTAACATGAAGTGCCCCCTGTGTGCTAGGCATTGCATGGCACTGTGGGGACCTATGGAACAAATGAATGTGTAACAAGGCGTATGCCAGTGCACTCTACCCAGAGGAGCCAACCCAAAGTATGGGGACATGTGAGAGGGGCCGGAGCAGCTGCAACCTCCGTCCTGTGTGAGGGGCAGCTGCCCACGGGGGCTTGTGTCCCAGCAGGCCAAAGCAGAGCCAGAGGCATGCTGTGAAGGTGATTTATCCCTCCCGTCACCTGCTCCCCTGCCACCCACCTCCTTGGCTTTCTAAACAGCCATCACTGAAATCAGGGGCCCAGCTGCCACCCTGTTTCTCCAGAGCATTTCTAGCCCCCATTCTGGGGCAGGCCGAAGGGATGGGCTCACTCAAATTGAGGTGGCACGCAGGGGATTGGGGATTCAGCGCGAATCTTCACAGCAGGGGCCTCCAGGCCTTGGGAGAAGACAGGTGCCAGGTATAAATATTTATTTCTTAACAAGCTGGTGCTGAGAAGAGAAGCCAAGCTGGGCTGTGAAGCCACATTTAGCCCTGACCTGAATCCCAGCCACCTGGACTCCAGCCTGGTGGGAGGGGATGGTGAAGTGGTTCTGAACAGGCCCTGGAGAGTGCAGAGGGCCATAGGGTGCCATGCCTGGGTCACGGCTTGGGGGCTTCTGACCTGGCTCCTCCTGGCTTCCTGCCTCCCTGGCTAGGATTAAGCTAGCTAACCTGGGAAATGTCTCTAACAAGTAGGAGCAGGGGCATGAAGGTTAATCATGAAGAGATGCATCCTTTGTCCTAACAAGGTTGTCTGCACACCCAAGACTTTAACCACAGGACAAAAGCATCATGTGAAGTGCAAAAAATAAAATAAAAAGCTTCCCTGGCACTGCAACATGGTGCCCACTGCCTGACTGCAGCCTCTGGAGCCTCAGGAAACTAGAAGGAGTTAGTGGTTACCAAGGGAAGAGGTGATCCGGGAGTCTAGCCTCAACCATGGTGGTCCCTGGGCCTGGGAACCAGGGAGAAGGAGGGAAGAGAGGCCAACAGTATAGAAGCCGAAAGATAGGAATATCAACTCTAAGAGAAGCTCAGGCTATCAACTAAGCACATGCCACATCCAGGGCTAGTGTTACGGCCTCTTCTTACCCAATCCTTACAAGCCTGTGAGTGTTATTACCCCTTTTACAGATACGGAAATTAAGGCTTGGAGCAATGAAGCAATTGACCTGAACTCCACAGCCTATGGCTGGCAAAGCTGAGAATTGAGCCCTGCTTGCCTGAAAGTGAAGCATACCCCTTTTCTCTTCTCTACTACTTTACCACTAGGTGACATGGTATCAGACACAAGTTCTAATCACAGGATCTGGTACAGTACTCGCCCTGGTCTTTGCACCTGACCTATGTACCTGGTCAAAGTATAACAGCATCACTTCTGCTTGAGATGAAAATTCTCTCCAGGTATCAGTGGCTCACATTTCCAAATCCTTGGCTACTCAGGAGGCTGGAATCTAAGGATGGAGTTTTGAAGCCTACCTGAGCAGAAGTCAGTTGAGGCTCTTATCTCTAATTAACTAGTAAAAAAGATGATAGTGGAGCAGTGGTTCACGTGGTAGAGGGCTAGCCTTGAGCAAAAACACTAAAGGACAGTACCCAGTATTGGCAGAAGGAAGGAAGGAAGGAAGGAAGGAAGGAATAAAGGAGGGCAGGAGGGAAGGAATAAGGAAAGGGAGGGAAGAGGGAGGGAGGGAAGAGGGAGGGAGGGAAGAGGGAGGGAGGGAACAAGGGAGGAAGGAAGAGAAGAAGAGGAAGAAGAAGAAGAAGAAGAAGAAGAAGAAGAAGAAGAAGAAGAAGAAGAGAGAGAGAGAGAGAGAGAGAGAGAGGATTTATTCTCTGGGCCTATCTCAGCCCTCAAGACCTCAAGAGCCAGAACCTCTGGGGGTGGAGCCTACCATTCTAAGAGTCAATTAGGTCAGTTAGCCCTGCAGATGACACTAAGTTTGAGAGCACAGCCTTGGGTAAATACCCCCTCCCCTTCCCCTCCCCTTCCATAAGCTGCTCTCTCCCACTCCCCTTCTACCCCCTCCTTCAAGATCTGCCCCAAACCTGGATGCTGGCCTGTCCTATATCTACAGCTCCCTCATCACTCAGCCTCTTTTCTGGATCCCGCTCAAAGCTGATCTCTTACAAGAAGCGTTCCCTGGTCGATAATGATTATGCCTCATGTTTATATAGCATTTTTATCTTTTCAAAGACCTTTCGCATACGTTGTCTCATTTCATCTTCTCAACAACCCTGCCAGGAAGCGGGGAATCTGAGCCCCACTTAGCACGTGCAGACACGTAGCCCTACACAAAGGGAGGGAGGGAGGGAGGCAGGGTGCTGGGGGATTTGGCTGGGGGGGAGGCGGAGGGGGGCTGCTTTCCAAGCACATTAGACATTAGACTAGGACCAGGCTGATTGTTCTCAACCAGTGTTTTGCAAAGTGGGACTTGTAGCCTCAACTTGCTGGGGCTTTGTTAAAATCTCTCCTTCTTGTGGCCCAGTCCAGACCTCTGGAATCTGAAACTTGAGGGCTGGGGCCTAGCTTCTGTTTTCAACAGGTGATTCTGAGATGGGCTAATGTATAAGAATCATTGCTCTGGAACCAGAACTCCAGAAACATCTTCTGTGCCCCGAAATCGTCTCACCCTCTTAGAATTATTGTGGTCAAGTTCACATGTGAATTTCTACAACCTTCTACAACTACAACACGTTTACATGCACCTGCTTTATCACCCTCAATAAACTGAAGGAAATAGGTATCACTGAATTTTATAAATCTCCCTAATCTCTAGCAGAGTACATTTCTGTCCATTTGAGTTTAATTGCGCATTTGTTCATGAGCTCGCTAACAGCTGGTGGGGTCAGGAATGGTTCGCGGTTGTGCACTTTTCTGTTCAGCCCCCTTCATTCACTCTTCACCCAATCACACGTACTGAGCTCCAGGATGGGTGAGAGCCTCTCAAAGTCATCTGCTAATTAAGAAGCCAACATGCTGTAAAGCAATGTGTACCCAACTTCGGCTCTACTTGGGAGTCCAGGGAGGTCTTGCAATGCAGACTCTCATCAGGCCCGTCTGGAGTGGAGTGCGAGATTCTCCATTTCTAAGATGCGCCCGGATGTCATCCATGCAGCTGGTCGAGGGACTACTTTTAGGAACAAGACTTGAGGAAGCATCAGTTCCCAGGTAGCATGATAGACTCAAACGAGCAATACAGAAGGAAGTAGTCTTGCTACCTTCTCTGACTTTGTTCCTTGACACCCCCTACCTTGCATTTTATATTCTAGTCCACATTGAACAATGGCTTTCCTTGGATACCTCCTTCTCTCTCCCGCCTCCATCCTCTGTCTTCCCCTCCACTTCAGTGAAAAATGTTTTCTGAACTTCTGATAGTGAAGTCCTCACTTCCAGGCTAGGAACACCAGGCTAGAAGCTCCAGGCCAGGAGCGCCTCTTCAGTGCACACAGGGAATCCTGTGCAATCTTCGCAATACTCTAGTGTAACTAGTGATGCCTCTGCATCCACCTGAGACCCCAAGCTCCTTCCTGTCCTCAGTTACCCCCCAAAAAAAGAATCACCCCAAGAAGATCTAATGTCAGTGACAAATTAGATGGAATGAGATTTCTGCTCATAATGGCTTTGTATCAGAGAAAGAAGCAAGCAAAAAAAAGTAAGAAAAAAGGTGACTAGCAATCCTGTTGCCTCAATCCTGTTGTCCTCTTTCAAACTAGACTCTAAGCCACCTAAGAACAGGGGCCATGTCTTTAGTACATTTGTCACCAAGCACCTTGTCCATAGTTGGTTCTCAAGGAACAGTCACTGGGGGAGAATGGTAAAAAGATGAGAGGAAAGCTGGGAAAGTGATTTAGAAATCGTGTGGATCTCTTGGGGAGAAGGAGGCATCCATTGAAGAAATAACACCATTATAATAACAGCAGAAAAGAATCTTTTATCCGCAGTGTTTGGACTACAGAAGAGGATGGCTATAGCAAAGAGGAGCCGGCGCCCGGGGCTTCTCCTAGATGCAAAGGGAAAAAAAATTGAGACAGTATTATAAAGGCAGAAGCAATGAAATATTTCTTGCTGCTAGTATGGGGAGAAGAAGGGGATAGAAGAGAAAGGAAGACCCCTGCAAGTCTGTGTCTTTCCTTCTGCCAAAAAATAAGAAATGAAGAAGCGCAGGGTGGGAAGGAGGAAAGGGAGACATGATCCTAGAATTTGCTTGTCATCTTGGCTGGAGTGGGCTTGAATGGGGAGAGAGAGGAAGGGAGGGAGGGAGGGAGGGAGGGAGTGAGAGAGAGAGAGAGAGAGAGAGAGAGAGAGAGAGAGAGAGAGAGAGAGAGAGAGAGAGAGAGAGAGAGAGAGAGAGAGAGAGAGAGAGAATAATGGGAATTGGTAGATCAATCAATCAGCAAATATTTATTGAGCAGCTACCCTGGCTGGCAGCTGGAGAGAGCTCAGCTGGAGGGAGGCACATTAGAAAATTGTCTATAAAAGGGTTGTGGGGGAGAGGGAGGGATGCATTCTTCTGGAACAGGATAGAAGGAAAGAGAAGGGCTGCTTTGTTGACTTGGGGTGGGGTGGTGGGGGTATCATTCACACTGCAGCCTTTGTACAAAGTCTCTTCCCTGTTGTAGCTCCACCAACCTATGAAACCATCAGAAGCAGACTTGAAGAAGACACCAAGCTACAATGAGGTGCTGGGGGGGCCCAGGGGTTCTGGGAAAGTCGTGATGGGGCTCCTCACTATCTCCCCTTCCCTTCCTCCTCAGGGCTCTGGGCGCTACTCCATCTACATTGCGAACTATGCCTATGGCAATGTGGGGCCTGATGCCCTCATTGAAATGGACCCTGAGGCCAGTGACGTCTCCCGGGGTATTTTGGCACTCAGAGATGTGGCTGCTGAGGCTGGGGTCAGCAAATACACAGGTATGTGGAGGGCCAGGAAGGCTGTGGTGGGAGGAGAGGGGCTGGGGCTGGAGGTCAAAGCCCCACAACGCTGAGTCCAATGCATTAGTGACCATGAGGACAGAGCAGGCTTCTAATTCTGAGGAGGGGAAGACAGAGGCATTGTTCCACCCACCCCTCACACCAGGCGCCTCCCACACCGCCTCACCAAGCTTGGGGACACCCCTGGCAGATGTGAGCTTTGGCGAGCCTAGTCGGGGGAACAGTGGCATTCAATACTTGCCAGAAAGTGAAGTGGGACCACCAGCCTGGCACCCCCTCTCTGGCACCCCTTGCCCTGTTCCCTGCGTTAACCTTAGTGATAGGTGAGCAGCACATTCTGGATTGGGGGGGGGGGGCAGAACTTGACAAATCACAAAGGCTGAGATTTAAAGCATTCTTTATTGCCAAACAGCAGATGAAATTATTTACTTACACATAAGCGGCCAGGAATTGAGTGCTAAATCCCTAAGCTTCAGCTGGGTCTCGTCTCGGATAACTGAGCTCAAAGAATTGTGTTCTTGTTCCAAAACCTCTCCAGCACTTTTTTTTAAGGCACACTCTTCTCCCCCTACCCCCCCACCCCATCTTTCTGGATGGGGAACCTATTGTCAGAGTCTCTGACAAGGAGATCTTTCTAGGGAAGGCTGTTTTTCTAATTCCAGCACGGCTGCTGACTAAACTCTGATGATCTGCCAATAACCGCTGATGGCAGAGCCATCCAGTTCCTGTTTTGAGTGCCAACAATCAGGAAGCCAAGGCTGTACACAACTTCTCCAACAGCTTCAGCCTCACACCCGCCCTCTCATTAGTTGACCTTCCCCATAAAGCCGTCCCAACTTGTACTACACACTTCCAAAGGGACAGCCAACTTGAACCCGAATCCTAGAACTAGAAGGACGCATGAGAGGTCATGTGGACCACCCTCTTGTCTCCAGATGTCTGGCTGGTGGCAAAAATCTCAAATCTCTACCCAGGAAAGTCTGTCCCTGCCTCTCCTCCCGCCCTCTGGGTTTATGCTGCCCTTTCCTAGCCAACTCTCCACCTCTGTGAAATGAGATTAATGTTAACCTGTCTGACAAAGTTTGTGGGGACAAATAGCTAGACAATAAAACAGTTTGTGCAGCCCAAACCCCATCAAAGTGCCTGAAAGCTCCGTGTGTGAACACAGCGCCGAAAGGCTGAGTGTCAGTAATAAACCACGTTTCCCTGGGAAAGGAATAAACATGCAAGCGCTTCAGTCTAGATTGGTACAGTCAATTTTTCTGAGTAGCTCCCATTTCTGTGCACTAAGCTGGCTTGGCAATTAAGTGCCTTGATCTTGCAGGAGAAAGGGAGGGGATGGGCTGGGGGATGGAGCACTTGAAAATGATGGGATGGAAGGGAGGCAAGGACTGAGAGAGCAGTTACCCATAGAATAGAAGGATGCAAGAGGCTGGAGGATGGAGGGGGCATTGTTCACACTGGCTGGGCTGGCACAGAACCCAGGAAGGGGAAGGGGGGCCAAGTGGAGACAGCTGAGGAACAGAGATGCTATGGGCGCACCAGCCAACTGTTCTGGCTTGTGCTAGAAAGCTGGGGCAGCCCAAGGAGAGGACCCCAGCCTCTGTGGAGGCATGGAGGAGGTCGGGGGCAGCTGGCGTATCCAGAGGATGCATAAGAGCAGCCCTGCAGACTTCCAGAAGCCATTTGGCTGACAAGAACCAATTTGGCCCACCAAGTAACTATTCTGTCTGCTTTCCTTCCCCCAGCCCACCCTTTCTCTGTCTGCCAAGCCCCCCAATACTACCCTGAAATACCCCCTCTTGCCACTTAGCTAATGGCACATGGACATCTGGCTGGAAAACTAGCCCCAAGTGCCCCCACAAGCCGCAGGAATAGACCCCAAATGTAAAGGCTACCATGCTGAGCTCAGTCTGATGGCTGAGGCTCTAGGCTGGTGGCCAGTGCTTAGTGCCAGGCCAGTACCAAGGGGTTTGGGAAGCCAGAAGGAAGGCAGGAGGGGGTGGGCATGACCCGAGCAGGCTGGAGACAAGCAGGCCATGGGCAGATCTGCACCAGGGAACTGAGGTCTCGCAGTCAAGCCTCATAGCCTCCCACCTGCTGGACAGGCCTGTGAGTAGAGAGAACCCCTCATTTACCCAG
Organism: Dipodomys merriami; assembly: GCF_024711535.1. Taxonomy (NCBI): domain Eukaryota; kingdom Metazoa; phylum Chordata; class Mammalia; order Rodentia; family Heteromyidae; genus Dipodomys; species Dipodomys merriami. Next base: position 1,334,399 of record NW_027203204.1, on the reverse strand, counting down.
GCCAAATGCAAGTCCAGGCAGGAGAAAGGACTTGCCCAAGGTCACCTAGGAGACTGAGTAAAACTCATACTCAGGGCCTTATTTCCCAATGCCTGATCTGCCACCACCAGCTGACCTCCATCCAGCCTGACAGTCCTACTCCAGCAGCTGGTTCACCGACTGGGAATGCACCCCAACCTTGGCACACAGACCCAAGTTGCCAAGGTGAAGCAGTTGCTTGGCCTGGATTGCTCAGGGAAGCAGGGGTGAGGAAAGGTGAAGCCCGGCTGCCAGGGCAGCTGGTGGGGCAACGGTACCATCCATGCACAGGCTGTCCAGCTCTGAGGAAGAGGGGGAGGGGAGGTCTCTCCAAAGATTCCCAAAGCCACCGCTGGTCTGCTGGGTTACAGTGCCATCTAGTGGTTGATAGGCTCACTCTCGGGGGACTGTGGGCCCCAGGAGGGGGCATGAGCTGCTGCTATCTACAAAGACAATAGGCAGACAGCTCCCCTATGCTGTGGCTTCATGAGAATCCTGGACCCTAACTTCTGCAACTGTCCAGGACCTCTTGGAGACAAGAAAAGGTAGCTGACCTGCACGGGAATCCCGGGTTGCACCCAGCAGAACCTAGCACAAAACATAAAGGGAGAAAATGGGAAGTCAAGAGTCCTATACTGTGTGACCCAGTGACCTTGGGAACATTCCTCGGCCTCTGAGCACCTTGACTGGGCTGGCAGCTAACTAAGGGGCCAGAGTCTGGCATAGGGCGCCATGGACATTCTACCTGCCTGTGCAGACAGCCATGGTAAACCTTCCCTCTCACAACCCTAGCTTCTCTCTTTGCAATAGAGTGTTGAAGATGAAAGGGAGGAAGGGAGTGTGGGGCAATCCTGGTTCTTAGCCTGGCACAGGCAATGCCTGTCACGTTCAAATACAGCCTCCTGCCCTGGCCTCTGACAGAGTGACTCCAGGGACCCTCTGCTGGGCATCTCCCAAGAGCCAGTGCTAAGCTCAGTAGGTAAACAAAGGAGGCAGGCCACTCTGCCCTGGAGGCGTTTTGTCTGTGTCCCCCTAATCCCCGCCTGGCCTCAGCCCAGGGCACAGCATGACCTCCTCATTCCCTCCCCACTGGAGTCAGCTTCCTCTCTCCTTCCCACAGAAGCAGCCTCCAGCCACTCCCCCAGGAGTCCTGCCTCCGGGCCTCACCCTTGGAGGGAGCATCTGCCTGGGCTGTAAGGTGGTGATTAAAGAAGCCTTAAAAGAAATTTGGAAAGAAAATGAAGGTGGATTTATGAGGTGGGGTGGGGAGTTTTGCTGTTGGCTGGGAGCAGTGTAGAACAAAGCGGAGGGCAGATCTGATTTATAGGAAGTCATTATTAGAGGAGACAGAGAGGCCTAAAGCCCAGCTGAGCCCTGCTGGCAGATCCCCATCAGTTTCATGACTAGGGGTTGCAGGGTGGGGGGGCTAGGAGCTCCAGGCTAATGCTGACCTTTCTGTAGGAGCACAGCCAGGTCTGCCAGCCACACCCCGGGGGAGCTGGAGTGGTAGGCTCCTCTGCACAGGCCAGGGACCCCCTAAGGAATCTAGATCAAGCCTGCAAGGGCTCCCCAAAGCCCAGGATACACAGGGACCATTTCCCTGGGTGTCAGATACATTTGGTTGGTCAGGAGAATATGTCATTATTCTTTTTAAAATCAACACAAATACATTGTAGAATAGAAACTTATTTTTTTAACCTATTTTTCTCAGCTAACACAAGGGATATTAGAGTAGTATCCAGATGAGTTGACCACTCTGGGATATACCCCTCACATGCCAGTACAGATCCTCCCTAGTGAGAGCGCCCCTTAGCAGAACTGTTTCAAAAGCAGGTTGGGGAGTTCACCGGTGGTCAGGATCATTGGTGGCGCGATGGCTCCATTAGCCTCCGTTTCATGACATTGGAAATAGGAGTAACTTGAGGAAGACTAGGGAGAGATCAATCAAAGGAAAAGAGTTTTTAGTTTTCAGAAAGGGTAAGTTCAAGAGCTCCATTGCACATGGCAGCGACCCTAGTTAATAACAGTGACTGCAGTCTTGCAAATATTCTACAGGATAGATTTTGAAGTGTTCTCACCACAAAAATAAGTATGTGAGATGCTGCATAATGAGCTTGATTTATCCATTTGGTAATGTACACATTTTTCAAAACATGTTATACATGATAAATATATACTTAAAAAAATTCTCGGTTAAAAAAGAAAGTGGTGGTGACAAGATGCATCTTGAGGTGTTGTGACTCTGACAGGAGATGCAAACACAGGGTTCTTATTATCCAGCACCCAGCAACTCTTCCAACCACTCCCTCCTTTACCTAGCTCATGCTAGCTAAGTTTCTCCTTAGCCCTTTGCTGCTGAGTGGTGGACACTGGGAGGAGGGAGCTCCTTCCTGCACCGCCACCGAGGTTTGGAAACCTCCCATCCAAGGAACAACTGGTAGACTCTCATGCATCCTGCAGAGCCGGGATGTGACACAAGTGGTAAAGTACTTGCCTAGCCAGGACGAGGCTCTGAGTTCAAACCCAGTACAAGACACTCACACAAAGTGAAGTTAGTAATAGCCTTGAGGATCTTCTTATTCCCCTGCCCATATTACAAGGCCCCTAGTCCTGCAGCCAGAGAGAGGCAGAATCTAGACAAGATCCTTGAGAACCTTTCCTTAGCGATCTGTGTTCCTAGACTTTCACCCCTGGGTCTTCAGACCCATAGTCTGGAACCATTGGGCAGCATGTGCCCCATCCCATAACTTTTTTTTTTTTTCATCTTAAAACCCAATCCCTGAAGTCTGGCCTTGGTGTGATCTAAGATCTGCCCTGGAAGCACCAGAGGTCTAGTGGTGCCACTCTTGAGGATTACCAAGGCTGCACTGCGGGGCTTAGGTCCAATGGGCAAATAGTCCAGGGGAGGTGTAATGGGACAGAAGGAAGTAGGGACTGTAGAGAGGTTTTCCCCCATAATCCCACCCAGCCTGATGGGAGGAGTGAGCAGAAGTCGTGGGGAGGGGTGGAGAGGGAAGGAAGAGCATTCAAAGCCCTTAGCATAACAGGGAGGGCTTTGAAGCTTAAAAGTGTTGGGGGAAAACAAAGTGATATTATTCGCCCAGCAGGTGGTAAATAGTCCCAGCTAATGACTATGTGGCACCTGACATTTTCCAAGGTATCTTCCACAAACCATCTCACTTCGTATGTATGACAGCTCTGAGAAGGAGCTATTATTACTGCATCTTCTGTCATAGATGAGAAAACAGAAGCCCAGAAAGGTGAAATGATGTGCCCAGGGTGACACAGCTCAAACTCAGACTTAACAGTCTTCAGATCTGTCTCTCCCCACCAGTGTACTCTCTCCAGTCTTACTTGGGGAATTGTTTTGTCCCTTGAGAAATGTTCTGGCCTCAAATAGAAAAGAATTAATTGATATAAAGTGAGGCCAAATCTGTGAGGATATCATTCTCTGTGGCTAAATAAAGATGTTCCAAATAGCCCCCTGGGTATTCCCATATGGTGTATGCTAAACCTCTCAAGGTGGGGTGGGGGGAAGGGGGGAAGGGGAGGGGGTGTGATAAAGGAGGAGAAAGAAGCAGAAGAGGTCCTGGGAGGAGATACTGCTGATACCTTTGTCTTTGGCCCAGTGGGAGGAAGAGTGGCAAGCTACTTTAAGGATTGGATGGGGTTTACTGATCGGAACAGTTTTCCCATGGCACCAGCGAAGTTGCTGACACCTGGCATTCCCTGCCTCATCCTAAGGCTGCGGGGGACAGTGTCCAAAGGGGCCAACTCCCCAACTGTGGCTTCACCTGCTCCCCAACTGTATGGCCAACTTGCCAAGAAGGAGTTGTGGGTAACATCTCTGTTATGGTCCGGTTGCCATGGCAATAAATTGCCACTAATTAGTAGTGTGGTTACCATGGTAATTTTCTAGTAATTACAGGTTACAAATGGTGCAAGGCTTCAACCCAACCCAATTAGTTAATTAGAAAGATTTAGAAATTTGTCCAAAAGGGAAATAACCTGCTTTGTAGAAAATGAAGGGAATATGTCATAGCCTAGGCGCCAGCAGCAGAGAGGAAACTGGGGGACCCCAGAGAAGGGATAAGACTGAGTTGCATTCAGCAAGTCCTGAGTCCCACCTGGAATTTCCAGGACCTGGGTTAGGCCAGGGTATCAGAGAAGCCCACCCCTGGACAGGAGCCTGGCAGGACCAGGGCAGGGACAGCTGCCAACAGCCACTTAGTGGCTCCTCTTTTAACAAGCAGTGGAATGCCCAGGTCCAGGCTGAGCACCCTTCCTGCTGGCTGTGAAAAGATCTCTGAATGCCACCCACCCTACTCAGTGGCTCTCCTAAAAAGCCATGCCATGTCTCAGAGGACACATCCAGGAGCGCTGTGGATTTAGTGGCTCATTTTGATGACACACAGACTCTCCTTGAGAACTAATCAGATTATCTGGGAGCAACTGGGAGGCAGAGGCCCGGAGGGTATTAACAAGTGTGAGGGCAGTAGAGCAGTGAGGCCTTCACTCCCACCTCCTCCCGGACTCCTCCCGTATCCCTAGCCCCCAGTGCCAGCTCCCTGGGCAGATCCCATTGGCACAGGTGAGGAAGGCCCCTCCAGGGTATCTCTCAGTGTGGGAGGAGTGTGGGGACCCAGAGGAAGAGCCTCCCTCCTCCATTCAGAGGTTGGCAGAGGGAGGGCTGGTTCATGGGCACAGAGCTCTGCCTGAGCTTTTGTTTATGAAGAAACCCAAACTCAGGAGCACTGTTGCAACCAGGCTCGCCACACAGACCCGCTCCTTAATGCATTTCAAGCTCTAATGGGCATATAGACTACCAGGAGGCGTGTTAGGAGGTAGGGGTCCCCTTTTGTAGGGCCTGAGATTTGGCATTTCTAACAAGCTCTTCCCCTGACATCCAAACTTTGTGTATGTTTATCCTTTGCGACATGAGGTTTGGAAAATACATACACATTGTGGAATGGCTGATCTGAACTAATTAACACGTACTCCCACACATTCTTGCAGTGAGGTCACTTAAAACCTAGTTTCTTAGCAAGTTCAAGTATATAGTGCTTTGCCACCAACTACAGTCACCGTGTCATACAATTCATCTTCTCAACTTATTCCTACTGGACCAACATCATCCATTTTCCCCAACTCCTTGGTTTCACCCAGCTCCGGGAGACAACCATTCTCCTCTACTTCTAGAATTTTACTTTAGATTTCATATGAGTGAGATCATGCAGTATTCATCTTCCTTGTTGTCATAAGGGACCTGGTTTTCGTCTTTTGTAAGGCCAAATAGTACCTCATTGTGGAAATACCACCACACTATAACTGCTTCTCCACTGACAGATACATAGTGTGTTGGCCACATCCTGGCTGTAGTGAATAGAGCTTCAGTAACCAGGGGAAGGCAATGTCTCTTCAACGCACTGAGCCCATTTCCTTCCAGCGCACAAATGCTGGCTCATATAGAAGGTCTATTTTTAATGTTTTGGAAGACACTCCATACTGTTTTACATCACAGTTGTACTAATTTACATTCCCAGACTACAAGGGTTTCTTTTTCTCTGCCTCTCTCATGGTCACTTGTCATCTTTTGTCTCTTTGACAGTCCCCATTCTACCAGGCAGATCTCACTTCATTTGGTCCTCTGAACATCTCTGGAGTAGAACCAACCAGATTACACCATCCCCACTTAACAGACAAGGAAACTGAGACTCAAAGAGTAACATAAACTGCCAACTGGAACTATACTCCATGTCACATTCTGTCATGCTGATTTATGCATGTGTTTTTACCATTTGAGGGCATGGCTGAGCAAAGGTTTTGAGTCTTTATTTGAAACCCAGAAGTTAGGGGTGGTTTGTTCAGGACATTGTAAGATTCGTTTTTTGTTTTTTTTTTTTTATATGGGGTACTGAAACTTGATCTTTGAAACTTCAAAGTCTATGGTACAGCTGGCTTGATTTGTGTGTGTGTGTGTGTATGTGTGTGCGCATGTGCACATGTGCATGCATATACACACACACACACACACACACACACACACACACACACACACACACACACACACACAAACTAGCGACTCAGACCACTAATCCTAACTACTCAGGTGGCTGAGATCTGAGGATCATGGCTTAAAGCCAATCTAGGCAGATAAATCCAAGAGACTCATCTTCAATTAACCACCAACAGGCCAGAAGTTGGAGTGTGGCTCAAATGGTAGAATGCCCGCCCTTGAGTAATAAAGCTAAGGGTGAACAAAAGGGCCCCAAGTTCAAGCTCTAGTACCAGCACAAATATATACACACACAACACGCACACATCTCTCTCTCTCTCTCTCTCTCTCTCTCTCTCTCTCTCTCTCTCTCTCTCTGGATTTAAAAAGAAATTACTATTGCAACAAGTCAAACAAACAATACAAAGACATTCAAAGGGAAGGCTAACTACCATCTCTCCTTCCCATCTAGAGAGCCAGCAAGGCGCTCCTCAATTCAACTTTGCTCCAGACTTGAACAAGCTTGCACAAACATGTATACTCAGAAATTTCATGTCATTCTCTGTTTTTTTAATAAAAGTAAGATCACACAATACCATTACTTGCCAAATTGCTTTTTCTTTTAACAATATACCGCAGGCACTCCTCCAAGTCAATGCATATGGATCTATGCTGTCTTTTTAGTAGCTGCAGAGTGATCCACCATATGGAGCCACCGTAATCCATTCGACTAGTTTACTATTGATGGACATAATTGCTTACTACATCAAACAAAGCAAATAAGCACCCTTGAACCTATATAGCCTGAGGTACTATTTTTTTTGTAAATTTTGTGTGTGTATGTGTGACACACATGTACATGCCGGTACTAGGCCTTGAACAAGATCCAAGGCACTGTCCTTTAGTTTTTTTCTGCGTAGGACTGGTGCTCTACCACTTGAGCCACACAGCTCCACTTCCAGCTTTTTGGTGGTTAATTTATTTTCCCAGCCTGACATCAAACTCTGATTCTCAGATCTCAGCTTCCTGAGTAGCTAGAATGACAGGCGTGAGCCACTGGCATCTGGCCTTGCACATTTTTTATGTGTGCATGCGTGGCACGGGGGAAGTTACTGGGGATTGATCCAAGCCTTGTGCATAGTAGAAAACACTTTACTACTTAAGCTACGCTTCCAGTCCTTTTGTTTCACTTTGGTTTTGTGATAGAGTTACATTGACTTTGCCTGGGCTGACCTGGAACTCATGATCCCCCTGCCTTTGCTTCCCCAGTAGTAGAGATTAGAGGTATGCATCACCATGTCTGGATACTCCTGTGGTTTCTTAAAGCAGGAACACCCCCACTGTGTTTGGGACTTGGAGTGGGAGTGAGTGGAGGGCTAGTAAGGGATCTATGAGTTGACCAGACTCGACTAGGTAGAGCTGGGTTTCAGGTTACTGAAGACAGCGGCTCTGGCACGTTGAGGTGGGGGAGAAGAACTATGTTCCTAGCGGCGTGGAATGAAGCCTTTGGCATACAGTGCTTTATTGGGGGCTGGGAGCCCAGGCCTGTCTCAGGGAATCATCCAGAAGGTCAAAATCCTTCTCCCCCACATTCCCTTTCTTAGGCACCAGCACTGCAGCTTCTCCCAGACCTCAGAAGCAGCCCATCTCTAGGTGGGGCTGGAGCTGCTCTTGTGGGGCTTATCGTGGTTTTACTTTTTTCCCTAGCGGGCCGGGGAGTCAGCGTGGGCCCTATCCTCAGCAACAGCGCCTCAGATATCTTCTGTGACAACGAGAATGGGCCCAACTTCCTCTTCCACAACCAGGGCAATGGCACCTTCGTGGATGCAGCGGCCAGTGCCGGTGAGTGGGTACACCCCTGCCCCGTGCCCCATCCGCCCAGCCCCACAGCTCAGGGAGCTCAGCGTATAGCTCAGCGCACTCCCATGTGGTCCTGAGACCCTTGGTACTGCCATCTGCCAGCAGCCAGCATCAGCCCAGGACCCTCAGATCTTGCTAGGTGTCACATCCGCGGTTCCCCTCTTCCCATCTTGAACCATCCACCTGTTCTCTCAACCATTCATTTCAGCAGTCACTTATGGAGCCTCTGCTAAGTGACAGGCTGGTGCTTGGAACTAAGGATATTGACCTGAATAAGGCCAAGACCACTCCACACAAAGACAAGGCTCTGAGATTTTGGAAATAGGCAGATGCACCACCAATGATATTAAGAGGCAGGATACAAATCCGCACTTCTGATGCTCCCAGCTCTTCTCCCCTTCCTCCCACCAACCTCATCCCACCAACCTCAGGTACTTTATACCTGCCATTCCCTCTGTTGGACTGGCCTCTCTCTTCTTTGTCTGTATCCTTAACACTCAACCCAAATGGCTCCTCTGATGAAGACTTTCCCAACTCCATCTGTGCCTTCTGACAGAGACTGGCTTCTTCTCCTGTGTGACCCCACAGCCCTGCCACTCAGTTTTCTTCATTGTCACCATAACTAGTCTAAGCTCTGTGAGGCCTGGGACCCAAAACTAATCTTTTTTTTTTTTTTTTTTTTTTTTTTTTTTTTTTTTTTTTTGCCAGTCCTGGGGCTTGAATTCAGGGCCTGCGCACTGTCCCTAAGCTTCTTTTCCTCTACCACTTGAGCCACAGTGCCACTTCTGGCTTTTTCTGTGTACGTGGTACTGAGGAATCGAACCCAGGGCTTCATGGATGCAAGGCGAGCACTCTACCACTAAGCCACATTCCCAGCCCCGGGCTACTCAGTCTTGACACAATACCTGGCACCAAGGTCACCCAGTAAGCATTGCCATATCCCAGAATGGATACTTAATAATGTGTGTGGCTATGATGTCTGCCCTTCAACCTGTTTCTTCATACCCATTCCTCACCCTCCACCTCACAAATGAAGGGGAGATTTAGTTATGTTTCCATCTTATCTACAGGGACACAGTGGCAGGGATCTACACCCATGGATCTAGCTAGTGCCCAAACAACATCAAAACCCTGAATATGTGCCCTCTCTTCTGTCTACTTTGAGATCTCTCCTCCCCCAGATTCCTACTCAGAAATCTCCATGAGGGGAGACTCTTGGCCCTGAACACCTATGCACCCCCATCTTGTAGCCTCTCGGCCCTCCTCCCCATGTTTGCCTGTCTTCTCCTTCCCTAGTAGAGATAGGAGAGTCAGTTTTCTGTTCTGCCCTTCCTGTCTTGCCCTCTGTCTGTCTGCCTTCTTCCCCAACAAACATCCTCACTGCTGAAAAATCACTAAGCAAAGGGAAGAGGATGGGGTGGGGTGGGGGGGAGAAGGGATTTGATAGGGGATGAAGGTAGAAGCAGAGGTGAGCAAATAAGTTGGAGGGGGAGAAGGTATCAGGCAGGAGGAGAGAAGCAAGGTGCGAGGCCCGTAATTGAAAGTCAGAACGATTGCAGGGGTTTAACAAGACATGTCAAGGGGGCATTCATCACCCAAACAGATGCTGCCATGAAATGCAGCCTGGCACCGCTTCGTCCCATGAAAGGGAACCAGCTCCCTGTCAAGGTGCCTCATAGATAGGAGAGGAATGGGCCAACACAGAAGGCCACCGACACTCAGCCTGGGGAGTTTGCTGAGAATTAATGGGGTATCAATCCTAGGAATCAGAGGATGCCTTCCGTCCTCTGCAAACCCTCTTTCTCAAGCCCTGTACCTCATTGACCTTTCTCCAGGCCCTTCCCTTCCCTCAGAAGACACTGGTCTTCAAAATATTTAGGGAGGCTCCACCACCACCTTCTCCTCATCCCCACCCTCAGGATCAATATTTACAGCACAGCCGTGCCTTGGGCTACCATTTTGGAAGCTCATATTTGCCCAGTTCTGTGCCTGGCCTGGAGAGCAGGGAAAGTTTGCCGTAGACACTCAGGCCAGGCCGTCACTCAGGACAGAGCCCTCTGTCTTCCCCCAGGGTTGGCTCATCATGGTATAAGCGGTGACATTGGACACAGGCTTCCCTTCCTGCTCTCACAGGAACACCGAGGGTTTCTCTGTCATGGCCGCAGTATTTCTTCTGCTGTCAGCAACATCCCCAGTCTGCCTGCTGTCAAATTATTTATGTCTCTTCATTCATTCAGCAAGTACTTACTGAAAACTCCCAGGCAACCACAGGCACTGAGGTCGTCCTCTGTGTGCACAGGGCTGACCTCAGGGAGCATCTGGACCCTGAACAAGGACACAGGAAAGGGACCTAACCTCACTTGTGCTCGGCACCATTAGACAAACAGGAGCTGGGTGGGAGCAGAAGGCAGAATGGGAACGAGCTGTGTTAGATGCCATTGTCAGGGAAGGCTTCCCTGAGCAGACAAACAAGGATCTCAGTAACCCTTGCACTGGGGAGGCATCCTAGAAGACAGAACAGCTTGAGCAAAGGCCGAGCCACTGGAAAGAGGCTGGTCCATTTCAGGCCTGGAAGAAGCACAGATAAGCAGAAGGAATGGATAAAGGGATGGGTGACCCCTAGGGCACAGTCAAGCAAGGCCTTTTAGAGCTTCAGAAAGAACTAGAACTGGACAGAGCACTGGGGAGATTTAAACAAGAATAATATAATCAACTTCAGATCTCCCATAGCTACATGGTCCTGGCTGAGAAAGAGTTTGTTCCCCCAGAATTTCCACCATTCTGCTTTCCCCAGTCCTTGCCACCCCAAACAGCACAAATAGTGTCTTACCAAGCACACAGCCTGGTTCCCCTGGTTAATTCATATATAGCCGTGCCACTTCCTGCCTCTATGGAGAACATCTGGGATACAGCTGTGTCTGTCTCCCCAGGAGGGTGAGGACAGCCCCAGGGTCACCCTCCCTTCTACTCAAGATGAGTGTTTGCAGAGTATATGCACACTCCATACACATGAGGCTCCTGCTCCTCCACCGCAGGTGTGGATGACCCCCACCAGCACGGGCGAGGTGTCGCCCTTGCCGACTTCAATCGTGACGGCAAAGTGGACATCGTCTATGGCAACTGGAACGGCCCCCACCGCCTCTATCTGCAGATGAGCGCTCATGGGAAGGTCCGCTTTCGGGTAAGAAGGGGCTTTGGTTCCCACCTGTCCCTACCAGGCTCAGCAATTTGGCCTCTCCATGTCATAGGACCTGCTTCGGGTCTCTCCAGAACAGAGGTGGCATCACAATGAAGAAGGCCATGGACTCCAGCCTGGCTCCCTGAACACGATCAGGCCCAGAGCAGTGGCTCTCAGAACGCTGTCAGAGCCCATCACCTCTAGGGATGGTAGGATCCCAGGTTAGGTAGATTGCATTCCCTGCATGGAGGCCATTGTTTCAAGATGGTTCCAAGCAATGACCGGGGAGAGGCCCCACTCCAAGCTCCTCTGCCACCTTGGGTGCCGCCTTGGGCTCTCTTCATGTGGAGGCTAAAACCCAGGTAAAAAGGGTGTTCTCAGACTTCAGGGCCAGTGATCCTGAGATCCGAGATGATTTCCATCTTCATTCAATTTTTGTTTGAACCCAAGTTCTCAACAGAGTTGGCTTTCTCCTTACCTCCCAGGACAAACTGGGACACCATTGGCATTGAGTAGACAGAGGCCACAGATACTGCTGAATATCCCACAATGCACTGGACAGTTCCCACTGCAAAGAAGCATCTGACCCCAAATGTCAGTTCACTGAGGCTAAAGTATTTACTCGTTGGCCTTCGGAGGGCCCTGAACAGAGCTCACAGGAACAGTAATAATAATAATAAATGTTCCATTTATCAAGTACCTTGAATGTGCCAGGAACCATGCTAAGAGCTTTATGGATGTTATCTCAGAGGCCCAGGCATCCAGTAGAGAAAACCCAAGGGGGCTATGTCGGTTTCCATTTTTATAGGATCGATAGAACAATAACGAGTTAGAGATCCTTGGGTCTCCAGCTCTTAAGGCCCTGCTCAGCCCACCCTGACCAGGCTGATCAGCTTGGAGCCAACCTTATTACTGTGCTGATGAGAGCCACCTCCCTCTCTGGTCTCCACTTAGCTTGCCAGCTGTCTAGGCTAGCTCCTTCTTATAGCTAACAGGGCAGCTGTAGGAGGAGGCAGAGGCAGGGAACTTCCCAGAGGTAGGAACTTCCTTGTCTACATTGGCCTGGGGTTTGGACAGCCCATCTACAATGAGGATATTCTGCTCAGAAACGTACGGTCTTCCTGTGCAGTTCTTGTCCTGCTTCAGAGGCAAATACCATACCTAGGGCCCTTTGCCAGACCCTTCTAGGACTCTACCAGCACTTAGAGGTTCCAGCTGGGCTACCTCAGGTCTGGAAGTCTCCCCATGAGTCCTGGACAGATACAGCTGATCCTGAAACTTCCTCCACCAAAAAAAAAAAAAAAAAAAAAAAATCCTCAAGAGTCCCAAGAACCAGCACAAGATAGTAGTGGCAGTTAAAGGCACAGTTAGCTTCCATGGTGCTGACGGGGAGGTCAGGGCAGTAATGTTGCCAATGATCTGTCTCTTGCTCCCTCTGTGCCCAGCATCTGGCATGCAGTCCTCACAGCCCAGACAGCTATTATCATCCTCTGTTGCTGATGAGAAAAGTGAGGTCTGAAGGGTTAAGTAATTTCGCTACGGTCACATAACTAGATAGCAATGAAGCCTGGATTCAAATGTATGCAGGCAGTTTTCTGATACTTCCCAGCTTCTATATGGCTATGCAAGAGGAACCCGGCATCAGAAATCTTAGTTTCAGGCCCCATCATTAGCTGAAACTAGAAGCAATCCCCATGTTTAAGATGGGATCTCTGATCCTGTTTAGCTCAGGACACTGACAGCAGAACTGAGTCTGATCCAGACCAAGGACCATCTAAGAAGTCACTAGCATGAGCTATGGCTCTTGTTCTTCCTCCTTATTTCCCTAATGCACAGTCTGAGGTCCACATGGTGGCCCAGGTCACCCCAAATGCGTTACAGTGGAAGTTACAGAGGCGTTGGGACTCTGTAACCACACACACAGAAGGAGGAGTATAGATTCTTGCTTGCCCACTTTTCTGTCCACTGACTCCCAGTCTTCTCTCCTCCAGGACATAGCTTCCCCCAAGTTCTCCATGCCCTCCCCTGTTCGCACAGTCATCGCTGCTGACTTTGACAATGACCAGGAGCTGGAGATCTTCTTCAACAACATTGCCTCCCGCAGCTCTTCAGCCAACCGCCTCTTCCGGTAGGGAATACAGGCGGGTGGAGGCTTGGAATCAGAGGGGAGGGTTCCAAAGGCTGGGGAGTCAGTCCCCAGAGGGAAGAGTCCCTAGTGTAGAAACAGACCAGAGGGTATGTCAGAGGCCAAGCAATAGCCCATAGAAATGGAGGGTAAGGCACCAGCCCCTCACTGTGGCCAGAAAATGGGCATAGGAACAAAGCCCAGAGCTTACCTCACCTCAAGCTCCACTAGAGAGAAACTCCTGCAGCCACTGAAGGGCTCAGAGTCAACCTCTGAGTCTGGATAAATTTGAGTTAAGCAGACAGACAGGTTTATTTACCAGTGACTTCCAAGAACCTGTAATAGGACCACAGTATTGCAACTTTCCGAAAGATGGATGGAGTGTTCCAAATAGGTTTGACCACAGGATACATCTTCCAGAGATGTTGCTACTGAGATTGGGGCTCTACAAAGTATCCTTGGAGATGCTAGAGGAGACTGTTAATGGCAGAGAAGGAACAGGAAGATTCCAAAGCAGACAGAGTATCCCATTAAGGAGAAAGGTTGGAATTTCTGAGTAATATTCCTCCAGGGGACCACCAGAATCTCTGAACATAGAACCCCAGAGCCTAGCCCTGATCTCCAGGGTCAACTTTCAAGGGCTAAGGCCTTGGCACCCGTTCTCTTACAAGGACAGCAGGTACCAGGAGAATCTTACCACATTGAAATTTTAGACCCATTGCCGAGGACAAACCTCAGGACCAAATGGCCCGAGATGTCACTGTTCCAGGCCTTATACATGCTACTGAGGCTCAGGCCATCTGTACAGGAAGGTCAGCCAAAGGTCTTGGAACCAGGAAATGGGTCAGACCACCTGCTTGCCCCCCCACATCCCTACCCTTTCTTTTTTTGGGGGGGAGGTACAACTGTTAATAAAAAGTGTGAACTGTGACTAAGCATGTTTTAAAATATAATTATTAACCAGGCATCAATCCTGACTAGATGTAATCACCCCCCGAAGGCACCAGATTTACTAATTAGGTACCTTGCAAAAAGCTTATTCACAACTTCCAGATTAATTGCAGAAGATCAATTGCTCGTTAACAGAGACACTGCCTTCCTTCTCTGGCTAATCAAGTGTCACTTGCCAGGCCCCTGAGCACTGAGGGGTCTAGTGCTCTGATCTCTGTGGCCCAAGAGCCCAGGCACCTCCCTCCCTGCCCACCCTTCCAGCCTGCTTCACCTTCCCAGCCATCCCTGCCAACCAAGCTGGGCCGGCTCCGCCTTGGGCTGTCAGTGGATGGTCACTAGGTGGCCAACCCATAGAGTGGTGTTTGTTTCCATGCAGGGGTAGCAGAAGCCACTGACTAAGCTTGGGGCTGGGCTCGAGTCCCTGTGGCAGATGGCCAGGTCCTGATCACACAGCTCAGGGGCTGCTCTAGGAACTGCCATTCAGCTGGCAGCTCTGAAAGTTTAACCCCCACCGGTCCCTCACTGCACAAGCCTTTCACCTGTCAGTGAGCAGATCATCAGGCCCCTTGGGGCTAGGTTCCATCTTAGACACTCACCCGAAGTATCCTGTGCTTAAACCTGCAGATACTTTAATAATACCAAAGGACATGTGTCACCCAAGCCAGTGAAAGGGATCTAAAGAGGGATCACAAGAAAACAAAGGGCATTGCGGAAACTTCCAGACATAGTGGAGACTCCTCCAACTTCTGCACCTAAGCATGCTTCTGATCTGGTCTCCACTCTCTCCCACAATTCCCTGGCTCTCATTGGCTTCTTGCCCTCTCCCTCTCCTTGATCCTGCAAACAACCTGTGGAAATGCAAATCAGACCACACCCCTAGTCATCTACCACCCTTTCAAATGAGGTGACTACACTTGAGCACCAGACCTCCCAAGCTTCTTTCAGTTCTAAAGCCTGGTCCCTCCTGCTGTCCATGCCTTCCAGGACCCAGTCCTCACTCTTAATCTGAGCAGCACCACCACACAGGTCTCAGCCAGACTTCCTCTGAAAAGACTTCCAGGATTGTCCCAGGCTGGGTGACCTTGCCCAGTTCTGTAACCCCCCACCTCCCCACCCGCCCCCACCCCTGCCACCTTCAGCCCTGTGTGTGATAACTTTCTGCTGGCCTGGACTCTGAGCTGTTCCCCCTCCCCTTCACCACACTCACTGTACTCCCAGACCCCTATCAAGACAGGCATATGGAAGATGTCATAGAAGAATTTGTTCTCTGAATGAATTAACATGGTGGAACTGCTGGCTTTATTATTAGGAATCTTTAACTATATTGTTACCTGATCTAAGTGATGGCTTCCCATCACTGCAGAGCCAGCCAGAATACAAGTGATAAGGACACAATGTGGGTATGTCAGCAGGCTGCAGCACCATACCATACACCTGCAGGTATGCACACGCCTGTGCACATTTAGACCCAAGTCTTCTAGGTACACAGGGCGCTAACCAGAGACATATGTATGCTCATCAGAGATGTCCCTGTGGACAGAGCATGCTTTCCCCACCTGCAGGCACCTGATGATGGTCTTTTAGCTCTCTGCGCCAGCTCAGTGGACCCTGGGTCATCTCCCAAAAGCCATGACCCACTGCAGCCTCCATTGGTCCTCTCTGGTTCTGGCTGACAGAGTAGTAGAGAGAAAAGCAGCTTCCTTCTGCCCAGTCTCCTTGCATTGCTCCACATGGCAGGGGGTGAAGGAGGGTGGGAGGGAGAGCAGAGCAACCATGCCTGGATATACTGAGAAAAGCCAGGGAGGAAGGCTCACACCATTGTTCGCATTGCGCCGAAAGAGAAAGACAGGCTAGTGAAAGCAGACGTCTCTGAAACAAATTTGTGAGGCAAAGATTGGAAGTTCAACATGGGAAGAACCTGTGCCGCCCAAAGGAAGCCCTTCTTCCTGCTTGTCTCCTCCGGCATTCACCCTTGCATCCCACCGACATGTGCTTGGAAGCGTCTGAAAACCAGGCACTGTGTTAGATGCTGCCAGAGATGCAAAGATGAATAATACCAAGGGCCAGCCGGCAGAGAGCTCACACACCAGCCAGGAGATAAGATGCGTTCTTCCACAGTGCTAATACAGGCAGAAAGCGATAAAGGCCAGAAAGGCAATAAAGGAGGCAGGGATGGCTGCCAGAAGGACGGTCAGCCAGGGAGGGCCTGAGGAGGGAAAACTGGATGGGCTTGAGCTGGGGGCCGTTTCCAGGACCGAGAATGCCAGGGCCTCTCAAAGGAGAGTGAAGGTGAGTTGAAGGTAGTTGTGCCCCGGCCCTTCTCCATCCGTCAGCTGCCCTTCCCCAGGCTGTCTATAATTCATCCATTAGAGAAGGAAAAATCAATATTTACCAACATAAATTAAAACCTAAGAAGGGAACCATCAGAGAGGCTCATGGGCATCCAGGTGGCGGCTTGTACAGGCACCTGTGGCTACCCAGGGGACAGAATGGAATGACTTGGCCTCTAGGCCTAAGGGCCCTGTGGGGACTCATCAGAACAAGTCTGTCTCTCTGCAGAGTCATCCACAGGGAGCACGGAGATCCCCTCATCGAGGAACTCAATCCAGGTGATGCTCTGGAGCCTGAGGGCAGGGGCACAGGTAAGACCCCTGGGCACTTGGGCTCAGTCTTGTCTCTGTGCTGTCCATACCTTGGGATAAGCATAGGAGGGGCAGGGCAGCCATTTCTTTGAAGGGCTCCTCCTGTCGCTGCCACAGTGAGGGCTGACACCCAAGGGCAGGGGTAGGAGAGTAGAGGAATGAGCCTGGGCACTGCCAGGCAGAAGGCAGAAGAGGTGTGGTGCCTTCTTCCTCAGAGCTGCTGGGGGTGGAGGAATCTGTGGATCTGTGGCCAGCAGCTTTATTCGTTGTGTTAAAGGGTGGGAATAAAAAAAAGCAGAGGATGCGACACTTCTCTCCAGCAGGGGTCCTGCATCTAACCCATCACCTCCTGGCATTCAGCTTGGTGTCAGACAAAGAGCATTCAAACCCTACACCCAGTTCTGCCAAGTCTTGTTTTGAATAAAATGAGGCTTGTCTGACCCACATGCCTTTCTGAGTTGTAAAGAGGACCAGACAGGCTGGGCACCAGTGGCTCATGCCTGTAATCCTAACTACTCAGGAGGCTGAGATGTGAGGGTTGTGATTTGAACCCAGCCTGAGCAGGAAACTCTGTGAAATTCTCCAATAAACTACTCAAAAAAGCCAGAAGTGGCACTGTGGCTTAAATGGTAGAGTGCTCACCTTGAGCAGAGACAGTGCCCAGGCCCAGAATTAAAGCCCAAGGACCAGCAAAAGAAAGAAAGAAAAAGAGAGGGGGGGAGAGAGAGGGAGGGAGGGAGGGAAGGAGGGAGGGAGGAAGGAAGGAAGGAAGGAAGGAAGGAAGGAAGGAAGGAAGGAAGGAAGGAAGGAAGGAAGGAAGGAAGGAAGGGAAAAGAAAGAGGACCACACAGAGAAAGTATATGTGCAAACACTTGATAAATTGCAACAACAACAACAACAACAAACCTATATTATGGTATATTATTCAATCCCTAACAGAAAGACCAGTGGTTAGGTTATTTGCACCCACGTTTCCTGTGACATACACCCATGGTAAGAAAGGGAACTCTTGTTCCATAAACTCCAGGCGTGAGGTCACTGTGATCACTGCACAGGGCTGTGGTCACTGCACTTGCCTGAGAGTCCCTGTTCCCTGGTTCTGCTGGCTGGTGGCCAAAGGTGAAATCTGTGTTGTTTCTAGGAGGCGTGGTGACAGATTTTGATGGAGATGGGATGCTGGACCTCATCTTGTCCCATGGAGAATCTATGGCTCAGCCACTGTCCGTCTTCCGGGGAAATCAGGTATGCCTGGACCTCAGGATTCTGTAGCTCCCAGCCCGTATGCTCCCTGGGACCAAGGGTTGATGAGGGCACAGAAGCCTAGGATGCTTGCTGGTCAGCATTGTAGGAAATGGAAATCCAGCTGCCTAGGAGCAAGTAAATTCCCTGTAGTACAGTAAACCTCAGGAAAGACTGCCTCCTGGGAGAAGTCCTTGGCCCCTCTGCCTTCCTCCCCATTTCTCTGCCAAAACTGTTCTTTTTCAGCCTCTTGGCTTTTCCCTCTTCCTTTCAGCAATTTTCCCTTGTGGTGTTCTTCTTTCTTGTCCAGCTTCCTCTTTATCTCTTCTTCCTCTGCCCCTGCTCTCCTCCTCTTCCTCCTCTTCTTTCTCTTTCTTTCCTCTCCTTCCTCTGCTCTCCTCTCTTCCCTTTTCCCTCCCAGCATCCTTGCTTCCTGCTCTGCCCACACACCTCGCTGATGCCCATCCTCTTCCCTACCTGCAGGGCTTCAGCAACAACTGGCTGCGAGTGGTACCACGCTCTCGGTTTGGGGCCTTTGCCAGGGGGGCCAAGGTAGTGCTCTACACCAAGAAAAGTGGGGCCCACCTGAGGATCATCGATGGGGGTTCAGGATACCTGTGTGAGATGGAGCCTGTGGCGCACTTCGGCCTGGGTGAGTAGGGGCTCAGGGGGAAACAGTGAGTGGGTCCTGAAACTGAGCCCTGTAGCCTGTGTGTGACTCCACTTCCCACAGCCAAAGCATCTTCCAGACACCCTTTCACTGTGCCAGCACGGCGGACACCTGCTATGAAGTCAAGGCCTGCTTGCTCTGATGAACCCAAGCTCAAGGGAAAGGGAGTTGGAAAAACTGGCTAGGATTCTAACTGGCTTGTAGGAGTCCCTGCCCCAAAGCCTCTGTATCCTGACATGACCTGTGAAGTGTGGATTATACCGAGTTCATAGAGTTCGAATAGAAAAAAACAAAGTCTCAGAAGCATGAGGACAGGAAGTCAGAAGTCTCATTACTAAAACACAAAAGCTCAGAAAGCAATTGAATTGACCATTCCTCACTTCACTCCAGATACCTTCCCATATGTTAGCACCTCATGAAGTGATATGATTTTAATATAAAAAGATTAGGCATATGTGCTCCAATTAATAAACCTATAGCAGTGTTAATATTATGCACACATTATATGTGCCTAGAAATAAAACAAAGAAATTAAAGTAAGTGTGAACTCATTACTATGGGCACAGCGCTGGCAGTTCTTTTGGCAGCACTACGATTTGAACTCAGGGCCTTATACTTAGTATTAAGCAGGCTCTTGACCACTTGAACCACTCCCAGTGCTGGGCATTTTTATTCTTGTTATTTCATTGGTCCTCATGACTACCCTGAGATGGGCATTACCATCTCCATTTTACAAGTAGGAAAAGTAAAGATCAGGCTTGATGAATGAGCCATGCCTAGAATCACATGGTAGCTAGATAGCAATGCTGGGATTCAAACCCAGGCCTGCTCAAGGGTGTGGTTTTATTTTCTCCCATATGTATGTGTGTGTGTGTGTGTGTGTTCTAAATTTTATTGGGTACACACAGTAATTGTGTATTCTGAAAAGGCAGCAATAAGTATTTAAGGGACCCAGGGCCTTGTTATATGAGCATGTTCTAAAGCTCTTATAGCTAGAGGGTTGGCCTGAGTTTGGGACAGCTGTCCCCCCTCAGACAGCCACTGCCCATGCTGGCCCTAAAGGTACAGAAGCTTTTAAATACAGTCTTCTTACAAAATAGCAGTAGAAAGTATTTATAGAGCACTTAATAAGTGCCAGGCCTGGGTAAGTGCTTTGCATAGATGATAGTCTATCCATTTTTACTATAACTATGAATTCGATATAATCCACACTTCACAGGCCATGTCAGGACACTGATGCTTGAGTGATGTAAATTGCCTCAGATTACACCTACAGAAAGTAGGGAGAGCTGTGGCCACTGTAGTCTGAGTTCCTGACTTGCTACAACACCAATCCTAACATCTCCCCAATAGCTGCTCTTTCAGCTTGTCTTTCTTCCTAGAGATCCACCTCCCCGCAGTTACCAGAGACCCAAGGGAGGCCATCCAAGTACCAAGGTGGCTTTCAGGGTCTATACGTAGCATGCTCATCCAGATGTCAGGCTGGATATCACACTCTACACCATTGGACAGAAAAGGAAATTGAGGCTTGCAGAGAAAATCAGTGGTGAGACCAAGACAGTAGTTCAGGTTGTTTGTCCCACATCCCCTGGGCTGCCTGGGCTATTTAGTGGTATGCATCATGTGCTCTTCTGGATCCTTCTATCCAGAACCTTCTCCTGCTAACAGAACTACTTCCTCAACTGGGCAACCTGGCTGGGTCACTTGGAATGATCCAGGGTGCTCTTTCACTCAGGAGATGTTCACCTGGCTAGAGCTCTCCTGATACCAGCTCTTGCCATTTTGCAAGGCCATGGGATTTATTCTTGGTTTAAACTCTAGCTCAAACTATCCAAGGAGTGCCCCAGGATCCTCTGACAAATCAGAGCTCCCCTCAGAAGGGCATTTGGAGGAAGACTGCTCTCAAAGAGAGGCCTGTGGGTGTCAGGTGAGAACAGCAGTGATTCTCCTGAACAGCTGGGCAGGACCAACAGCCTGGGATTCCGCAAGGCAGGTGGGCAGGTGCAATGAGGCCTTCCTGACTGCTGAAGGAACGCAGTAGTGGAGCAGGAAGAAAGGAAGCTGGTGGGGAAGGCCAGGTATTGGGGAAGAGTGAAGAAAGGAAGAGAGACAGAAGCAGGGCCTGGGGACCATGGGAGAGGCAGAGACATACCCTCCAGACCCACCACAGCACAGTACAAGGAAAGGTGGACCCAGGAACTAACATGCAAGGCAGATGTGGACACACTGCCACACCAGCCAGAAGCACTGAGAGGATGGAGCAAGAGAAATTAGCTCTACTCTGGGTAGCTTTCTCAAGGAAGTAAGAGCAGATACAGAAGTAGGAAGGGAATTTGGAAGGCAGGGCCGGCAACTGAGACTATTCGGGAGCCAGACTGCCTTAGACAAGACTCAGAGGTGGGAGTGTTCAGTACAAAGGCTGAGAACCAAGCCTAGAAACTAGCTCCAGGCCAAGCTGTCTGAGGTCTCCCAGGGCAAGGTGAACAGAGGGGTATCTCCACAGCCAGGAAAGCCAAAGGCAGCATTGTCCGCTACAGGGGCAGCATCCCTAAACCAGGAACCCTGCAGGAGCCATGTTGACGCTCATTGTTAGAAGCCTTTTCAACCGCTTCTCCTGATTGTGAGAACAATGCATATTGATAGGAAAATTAGATGGTACAGCAAATCATAAAAAGGAAGAAAAAAATCACCCACAATCTCACCATTGTGTCTGGAATATTAAGTAAAAAATAAACATTTCCCCACTCACCCTCCCCCAATACTTCTCTTCATGTTTACTGAATAGCTATGTGCCCAGGAATAACTTGACAAAGAGCCTGGCCCTGAGTACTCTTGTATTCTAGGAGGAGGAAGAAAAACATGGAATAAACAATGAACATACTAAACAGGTGAAAATATAAAATGCTAAGATGACATCAAGTACTATGAAGAAAAGACTAAGGGGTGGAAGGCTAGGAAAGGGAGGGAGGGGGTGGAAGGCTAGAAAAGGGAGGGAGAAGATGGGTAACTTCAAATACAAGTCCCAGGTTGGCCTTCCACAGTTCTGTCTGTGCATTTGATATGCTCTTATCACATGCAATATATATATATATATATATATATATATATATATATATATATATATTTACACATACACACAGAACTACTTGAGATTTTTTAAAAAACAAAAATGCTGGACATTGGTGGCTCACATCTATAATCCTTAACTACTCAGGAGGCTTAGATCTGTGAATTACGGTTCAAACCCAGCTCAGGCAGACAAATCCTCAAGACTCCTACTTCCAGTTAATCAGCAAAAAGCTGAAGCAGAGGTATGTCTCAAGTGGTAGAGCACCCGGTGTGAACAAAAATGTCAAGCGAGAGTACAAGCCTGGAGTTCATGCCCCTGTACTGATATTCTTCCACTCGTTCTGATAACTTGCCATTTTCCTTCTCTTAACAATACATCCTGGCCATCACTCCAAGTCTCACAAAGTATTTCACTGTGTGGTAGCATTCATAATTTATTTCCCAAGTCCCCTGTTGATGGACAGCCAGATTGTTTCCAGTTCTGAGAAGTCTGAGGTGAGAAAGGGGCGGTCCAAAATATGAGTCTGAGAGAGGAGGCCTGCCTTAGAGCTTTGTGTGGCTGCAAGGACAGTGGGCGGAGGCTGGGCCCAGAGGCCATATCTGAGAGGAAAAGGCTGCAGGAAGCCCTCTCTTGTCAGCATGCAGGATGCTCCAGCTCACCTCTGAGCATCCATATCTGTCCTCCCTCCCAGCTGTCTCCTCCTGCTGGACTGGTATGAGCACATCCACTACCTTCTCAGCCCTTTCTTCCCCCATAGGTCTGGCCTCAGGCTCAGGGTTGCACTCACCACCTGCTGGCAGGTGCCTCTCCGAATGTTTCAGGCCTTTGCTAGACCTGTGTGAGCAACTCCAGAGGACCTAGAGCCCCCCCCCTCCCTCCCACACTCCCCACCTCCCTCCCTGGAGCCTGGCTGCACTGCACCATAATAAAAACTCAGAACCTTAGCCTAGCTTTGTCCTCCAGGCCTCCCAGGAGCCCATTCCACTGTGCATAATGCTCCCTTCACAGCAGACCTGCTCCTGCTCAGGGGAGTCCCTGGTCACGTTCTGCAGTTCCTCTGCAGCTGCCCTGGCCTGTCCGTGCCCCTCCTGGGTACAGACCACCTGCCAGCTTCATAAATAAGGTTCTCTGCTTCTAGCAGTGTTGGATGCCTGCCCCCAGCCCCCACAGAGCTGCCCCTGCAAGTCTCCCACCCTGGCGCTCCACCTCCCACCATGGCAATGGGCTGAGCCAGCTCACCACGAAACCCAGCAAATACAAACAAGCGCCATGAATCCACTTGCCCCTGCTGGCCACCACTGGGGTCACCCACTCAGGCTGCCCACCCCTGGCATTGACAATGTACCCCCCCCTTGACTCCCCACACCCCTTCCTTTCAGCTAATTGTTTACTGTGACTCAGAGCTGCCTCCAAGCCGGCTGGTACTCATTTAGGGGAGGAAAATTCAGTGGCCCACATAAAAATTGCTTTATTAAAGTGCAAAAATATTCCACCAACTATATTCTCGCCATCTGTTTTGCTGGTAATTCTTGTGAAAAGCACAGTTCTCCTTGGCCTTTGTCCTTTAAAAGCCAAAGGCAACTCCCTGCTCCTCCTGACCTGTGTCTTTACTATTGAATGGGCCTTCTTCTTCAGGCCCCTCCCCTGTACACAGGCCTAGCTGGGGGAGCCCAGAGTGGGGGAGTTCAGAGTGCCTCAATTGTGCAACTTTGTCAACATTGGAGAAGTCTCTCTAGTAGCCTGGGGAAATGGGATCAGCCTGCCTAAGATAGGAGCATAGGTTCCAGATTAGCTTAGACATCTGCAAGTCACTTTACCTCAGTAAGCCTTAATGTTCACATCCAGAGAATGGGCATGAAATGCCCACCTCACAAGCCTCCGAAGTCTCTCCCAAGAATCCTGTCCTTCACCCTTTGCTTTCCACACTTTGAACGTCTCCATCTTCAAATACAACATGCCCTCTCAAACTTCTTCACTTCTACTCCGGCTGTTTCTTCTGCCTGGAGGGCTCCCTCCTTCCTGAAGCCGTCTCACAAACTCTTATCCTTCCTACAACACCCAAGTGAAATGGCCAGCCTCTCTCATCAAGTACCAGTGTGACTGCTACACCTTCCAGTTCATTATATACCCATGGTGCCCATGAGATTCATTTCCTCCAGAATGAAACCTGGATCTTTCTCTTTCACTGCTGAATCCTAGATCTCTGCAAAATGCTTGGGTAGCTGCTGGGTGTGGAGATAGGGTGAGCCGTCTAATAAGGGTACAGCAGATACAGGCTCTGGGGTCACACAGACCTTTGCCGAATGCCTGGACAATTCTCTTCAGGCCTCAATGTTCCCATCTGGAATATGGATATTACAGAACTAGCCCCTCCCTCTGGGGTATTGTGAGGATCCTTTGTATTAACACATAAAGCACTTATTACAGATTGAGGTGCATTGTCAGTGTCCACCATTCTACCAAGGGAAGCCCTTTAGCTTGATACCTAAGAGTGAGGATGGTGACCAGCGAGCAGGGCAGTGCTCTTGTCCCAGGGCACTGGAGCTGTGGGCCAGTGCCTGCAGCTTCAGATGAAGAAATAGAGACCAGTGAGGATGGGCAGGCCAGAAGAATAATGAGCATTGAAGGTGGGGTCTTCTTGTGGCTTCCCAGGCTCACTCACTACCTAGGTCTGGAGGGAGGGAGGGCACAGCCCAGTGCAGGCTGTAAATCTGCGGCAGCCTGTGAACATTCGGCAACTCTTTGGAGTTATTTGTGGCTTCAGTCAGCCTGCAGAATGTATTCATGAAGCTGTTCTGTTGGCTTAGGTGAGAAACATTTGCTTTTTTTCCCCTTTGTCTCCCTTTTTTTTTTTTTTAACAGAAAACGTTTGCTTTTTATATATGCTTCTTGATTGGAGCACTGTTTACCCTTAAAAAACGCCAAATCCGGGGCTGGGAAGGTGGCTCAGTGGTAGAGTGCTTGCCTTGCATGCCTGAGGCCCTGGGTTCGATTCCTCAGCACCACATAAGCAAAAAGAAAAAAGCCAGAAGTGGCGCTGTGGCTCAAGTGGTAGAGTGCTAGCCTTGAGCTGAAGAGCTGAGGGACAGCGCCCAGGCCCAGAGTTCTGGCCCCACGACCGGACCCAAAAAAAAAAAAAAAAAAAACCCGCCAAATCCCTTGCATTTCAAGATTCTTCTTCAGCCAGGCACTGGTGGCTCACACCTATAATCCATCCTGGTTAAGGGACAGCCCCCGTGCCCACACATACACACACTCATGTTCACACACTCTACTTCAAAACAGGGAAATATCTACAGTTGGCACTCCCCAGCCCCATTCCCCTCCTTCCCTGAGGCAGAGGGAGTGGAGGATAAGGCCTTAAGATGTCCCTCCAGCTTGATAAAGAAAAACTCAGAACCAGGAATGCTGGATGTGGGAGGAGAGAGTCTTTGAGGACACTAAGGAAGCTTCCCTCCATTCCCCTCCCATGAGCAGACCTCGCTGACTCTGAGGGCCGGCCTGCTGGAGCTGGTCCTCCCTCATGAACTCCCTGCTCAGCAGCAGCAGCACTGGAATGTCCCAGGAAGAGGCCAAGGGGAAGAATAAAAGGAAATCAAGCACAGGGAGGACAGGAAGCTGGGAACTGTGGCAAGCTCTTAGCTGACATCTGGGGGCCGGGGAGAATGATGCACGGGCACCTTTCCTTCCACAGGCTGCGGTGCTGGCCCTTGCCCCACTGTGGATGTCTACACTGAATTCTCCTCAAAGTTTCCCTATGGCCCCAAATCCCTTTTGCTGAAGTATGCATGAACCCTTTTTGCACACCAACATTTCACAGACTGCCCTCCACCCCCACAGTAGCTATCATTGTCAAATCTATTGGTGGATAGTAATAACCAAGACACATTATGAATTCAATAGCATTTGAAAGTGTAATTTGTTTTCTAACAGTATCTACATATATATATATATATATATATATATATATATATACATCAGGGGGAAAAATAGTGGGCGATGTGTTATTTTATTCACCTAGGAATAAATGTTTGGGAGAGCACATGGATTTGAGGGAGGCTCCAAGACCCTGTGCACCCCCGCCCCACCCCAGCGCTATGCCCACCTCTAGTCTGCACTGGTAGGTGATCAGGAGGAAGCTGGAGTCCTCCTTCCATCCCTGTTAGCCTGACCTAGCCACAGGGACCCGCCTGCTTCCTTATGCAAGAGCCTGGCAGCCTTTGACAATGCCTAAACACCTGACAAATCTTTCCAACCTGCTTTCTGCCAGTGATGTATGTAGTGTGTTGCTCTGGGGATGATGTGTGCAAATAGATTCACCACGAGTGCTGCATGAGCTTCACTGTTACCTTTTGTACTCTGCAGACTGGTCTTTCTGGAGCACCTTCCACCTATCTTTTCCAGGTCTTTAGAGCTTAGCTCAAGGGATTCCTCCCCAAGAGGTCATCACTGACCACTGAACAAAAGGGTCCCCAAAGCATCCTCTGGGGCTCTACCCTATTGTTCTATTTCTGTTTTCCTCATGGATCTTATCAATATCTGACATGATTGGCTGGTTTGTCATGGAGGGGGAGAGTCTCCCACATGGAGATAGGAAGCCCCAGGAGAGCAGGGACAACAGAGGATCAGGTCCCTACCAGAGTTCCATCAACAGAAATATAAGAGGCGCAGCCAGGAGTACACAACAAGTTGGCCCCATGTCTCCTAGCCATCTGCTCCCCACCGTATCCTTTCCAACATTCCAGGTAAACTGTAGAGCCAACATTTGAACCCCAGACTTCCAAAATTTGCCAACAATCAAGCCTTCCATCCCAAATTCAGTCTCACACCACTTGGTCTGTTGGATAAAATGTTAAGTTCTACAGTGGTGCAATCCAATGCAGTAGGCACTAGCCAGGGCATGGCTAAATGCAAATCTGTTGAAGTAAAAAAAAATTCAAATTCAGCTCCTCAGTCACTCTAGTCCCAAGTCACTCAACAGCCACACCTGGCCAGCGACACTAGAGTGACAGGATATAATGAAAGCCTCTAGCTTGCTGGGGATTGGCTTTGCTCCTCAAAACATCCCATGGATCAGCTTTGCTCTGAGGAAGAGCAACTTCAACTCTGTCTCATTCATTTCCCTAGCCCTTAGAAGAATGCTCCATGAATTAGGGTTTTTTTCCCCCACTTTATTCCCCTACCTTTTAAAATTGTTATTATAAAGGTGATATACAGAGGGATTAAGGTTACATTAGTCAGGTAAAACATACATTTCTTTTTGGTTAATGTCACCCCTTCCCTTGCTTTCTCCTAGTTTTTCCCTCCTGTCCCCCCCCCCACAAGTTGTATAGTTCATTTTCAACAGTATCTAGTGAGTACCACTGCTATATTTGTTCACCCTTTGCCCCTCCATTTCTTTCTTTCTTTCTTTCTTTTTTTTTTTTTTATCGGTTGTGAAGCTTGAACTCTGGGCCTGAGTGCTGTCCCTCAGCTCTTCAGCTTAAGGCGAGCGCTCTGCCACTTGAGCTACAGCACCACTTCCGGGTTTCTGGTGGTTTATTGGAGATAGGAGTCTCACGGTCTCTCCTGCCCGGGCTGGCTTTGAACCGAGATCCTCAGATCTCAGCCTCCTGAGTGGCTAGGATTACAGGCATGAGCCACCAGCGCCCAGCTGCCCCTCCATTTCTATACACCCTTTGCCCCTTGAACAAACAAGGCAAAAAAAAAAAAAAACAGCAACAAAGGAAAAAAAAACAAAAACTCGTTTCCATTTCCTGGAGTTCATTTCAATAGATATTATTTTATCTGATCAGATGCACCTACCATTAAGCCTTTGTGTTCCTCTCCTAAGAGTATCCTCCTTTGGTGAATTAGTGTTTTTATTCAATGAGGAAACACCTTGGTGCTGATACTCTAACATCCTTCTCTTTCTGCTCCTGACCTCTCTCCGTCCTCCCCCAGGAAGGGATGAAGCCAGCAGTGTAGAGGTGACGTGGCCAGATGGCAAGATGGTGAGCCGCAGCGTGGCCAGCAAAGAGATGAACTCAGTTCTGGAGATCCTCTACCCCCGGGAGGAGGACAAACCTCAAGACTCAGCCCCACTGGAGGTGGGTCAAGGCATCTGGCCTCGTTGTCAGAAAAACAAGCATCACCCACCACCCCCACAGGCTAATCTGTAGACTTGGCAGAGGCCAGTAATGGAAATTGTCTCAGCAAAAGGCAGGCTTCACAATGATCCCTCTATTTGTAGTTGGTATAACTGCTCCCCCACCCTGCCCCCCATATCCATTCTGCTTCTCATAGAAATCCCAGAGATTTGCCAGGGAACATGTCTTTCCACCCATTTTACAAAGGAGAAAAACAGAGGTCAAGAGAGAACATCCAAGGCCAGCTGAAGCTACACAGCCAGTTATGAGCAGGGTTGAAAACTGACCCCTGGACTCCTGGTTCTTTCTAAGTCTCTAGGGAGGCCTCATATGCCCTAAATGTGGGGCCTTGGGGAAAAGGACTCAGAGGAGCAGCTCTGGGCCAGTCTCTGCTCCAGCTCAGGTACATGGATCCCATAGGCAGGAAAATGAGCCAGAGTTTGAGTCACACCCATTCTTGTTCTCTCCATCCCAGCCAGCCCTCCCGTTCTCAGTGCAAGGCAAGGGTCTGAAAAGGGAGAGGCTTCTCCAGGTTCCTTGAACTGAGGTCAGAGTGATAACTGCTCTGTGGCTCTGACTAGGAAGGGATCTGAGATGGGACCTTCTCAACTCACCAGTGTCTCTGCTTCTGCCCAACTTACAGTGTGGCCAAGGATTCTCCCAGCAGGAAAATGGCCATTGCATGGGTGAGTGCCTGCAGGCCCCAGGGTGTGTCATCCTGACCTGGAACAAGGTCCAGGGTGTAGACAAGGGAGGGAGGGAAACGAAAGGAAGGAGAGGAAGGTTCTGTTGGACCCCAGTTGGCCAAGATGACTACTGAGGAGGGAGTAATATTAATGATCAGCCAACCAACTTGGCACCAAGAATACCAAGAGAACAAACCTGAGGAGGAGACACACCACCATGTGGATGTTAAAGATCATGGTAGTTAAGTGTCACCCTGGCAGAGGTGAAACAGCCACATGTCATTGCCTTCCAGAGGATCAGCCAGCAAGGGAGGCTGGCTGGCAAGGCTAGGCATTGCTGAGGGTATTGCTAGGTACATTGGGGAAAAACAGGAAGCAGAGAATGGTCATGGAGAGATAGAAGATTATAGGCTGGTGCGGTATTGGGTAAGGTGCTTCCAAGCGGTAGCTGTGTGAGGGTTCCGTGAACTTCCAAAAGTTTCCCAATGACCTGTAATGGGAAGTGGCAGCCTAGGATTTCAGCATCCAGAGACTTCCAACCCAACCTCCTCTATCCCAATGGCCAGCAGTGGAACCAGGCCAAGAATTACTCTTTCCTTAGAAGGAAGAAACCAGTCTCAGCCCCCTTGGAGCCTACGGGCAGTGGAGAGGCCCACAAATGAAGAACAAGGACCACACATGGGATCAGGGCTGGAATGAGTGAGGGCAGCAGCTGGGGAGCACAAACAGAGGCACCAAACCAGTCTAGGAAAGGTCTGAGAAGGTAGCCTAGAGACAGCATGGTCTAAGTTGGGGGTGATAAGAACTTGGACAGGTACAGAGCAGAGAGGCACTGTTCCTGGGGAGGGCTTCACTCAGATCAAGGACCAGAAAATGAAGAAGTACAAAAGCCAAGGGTAGCCCCCCACACACATTTTCTGTGTCCCCATCATGGCCCTGTGCTAAAAACAGTATAGGCATATTCTGGAAGGGCCCTTCCAGACTGCCAACCCAACCCCTCCTCATCCAGCAAGCATTGATATGCCCCCTACATGGCACCAAGCATACTGCTGGGCTTGGGAATGTAGCCAAGTACCTACCATGACAGGTATCCATTCTGATGGAATGGATAGGCAAGACAGTTTAACAACCTGATAAGCAAGGTACTCTCTGGAGACTGTTCTGGAGGGCTTCCAGAGAGGGAATCTCTGGGCAGAAACCCCAAGGATTAGCAAGAAAACTTCAGCTCCAGAAGAACAGAGGGGATCGCTTTCCTGGCAGAGGGAAGAACAACAGCAGAAAGCCGGAGGCTATGTAGGGGGCTGGCATGTAGCCGCTATGCTGAGATGATGCAGAGGGCCAGGCCAATGAGGAGTCTGAGGTTACTCTAAGTCTCTAGATTTTTGTTCTTAAGACCCTTGGAAGCTGAGCAGGACAGTGACCTGATGTGATTTACATTCTTAAAAGATCACTCTGGCTGCTGAATTGCAGACTGAATTGGAGGGAAGCGTGGAGGCCAGGAGGCTAGTAAAGCAGCTGCTGAAGAAATAAATCCAGGCAAGAGGTGGTAGGGTCTGGGAATAAGATGGTGGCAGAGGAGTAAGAAAGATGGACAGATGAGAGGTGAGCGCTGGGGCAGAACAGACAGGCTCTGCTGTGGGACTGACTGTACACAGCGTGAGGAAAGGGAGGACTTGGGAACCACTCTGATTTCTACTGGCACAACTGAATAGCTAGTGGTAATATCGAAGTAGCTGGGGAAGATGGATGTAGTGGGCAGAAGTTTAAGGGCTAAGGGAAATCTAGGGTGCCATTTTGGACATAAGAAGTTTAAGGAGTATATTAGACATCCAGGTGCCAAGTAGCTTGTTGGTGATTGGATCATGTAGCTTTGCCCAGAGGAGAGGTTATGGCTGAGACGGGAAATGTGCAATCATCCACATATGAAAAGATCACCTAGGGAAAGTGGGAGATGGAAGAGAAGTCCCAGGACTAGTCCAATAACTGTCCCCTCCTCCTGAAACATAGAGAAGTCAAATATAGAGGGCAGCCAAGGAGATTCAGGTGAGGAAATGGAGGCCAAAGGAAAAGACATGTCCACAGTGAGTGAGTGGATGGGCAGACAGAGCCTAAGCTAGGACCCACAGCTCACACCTCCCTGTTAAGTGGCTTCTCTTACTTTTCAGACACCAATGAATGCATCCAGTTCCCTTTCGTGTGCCCTCGAGACAAGCCTGTGTGTGTCAACACCTATGGAAGCTACAGGTGCCGGACAAACAAGAGGTGCAATCGGGGCTATGAGCCCAACGAAGATGGAACAGCCTGTGTGGGTGAGTGGGGCTCCCCTGGCCTCCATAGGGTAGCAAAGGGAAGTTGCCCTTCAGGAATTCTGGGTAGGATCCTTGGCCTCTGAATTTCCTGGATGGAGAGAGTTTGCACCGATTCCTTTTGTATCTCCAGTGAAAACTAGCACAGCAGCCTGGGGAAGTCCTATCACTACCTCCACCAAGCACAGGGCCCTAGGGGGCTGTGCCCTGGCCCAAGGCTACCACTACTCTCATATCTCCTAAAACAGTGTTTCTACCTGGAGGTCAGCCCATGTTTTCATAGCTGGACTATAAACTAGCTCCTAAGAGTCACCTTTGGCTGAATTTCTGACTGCTCCTTGTCTTCTTTCTCCCAAACTCCTCCCTCCACTCCCATCCCACCCCCTTCATCACCCCTTTCTCTATGTCCCTGCCCTCTTCTTTTTGCAGCTCAAGTAGCCTTTTTAGGTGGGTATTCTTCGACTGCCTTTAGAATCTCTGAGCCTCTTTCTCGGGCCTCATATCTTTCTCTAGGCCTTGGACTTTGCCTTCAGTTATATGCACTTTAAACCCCATCAATAAAGAAAAAAAAACGAAACAAAACAAAACTAACAACCTTTGTGGAAAACTAAATCTCTCTCCTGCTGCCTATTTCTCTCCATGCCCAGTAGATTCTGCTGTGTGCTTCCTCTGAATGGACAGCAGGGGTGGCCATCTTTGAAAAGGGACGTTTGAGAGATACTGATCCAACCATAGTTGTTTTATGAAGCCCTTCTTTGCATGTTTTCTGAGAAAACAGAAAAGCAAAGTCTGTCCTGAACCCCACCCAACCTCCCTCATTCCTTCAGAAAAATCAAGCGAGCCCCATCTTTTCTGTATCGGAGCTTCTGTATCTTATTTTGCCCTTCACAAAGATGGCTTCCAGGTGGTTGCTTGCTTGGTTGATTCAGTCATGTATCATGGTGCCTGCTGGTTTGACCTCAATGCTGTTGCTGCTTTGTGCACCCTGACTTCCTGTGGTTTAAAAAAAAAAAAAAAAAGCCTGGTTGGGGTTGGTGGTGATGATGGAAAGGGAAAGGGCTTGATAAAAATGTTGAAGTTTAAACTTGCTAAGTCCTCCAGCCTCTTTTCTGAAGAAATTATGCCAATAAACACTCTGCTGGATCTTAACACCTAACTGGTGAGGGAAAAATATGTCAAGGCAAGTATGTGCTGGTTGGAATGCTGAGTTCGTGGTGGTTCTTCCACCAAAGGTGCTTGGAAAACAAATCATTGTAGAGAGAAAGCACTAGCTCCAGGCACAAGCAGTGGCTTAGGTGTTTGTGTGTGTGTGTAACAATGCATGTAGCATTCGGGAGGGTAGGTCTTAGTCCAGACATGGGATGTGGAATGAATCATTCTGGGGCTTCCGTTTCCCTAATCTAAATGACAAGAGAGTTGGGCTGCTATTTCCTAAAGGCCTTTTCCTTTCTGACCCCTCCCTGTGTGACTGGACACAGACACAGTTGGTCTCAGGCAATCTTGATTTCTAGAACGCACTTTACAATTCAGTCTTTGCAATATGCTTAGAAACCTGGAAGCTCCTGCAGCCAGAGTACCCTTTGGGGATGATGTAACGCCACAGAATCCTTTCATGACCAGCCTCGGGTAGGAAAGGCGCATTATAAATCACAGATCTATTCTTCATGGGGGAAAAAAAAGTTGCTCCAAGATATAATAAAACCACACTTTAGGAATGCAGCAAGCCTTTTAAAAACATATTTAACAAAAAAACTACTCTTTTCTGATATCATAATAATACTCCCAATAAATCACAAAATATGAATTCCTTGTAGCGAGTGCTGTTTTTACACTTGGAACAGGAGCATAAATGAAAAGTTTTAAAATGAAAACAGCCTCAATTTCTTGGAGAAGCATATACCAACTTAAAAATCGCTCCACTTCTAGAAAGCTCATTCCTGAGTATTGCCATTGAATTACAGATCTAAAAGGGCCTCAGAGAGATGAAGTGATCGAGGTCACTCTGCCAAGGTCACAGAGCCAGCTGATCCCTTTCCCATCATCCCCTCTTGTCAGTAGGGTGACAAGCAGCTTTGTCATTGCTCAGATTATTCCCTGGCCATTCTGAAAGCTGCTGCCTTTTTAGAAATGAACAAGTGAGTCTGAGATCATGAGATAAGTAGAGACCCAAAGCCCACAGAGAAGCGGTTCCAAGTGCAGTGATTGTGGTAAATGACAAGATAACAAGGCCCATTGACTGGGACACATACAACGGCACAAGAACTACAGAGCAGGACAACCAGTAAAACAGCCTGCCAAGGACATCAGGAGCTCTGGACCGACAGCAAGCTTCAGAGCAGGCCCTGAACTCCTACACATGGAATTTCACACAAGAGAGTGGCCCATCTGTACCATTTCAGCCCCACTTGGTGGTGGACCAGGTGAGTTGCAAAGAGGAATTTAAGACTCCCAAGTGTTAAGAGCACAGCTCGGAATTAAGGTTGCATTTGATTCATTCATCTATTCGACAAATATTGATCATACATAGGCCTGCTACACACCAGGGACTGAGAGGGGCTCTAGGCACACAATGGCAAACAAAGATAATGTGGTTACTGTCTCCATCCTCCCTTTCCTTTGCCCAGATGGAAGAGCCAAGTGCAAGGGTGGGAAGGGAGAACTTGAAGAACTTTCTTTAAAAATCCAGCTAGATCCCCTAGACACAGGGTCACTATACTAGGAACCATTCACTCATTCATTCATCTATGTATGCATTCAACAAGCATTTGTTGAGAACCTCCTATGTGAGGAAAGCTTGCCTCGTCTCACTCAGGAGCCTGACGTCCTTGCTGTCTTGGACTGGTCTTGAAGATTCCAACAAAAACAGCGGACAGATTCAGAGGCAGGAAAGTAATAAAATGGATCCCCGAGATAGGACGCAAATTCAGGAGTTACACTCTGTTCCAGCTGGTGGGAAGGTGGGACCATGTTACCAGACTTCCCAAGGCTCAAGAAAAGCCTGATTGAGGATGATGATGTTATTCTCTCTAAAAACACAGTCTCTCCCAGGAATTCATTCCTTAAGATGACAATAATAGCTTATAGTTAGTGAGCCTGAGGTGTTTGGGTAGGATCTAAACTCTACAAGAACCAACTTGCTTAATCCTCACAGTAATCCCAAGAGGAAAGTGTTGTAATTATCCTCCTTTCACAGATAAGCTAAGTGGTTTGTCAGGGTCACACAGCTGGCACAGACAAAGGCAGGATTTGATCTTAGGCAGTCTGTCTCCTCCATCTATGCCACAAACTACCACTGCTTCTCTCTTCAACCAACCAACAGGTTTAGGAAAAATCCATAATCTTTTATGCTGCCCAGAAGCAAAGGCTAGGAAGGAAGGGAGAGATGGAGACTCCAGAGGGCCTAGATCAAAGCAGTCATTCTGTGGTCATGTCCAAGCCCTCGGGGAGATCTGGTCATGCCCATGGGGAGAGCACCCTCACCAGGCCATCTTGGCATCCTCCTCTGGTACAGAATAGGGGGAAAAATCATGTACAGGCCTCTTCCAGCATTCCCCCAGTTGCCAGCCCTGCTCTGGGAAGGTGCCATTCTGAGGGCCAGGAGTTTGATTATGAGTCACTCTGGCTGCTATGGCCCCCTCCTAGGGTCTGGGCATCACATCCAGATCAGTGTTGCTGGACGATGGCCCAAGCAAGAACTACAGACAAGCCTCCAAGAGCCTCATGAAAACAGAAAGAGGAACACTTCATTTTCTCAGTGAACCAGCTGAGCTCTTCCAGAAGATTTCAAACCCATATACTACCCAGACTCCCAGCCTAGGACGCAAGTCGAATGCCACCCCCTTGACTTCCTCCCCAAGGTCACCAATTGTCTTGCTCTTTTGTATTGCCAGAAGCCCAGACACAGAGGCCAAGAGTGGATGCTGTGTCTCCTTAGCAACAGGCACATTCTGGAAGGAGGATGAAGCAGGGCAAGAGGGCTAGAGATAGTTAACAACACCACAGATAATGCCAACTCCTGTTCTGTCCTCTTCAGAACTGCTGTTGAACAGTGAAGGGGTCAAAGGGTAGGCCATCAGAGGAAAGATGAGAAGCAAGAAGAGAAAAGAACATCCTCGGGGAAGGAGCTAACATTTACAGAATGCTCACACTATGCCAAGAACTTTACATATGTGTCTCCATTCATCTTCACACCCATCCTGCAAGACAAATGTTATTAGTCTCTCTTATTACCAAAGAAACTAAAGCTCAGAAAGAATAAGTTGTCCAAGGTTACAGCTAGCTAAGGCAGCAAACAGTGTGATCCAAACCCCAAACTACCTACTCATAGCCTGGGTTCTTAAGCCTTAGGCTATAATCTCCAAGTCATTGACACCCAAGGAAGTACAGATTCTTCATTCAATTGCACTTCCTAGACACATACTA
This sequence comes from Dipodomys merriami, assembly GCF_024711535.1. Lineage (NCBI taxonomy): Eukaryota > Metazoa > Chordata > Mammalia > Rodentia > Heteromyidae > Dipodomys > Dipodomys merriami. The sequence goes on along the minus strand of NW_027203204.1, from coordinate 1,299,109 downwards.
TGTACTGGCTGTTGTTCTAGTAGCTTGAGATCTACATTTGTGAGCAATACAGCCAAAGATGTGTGCACTGGTGGCATATAACAAGAGGGAAACAATAAATACAGAGAGTAAGGTATATAGTTAGTATGTTAGAAGATGCAGTGTGCATGGGAGGGAGGGGGACATTCAGGCAATTTGGAAGAGTCCAGATGAAGGCAGACTATCATTTTAAATACGATGAGTGAGAGTGTGACTTTCTAAAAGTAGGTAAAGACTTAAAAGTAGGTAAGGTGTCCTTGAACCTCAGTTGACAGAATAGAGAAAAAGCTTCACAGTTACTTGTTAGCTTGAAATAGTTAAGTGTACCTCACAAAGTTATTCAGTTAAACTTGTACCTGGCACAGAGTAAGCCTCCAATAAATTAGAGAAATTATTAAGTAGCTAAGTTCAGGATACAGCCCCAAACCTATTCAATCCCAAAGTTCCTATGCTTCCCTATACATGCTGCCCAAGACACCTGGGGCTCTGTAGAGTGGGGATGATATGACTGGCCGCCCGGGATGCTACAGGTTCCCGGAAAAGGGACTGCAGGACCACAAGTGGCCATAAGGGGGCAGAGCCAACCTCACCAGGCGTGGGCTGTGCTATGTATGGTTTGATGCTCACATGGTGCCGTTCCCAGAGAGAACGGTCATAAAACAGGGTAAACAGAGAAGGTAAGCATGAGACTGCCCAGGTGACACAGAGCAGAGGTTGCCAGGAGCCAGGGAACTGCCTAGGCATTCACTGTCAAAACAACCACAGAGTCCCAGAGCAACCTGAGACGTGGATGCTTCCTCAGCCTTTACAGATGCGGAAACTGAGCCCCCCAAAGGCATTATAACTTTCCCAAGGACAACAGAATGCACCTCCTTCTCTGGCCTTCTCTCAGCCCACACTGCCCACTGCTCCTCCATAGAGCTCAGGCCTGGGCCACTCCAAGCCTGCTTCCCCAGAAAGCTCCAAGTATTTCAGGAGCACAAGTTCCTAGATCATTTCAAGAATGGGGGCTAGGAGGAAGTTTTTGGTTCACCCCATTTTTCTAACATGGAGACCAAGCTGGGGTACCTGTCTACCAAGTGACAGGAAGAGCCATGCTTGGGCATTAGAACCTCAGAGCGGATGGAAGTTCTGGATGAAGGTACCTGGTGCGGAAGGTGCCTGCAGAATTGAGAGGTAAGAGCCATGGACAGGGGAAACAATCTGCATCACCCTTCCCAGGAAGTCCCGCCCAGGGCTCCATGAACTCCCCCACCCCTCACCCTTCCCAGATGTATCAGAGGAAAGCAGACTGAAGCTAGAAAAATACTGAACAGCCAGCCTGAGAACAGCCATAAAGGATTGACCCCCGGAATCCCTGAGTACACCCCAAATCTAAAGTGTACCCCTAATCTAAGAGCTAACTTCCTCTGTAGAGCTTTGAAGGAAACACGTCCCCCTGTGTCCCAGCTGCTCCTGGAGACCATGGCAAAAGGACCAGTTCAGACCAAGTAGAGGAAAGTATACCAAACAGACACCCTCTCTACAGCTTTAAGATTTACAGTCCCAAAGGCAGACACAGAGAGAGGAGAGAGAGAAGGGGACTGGGACCGTCCCTGGGACACAGGCATCAGAAATGCCATGTCATTGCTGAGAGACCTGGCACAGGTACCGAACCACAGTCTTTTCTGCCTTCCACCTATCGCAGGCTGAAGGTGGAATCCCAGACATACCACCCTACTAGTGCATAAAGCAAGTTAATTCCACTCAGAGCTTCAGTTTCTTTACCAACAAAATGGGGTAGGAGTGAGGCCTCTTCCAAAGCAAGCATACAAGGCATTCTCTGCATAGTGCCTGGAAAGATGAAATGCAGGGATTATTATAAAATCAGTTCCAGGCCCTTCACCTCCCAGGTTAGCAGAGCGTGTTTTTACAACAATCTATAAGTCATTAACTGGGGTGATATTAGAACTATAAGACTCCTTCCCAGCAAGACACATCCATCACTCAGAGTTACAAATGCAGAGTTCATTTGGGGACTGGGTGAACACAGCATCTTCCCTTCGAAGAGTCCAGCCCTGGGTTGATTGCTGTACAGGGCGGATCGGTACCCATCCATTCACCTGCCTCCCTGGCGTCTGCAGGCATCCATCTCCAGCCCTCTCATTCAGACTGACCCATCAGTCATCTCCATTCACCCATCTCCTCTGTATCCATCCACTTATCTATCCATCCATCCATCCATCCATCCATCCATCCATCCATCCATCTACCTCTGGTACCTCACCCTCTGGAGCCCCCAGGCTCAGCAAAGCTTCAGCAAAGCTTTCAGTTCCAGAAGGATTTTTCATTGCACCTCAAAATCATTCATGTTCAGGGAACATAGGCAGGGGCTGATAGGAGTCAGGATGCATGGTTCTCCACCTCCTCTCTCAGAAGGTCGCAAGTGGAATCACAAGGAAACAGATAGGGCAACATTACTGAGGGTTGCTGCTAGTGCAGGGAATGATCAGGGCTGCTGCCTCTACCCATTAATTTATTCAGTGACCACTTGCAGTTCAATTGCATCAGTGACTACTGCCAGTCTGCAGCAGCCTGCCCTGCCTCTCAGTGACACCTTGCCCTGGGAGCCTTTGGACTACACACAGCTGTATATTCTCCCTCTCCCTGCCAGCCTGTGATGGGCTCCATCTCCCTCCACCGTCAAAGCCCTGCAACAGGTACCTGGGGCAGGGAGATATTAGTAGAAATGAATAACACGAGATCCTCATCCTCAAGGGGTTTACTGATTAATTGGGGGCAGCAGGGACCCTCACCATATACAAGGCCTTGTAAGCTTTGTCATGTTTCTGCCTTCCCAGGCCTGGCTTGCTCTCAGGTGGTAGCTGGTCCCCAATCACTTTTCCATTACAGAAATCGATCACTTGAATGACTCCAAAATAATGAGCACCTCCATAACACTGCAAAACTAATCTTTCTGCGTCTGCATTTACCCATGTGCTTCACTGTGGGTCTTCAGTCTGTTTTCATGAGTCAAATAGGGTAGAACACGTCTCAGTGTTCATGTGATAAACGGTAGCAGAATAAAGGAGGATTTGGAATTCGTTTAGGTGCAAGTCTTTGCTCTGACGCTTCCCAGCTGTGGGCCCTTGTCAAGCTACCTAACAGCCTAGAACATCATCTATAAAATCAGATTTTGAATAGATCCACCACCCCAGCGTGTTAGAGAAGTACACTCAATGATAGTGTACATGCATGTTCCTTGTGCATATTAGGGATCAGTGAACTCTTGGAAAATATCCTTGTTCTGTGTGAGAACCTGCAACCTGCTATAAGTCTGTATCATGAGGCTGCCATATGAAGTCCTACTGCCATTTCCGCAATAACATCAATATCTTACATTGGAGAAACAGATTCACATTTCCATGAATTCTTAGTCTGATTTTACAAATGACAAAGATTACGCCAGCACCAGTGGCTCACACCTGTAATATCCTAGCTACTCAGGAGGCTGAGATCTGAGGATCATGGTTCAAAGCCAGCCCGGGCAGGAAAGTCCGTGAGACTCTTATCTCTAATAAACTATTAGAAAACTAGAAGTGGCCCTGTGGCTCAAGCAGTAGAGAGCTCGCCTAGAGCTGAAGAGCTGCGGGACAGTGCTCAGACCCAGAGTTCAAGCCCCACAACCGACAAAAAAAAAAAAAAAAAAAAAAAAAAAAAAAAAAAAAAAAAAACAAAGACAAAGATGAGACTTGGGAAAGTAAGGGAATGATGAGGGATTGGGAGGAGGGTGCAGTGGGGACTGTTAAGGGGTGTAGAGTCCCCTGGCTGGTGGCAGCCCTCCATCCTCCTCCATCCTCCCTGATTCAAAAACTCAAGCTCTTGTTTGTTGCCCTGGGATTCTGTGTGTTGAGTTCTGCATCCTGCAGATTTTGAAATGGCAGGCTCTTCAAATGACCTCCTAGAAGAAGAGTTCTGATCTGCCCTCAGCACTGCCAGAGGAATCCTCCTAGGAAATGCCTAAGAAGGGCCATGTGAAAACCTTGTCGGCCCTCCCTCCCCCCAAGGCTGGACCCTGAAAGCAAGAACAGAAACTGACATCACCAACCACCTATTTCGTGGCAGGCACATTTGCAGTCCGTTTCTCACTCATTCTGGTAAACCAGTTGATTAACCTTTCTGGGTAGCTCACATGCCCCTTTGAGGATCTGCTGAAAGCTATGGATTCTGTTTCTCAGATAAAGGTACCAATTATGCATACAAGTGCAGGGAGGTGAGGTCAAGGTCAAGAACTCCGGGTGTGAACCTGGCCTGGTTTTTCAGGCTTTCTTTGGCACCACAGACTTTGTGTTTTGAAGGCCCCCACCCTCATTGTATCAAGCACGATTGTATATATCTACAACTACAGCAAATAGGCTACACACACACACACACACACACACACACACACCAAGTTGAATTGCACTTGTCTTGGTTGACATAATGTATTCTATTTGTAGATCTTTAATAAAAACATGAATTTCAATGTTGTGCTTTCTTTTCCTATTTTGGAGCCAGTAAACATGTCAGATAAATTTCCCTGAAAGATATCACATACATGGGAAAATGTGTACATGCAGGACACAGAACTCCAGCCTGTAGCCTGATGAATTCTTATGAAAGCATCTCTAGGCCACTGGCTCTAGCCAAGCAGCAGAACCTCAGGAGGGCCCTGGAATGCTCAGGCCCCTGCCATTCACCACCCCACCTGGGGGAACAGCCCACCTGGGCCTCCCACATTTCATTTGTCTTTGAAGTTGTCCTAAGTAGGATCATGCAATGTGTGCTCAGCTTTGCATCCGGCTACTTTTGTAGAACCAGTAAGGTTTTATTTGGATCTCAGGATTTTTCGGACACTTAAGAGAGAGCCCTAGGTTCTCACTACTGCTGAAACCAGGGATTCCCGACTTTGTCTTCACATACATCAGAATAACCAGGGTGCTTTTAAAAGAAAAATTCTGGTTCCCAGGCCAAGCATGCCCCCAGAACAATTAAATCAGTCCCCAGGGATATGACTAGACATTGGCAGTTTTTTTTGTTTGTTTTTTTTGTTTTTTTGCCAGTCATGGGGCCTGAGCTCTGGGCCTGGGCGCTGTCCCTCAGCTCTTCAGCTCAAGGCTAGCACTCTACCACTTGAGCCACAGCACCACTTCTGGCTTTTTCTGCTTATGTGGTGCTGAGGAATCAAACCCAGGGCCTCATGCGTGCAAGGCAAGCGCTCTACCACTGAGCCACCTTCCCAGCCCCAATATTGGCAGTTTTTCATGGTCCCAGGTGACACAAATCATGGCCAAGGTTGAAGACCAATTCTGTGAAGTATTAATATCTGTATTTTACAGCCAAAGAAACTGAGGCTCCAAGAAACTTCACCATGCACCCATGTCTCAAAGCCAGAGCTCAAATTCAGCCCTGAATCAGAATAGTGTCTGCTCTGTCTAGCATTTGAGGGAATAGTAAGGCCAAAACCAGATAAGGGTGCCTCTTCTCAGACCCCTCTTCACCAAGTCCTCCCCAAGGTTCAGAGGGTTCCCCGGGCCAGTGGTACCTGAAAGGTAACCCAGCACTGGCCATGGAGAGAAAGGGTAGCTGCCACTGGATTCCTCTCTCACTCCACACCTCTAGAGGCCATAGCTGTAGATGGAGCCGCTGCTGGTTTAGAGTGGTAGGGGCTATTTCACAGCTGCTGCATAGCTCTGTTCGCCATCACCATCCCATTTGGCTCCTGGGTGCAGTACAGGATTCCACCACTCAGTGGCACCTCCAGCTTCCATAAGCCCTGTGGACAGCACACAGGCCCTGCTCTCAACCACCAGAAGGAAGCCAGCCAGAACTCCTCATGCAGCAAGCTGCTGTTTAGAGTATGTCAGTTCAACTGCCCCCTTTGGGAGGTTGGAGGACAGCCTGTTCTCTTGGAGCCTGTTTCTGACTGCCACAGGGATGCAGGGACATAGCTACCACCACATCCAGGCGGGAGGGTCACCCTTCACCTGGTCACCTCTCCACTGCCTTTCCCTTGGCTGCTCTGCAGGTCCTGTGTATCTGTGAGCACGTTCCACCCACACTCGGCTGCCTAGGGGAAGGGAACGTGGAAGTACCAGCCCTGCCTTGGAACCAGGCACAGCCAGCTCCAGGTCTTTCCCTGGGAACCTGCCAGATCCCAGCCTTCGGATGACTGAGGCAGGCTCTGACGCTGGATAGATTTCCAGACTTAGGCATTCGACTGCCTACAGTAAAAAGCCAAGCCCTGCCACTTCCTAGCTGTGTGACTTTGGGCAATTTAAGTTCTGTGAATCTCAGTCTCATCTGTAAAATGCCAAAAATAACCATAGACACCCTAGAAGGAGGATTCAACAATGGGTTCCAATACCCTTCTACTTTATATAATCTTCAGTACTGAGTAGCTCCTGTGACCCACCTAAAAGGGCTTCATCTAGAGAATGAACTCAAGAGATAGGTACTGCCAGCCAGGTAAGCCAAGTGCTAGTGTCTTACACCCATAATCCTAGCTACTCAGGAGGCTGAAATCTGAGGATTGTGCCTCAAGACGCCATCTCCAAAATAATCAGCAGAAAGCTGAGCTGGTGGTATGGTGGCTCAAGTAGTGGCTAGCCAAGCAAGAAAGCCAAGCAAGTACAAGGCCCTGAGTTCAAATCCCAGAACCAGCAAAACAAAAAACCAAAAGAACAAAACAAGAAAGGGGAGAAATGGGCACTACTTAATTCATTGATTAATTCGTTTGGTCTTGGCTTTCATTTGAACCTGTTCACCACCACCCCTACCCCCAAAGTTTTATATTAAAAGACAGGGAATGTCCACCTTCCCACTGAACTAGAAGCTCTAAGATGACAGTCCACCAGCCTCATGTCACATCTGCTGCACCCCCCCCAGCCAAAGGGAATACACACACACACCACCAGCTCAGGCACCTGATCCTGGTACCCAGAACTGCTCCCATCACAGTGGGGCAGAGAAAGTATCATGGAGCCTCAAGCTGGGCAACTCCTTTTATTGGAAAAAAAGGAATAATATAAAAGGCCACTGCATTGCTTGTACCCAGCCCTCCCATGGGAGAAGCAGCCACACTGTGGGCCAGGGTGGGCACAGGCTATGACCAGGAGGGAGGGGCTATAGTGGAGATGCTGGGCTGCAGCTCCAGGGAGCACATACAAGTGCGAGGGGTCCTTGCCTCCTTGGGACTTTGTTCCCTCTGGGATGAGGTCACCCCTCTCATTCTCTGAATAGGTCCCTGCTCCCACTAGCTACTCCTGTATCTTGTAGAAACCCAGTCTACGTGGCTCCAGAAAGCTACGTGCAGTGGCTGGTGTTTCTGATTCACTTCTAGCACCTCTTGCCAGCTGAGGTAGGCAGCCCCCTTCTGCTTATCTTCAGGGACCCAGGCTCCAGGCTGTTCTGTTCCCACTGACTGTCCTGGCATTAGAAGCCAGGGCACCATTGGCTGGGCAGCCCTGACCTTGCATGGCGAATCTGCCTTTCCCTCTGAAGGCCCTCAGCTTCCTTGATTATCCATGGAAGTCTCACCTGCATGGCCTTAGAGCCCTGGTGTCTGGGTAAGCTGAATAGGCAGCCATCTGTGGCCCTGTAGTCATGGTGAGGTGAGGAGAGGGCACCAGAGGCTACCAGAAGACTGACTCTGCCCTCCCCGGACCCCACCTTCTCTTCTGGTAGAATGTGCACAGTAGATTCAAGAGGTGTGGAGAGCTGGCAGCCCAGGAAAAGAACAAAGTGCTTTAGAACACTGACAGAGAGCCACGTGAGACTGACACAAGTAGCCACAGTCCACTAACAAGAGAAGTCAGGGCACAATCATCTAGAAACCAAAGGGAACACACAGTGCCCTCACACCCATGCACTCACGTGTGCACTCGCATGTAAGACAATCACACGCCTGCACATGTGCTCTCATTCACTCACACACGTGCACTATTCCCATGTACTCATGTACATGTGCACTTGTATACATGTGCATTGGCACATACCCATGCAATGTACCTACACACTTGCACATGTGCATTCATAACTCACACAGGTATGCTCACACACTCAAAACACAGGTTCACACACTTAGATGTGCACCCATGCACACTCTCACATACACACATTCATTCTCACACACACAGATTCTAATCTGTAGAAATGGGCTCCAGTTCAGAAAGTTCAAGCTCCCCATGGCTAACATCCCTCCCAAAAGAGACTTCCCAGACCCCCACAGAACCTCCCAGAGCCCCAGGCTGATGCAGCCGGCATCTGTGGGCCTGCAAAATCTCAGCACTGGACACTTCCTGGCAAGGCTGACATGGCGTCCAGCTCTGAGCGGAGGATGGGAAAGCCAAAGTTCTAGGAGTGCCTGTCTCCTCAATCTCCAGTTCAGCAATGGTGGGGTCGCAGACAGAAGGGGTCCTGTAGTGGCTACAGATAGGGTCAACAGTGGGAGACAGCCACAGAGACAGGCCACGGGACATGGGCTATAGGGAGGAATCATGCAGGGTGGAAATTCTCTGTGCCCCACTTAGGGGTGTCTGGGGAGGAGTGAGGGAAGAGAGGTTGTCCACACTCTTCTACCCACTGCAGCCTTCCCTAGATCTGGTTCCCTGTGACCCAGACCAACCCCATGGGGTTAAAAAAAAAAAAGGCCTCAGGTCAGGAGGTAGACCCATGGGGCAGGGGGAGACTTGGGTTCAGGGTCTGCGGGAACACAGGACAGTCACCTCCCCTCTACCCTGCAGCAGAGTGGGCGCAGAGAATGGACTCAGAAGCGGGTGCTCTGGTAGCGCAGGCGCCTCAGGTCTGCCAGGCCCTCACTCCGGCCGTACACCTCCCTGCAGGGACTCTCGGCCAGTCACCGGGTCCCTGCCCCGCCACCTCCCGCGCTGCTGCTGCCGCTGCCGCTGCTGCTGCCGCTGCTGGAGCTGCCACTGCTGCACCGGTCCTCATAGATGGAAATCTCGATCTGGGGCCCAGGTTAAGGAGCTTCCATCAGGAGGCCTAGAGCCATGGCCCCCTCACCAAACCCACGGGTGCATGTTCACCCCCTCAGCCCAAATTACCAAGACTCTCCGCGCCCGGAAGGGGAGTGGGCACACGGCCACTATCAACCACACTGGCATCATCTTCTCCTAGTTGGGCAGGTGGTGTTACCACAAGCAAGTGTGAGGACTTTGGGATGCTGAATTCAAATCCTGACTTGTCCACTCACAAGTGAGGCCAGTCCCTTCCCTTGTTAACCATCAATGATGGCGCCTGTAAAATGGGGTTAATAGAATCTGGGGGCTGGTATGTACCACACCTGGCACACAGCAGGCTCCCTCCACGGGCTTGGCTGTCCTGCGTGCTCTTCCACATCTGCACCTTTTGTACTCTTCTTCCTCTGGGTTTGTGAAGTAACAGCTATTTTGTAGCCATTGTACTCTTATGGCTGCTGACTGGGAGGGAGGGGCATGGGCACACCCGGGCCCCACAACTCCAGAGAGCCCCAGGAATGCAACCCTGTCCTCTCATCACAGACCCCACTTTACACATCTGTGCACAGGCAACAGTGGAGCCCACGATGGAAGGGTCTACAAGACTGGGGAGAATTTGGACATTTCTCCAGGGGTGTTACAGGCTTCAAGTGAGCCTGGACCCAGTCCTGGCTCTGACCTTGACCTGCCCTATGACCCTGAGCCGGCTGTTTAACTTGGGTACATGAGGATAAGAAGATATATATGTGTGTGTGTGTGTGTGTGTGTGTGTGTGTGTGTGTGTGTGTGTGTGTGTGTGTGTATACATATATATGTGTATATATATGTATATATACACACACACATATATATAAATATGTATGTATATGTATATATCTATATGAAGTGGCGCTGTGGCTCAAGTGGTAGAGTGCTAGCCTTGAGCTGAAGAGCTGAGGGACAGCACCCAGGCCATGACTGACAAAAATAGATATAGATATATTAGAACTTCCCACCCCTTAGTATCAGTGACTATTATATGAAGTCCTATCTCAAAAGCCCATTATATGCTATCTGGCAAATATTAAGCACTGGTGACAAGTAGCTCAACAAATACAAACGCAGAAATTCACAGACAGCCCCATTAACTAAAGGTAGTAGGGGACCTGTGATCAACAATGAAATGTTGAATGGGAACTCCAAGGGCACCTTCCATTTCCCCGCAGTCAATCAAGGAGCCCAGGAGGTGGGCAGCTCCTGGCCATCAACACAAGACCCAGGAAGGATACAACCCTCATCCCGCGCTCCACAGGGTCTGTGAGCAGGAGGCCTCGAGGAGCAAAGATCTTCTCATTCTGCTCCTGGATGTAGCGGGAGATCTTCTTGAGAACCTGCAGCAACAGGGGCCATGAAGGGCGATGGCCGAGCATGTGGCTGGGAAACCCCAGCGAGGGGAAGCAGGGAGGGCGGGGGAGGGGGGCAAGGAGGCGCCACCTTCTCGTAGTGGGTCTCCATGCAGAGGAAGATGAAGTAGGCCGTGGCACAGGCTAAGCAACCCTCCAGGTAGGAGCTGCCCCCAATCTTCTCAGCCTCAGCATAAAAGCCATTAAGGGTCTTCACAGTCTCCTCGAAGAGCTGTCGCTCAATCTGGAGGGAGAGAGGGGACAAAGCCACATGGGGGTTAGCCAGTATGGACACAGCACAGGTGGGGCTGAGGTGACAATGGCAGATCCAGAGAGATAATGTCACACATACATATGTCAAGAGGCTGCAGGTAGAGTAGAAAGAGCACTGGCCTGGGAAAAGACCTAGGATCTAGTTCAGACTTGGCCAAGAACATCACTGTGTGACCTTGGACCCATGGTTTGCCCATGCTAGGCCAGTCATTTTCTGCTCTCATAAACCCATTCAGTTCTGCCTGAATGGAAGGTCAGACCTGCCCTCTGCCCTCCCCATCCCCGGCCAGCTCTAAGGTACCCTCAGATGAGGCTACATAAAGCCCCATCCGTGGGAACCTAACTCAGCAAGTGATGCCATACGAAAGCAACACATGTTCCATGAGGTACCTCAGTGGCTGAGTCTAGAAGGACAGGCTGTAGACAGAGCCCTCAGCTGACTGCCCTGGAGGCCAAGGCAGATACAGATGAGATCGAGTTCTCCCTTTACATAAGGCAAAGAGAAACGGGGAAACACCTTGCCAACTCTTCCTCTGGTTTCTCAGCTTTTGCTGCCATGTCTCTGATCACAAGGCACCTAGATTTTTGTCTCTTCACACTGAAGATATAATTTTATCACTAAGAAAATCAGAAGTTCTGTGGAAAAGCAGATAGACAAGGTGCTGAGTTATTTCTTCTTTCTGGTCCTCAAGTCCTTTTGGAGGAAAGACTCATATGATACTTTTCAAGCTTTAACTCATATAGGTAGAATCTAAAGAGCAGATTATCTGGGAATGTGGCTCAGTGGTAGAGTGCTTGCCTAGCATGCATGAAGCCCTGGGTTCGATTCCTCAGAACCACATAAACAGAAAAAGCTGGAAGTAGTGCTGTGGCTCAAGTGGTAGAGCGCTAGCCTTGAGCAAAAGAAGCTCAGGGACAGCACCCAGTCCCTGAGTTCAAGCCCGAGGACTAAGAGGGAGGGAGAGGGAGAGAACAGATTAGGATTCAGGAGATCCAAGGCAGGCTCTGAGATCACACAAGCTTTCAAGGGATGCTGACCTTGTCGGCCACGCAGTACCATTTTGGGGTATTGTCTGTTGTTCATTTGATTTGTGCTGATACTGGGGTTTGAACTCAGGACTTAGATGCTGTCCCTTAGCTTTTTCACTGAAGGCTGATGCTCTACCACTGGAGTCACAGCCCTACTCTCTGTATTTTTGGTGATTAATTGGAGATAAAGTCTCATGGACTTTCCTACTTGGGTTGGCTTTGAACTGATCTTCAGATCTCAGCCTCTTGATTAACTAGGATTACAGGCGTGAACTACTAGCACCCAGCATACCCAGCACTATTTTGCAACAAAGACTTAGTGGTACTTAATTCCAACTGCCCACTGAGCAGCTTCTAAAGCTGCCCAAACCTCACCCCCAAGAGAGGCTGACTCAAATAGTCTGGGAAGAGGAAAGATGGTTAATACAATGAGAACCACCATCAGTGGACACCCAGTATGGATTATTTCCAAAAGCTACCAGGTGATCCTAACATGCAACTAAGATTGAGAAGAAACACCAGAAACTCTCCGTGTAGGACCTGTGAAACACTTTTTTCTATTCACCCAGGAAGCCCTCAAAGTTGAAGTTTAAAACGGTTATGGTTAAAATGAGTGCTTTAATTTATTTAAAACATTTGAAAATTATATGACTTAGCTGAATGCTAATGTCTCAGCCCTACTCAGATTGGGGCTACCGTGGTCTGGGGTGCAGCCTGGGCAGCTAGGATTTTAGCTCCCCTAGAAATGCTAATAGACAGCCAAGGTTATGAAGAGCTACTGATAAGTGGAGATTCCTGACAAACAGTCCCAAACAGTCCCAACACTCCGTAGTTGACCACTAGGAATCAGGAATTCATATTTGTGTAATGAGTTCTCTAGATGACTTGCATGCAACTGAAAAAAATCTCTGAGGTTTCTTCAAAGAAAGACAAAGGCTAAGGTTATTTGTATTCTTCCACTTGAAGTGACAGCACTAGTTATGTGTCCTATGATGATAGGTGGCACACGATCCTGAGGGGGAAAACACATTTCAGTAAGTTCTGTCATGGCCCTGACTTTCAGCTTTAGACACAGGTGTCCTTACCCGGCTGTCCAGCTCTGGGGGGAATTTGGTCTGGAACTGGCATATGGTCCCGTCGCTGTAGTCTCTCTGGATGAAGACTTTGGTGGCAAGTGAGGCACTTCGCCGCAGCTCCTGCAGATTATGGACCTGGAAGATGGACGAGAGGATGTGCTTAGGGTGACCCTCCCTCTTCATTTACCCCAAACTGAGGCATTCCCCGGAATGCAGGTCTTTCAGAGCTTAAACCAGAAAAGCTCATAGAGAACAAGGAGGAGTTAGGCCGCACAACAAGTGCTCTGAGAAGCCCTGGGAAGCAAGACTGTGGACTTTGCAATTATCTCGGAAAGGTCTAGAAAAGCCTAAAACCAAACCAAAGTTGAGCCAAAAGGAAAGCTTCAGAACCATTCACAGGACATCAATTTTAACAAGAAGATGACACCCACCTTAGTGGCAGGCTCTGTGCTTGAGAAACCAAGCCATGAAGAGGAGGAAGGCATGGGCCCTGCAAGTGCAGATCATGACAGGGCTGGAGGCAGAAACCCCTGGGACAAAGGAGACTCTGATCAGCCCCTGAACTCTGAGGGAAACTGAGGTTCAGGACAAGTTATGCTTAGGGTTGTTTTTCACACCCCACACTTCTCACTAAAGGGACCAAGGACGTCTTCTTTCCCAGAAAAACAAAAAATGAAGAAAAAGTGGACTAAAGCCAGAAGTTAATCTCTTTCTCTGATAGGAGGGAGTGGGAATGATTTCTGCCCCTTGTTTGAAACCACAAACTTGACATTAACATAGACCCTTGCATTTGAGGATAGTGGGCTCAAGGCACAAAAGAACAGGGCCTCTTTCTTCTGCCTCTCCAACCTTTGTTACCCACACTAGAGACGTGCATCCCACTGGGTGAAGCATGCCCAACATTAGATCCATGTGGAGAGCAAGCCCTGCAGGCAAAGCGAACAAATAGCCAGTTCATCCAGTATAATTAAGCTGACTCGGTTCAGTCACTCAGCCCTCATTTATTGAGTCCCCACTAGTGCCAGGCTCTGGGGATGCTGAGCAAAAGACAAGTCTGTGAGCTCCAGGGAGGAAGACAAGTAAATATATAATGAATTAGACTGTGATGAATGGTACAGAAAAGCTTACTCAGGAAAGGCTTCCTGAAGCTTCTGTCAAGACCAAAGAGATAAAGGCTAGGGTTACTGGTAGTGAGGGCAGACGGGGAGTGGGAAAAAGAGGAAAAGACAAACTAGACAAATGGAGCAATGAAGACAGCAGTGTGAGATCTACTCCCACGGCTCAAAGCAGATCTTAGCAGGGCCACAACTGGTTTGCAGAGCAGAGGAGAGGTGGCTGGGTGTACCACGGGCAAGGGTTAGGACAGAAAGCTGAATGCGTTTCTGCTGGCAGAGGATTTAAGGTCGGAGATGCTTAAAAACCAGAGGAAAAGAATAAATAGAAAAAGGTAGTCAATAAGGCAAGAGGAGTTTGACCATTAGAGCATCAAGGTTCCGAAAAGATAGAAATCAGAGACTTGCCTAAATCCAGATGAACCTGGCTCTGTGTAAGAGATGCAATTGTGGTCTTGAGATTGTATTAAATAACCTATAAGCCCTTCTCTAGTCCTAATAGCCCTTGATTTTGATAATCAATGTGTTCGCTAAAGAGATCCTCTTTTAATGTATACTAGGAACCTACAATCATTCTGAAAAATCAGGATGCTTTTGTAAGTGAATTGACAATGTATGTGCTGTCTGGTTATGATTTTAACAATGTTTGGGTTTCAAAAGAAAAGGTAAAGGTGGTGGGCCTTATCCCCTACTGTCTAAAACCAGTTTACAAGATCTAGTTATGGATCCTCCTAGCTCTACAAAGATCATTCCAGAAATGTAGTGGGAAGAGAGCATAGATGGGGTAGGGGTCATTTGGAGGGAGAATCTTTTTGTCCAAGGGTAAGTAGGCCTAAGCCAAGAAGTGTGGTGGTCAGAATAGAGAAGGAAAACAGTCATTCTTGCATGGACTCAGATCACCCCCACATTCTCCTGAGCCAGAGCACATACCTAAGTACACACTTGTGTACACGCATTCCTGGGTACTACCGTGACAGTGTTTCTTAGTGATTGTCTGCCTACTGATGAACCATTTCTCCTTTTTTTATTTTAATATATATTTTTATCATAAAGATACTGTACAGAGTGGTTACCATGAGCAAGGTAATGTGTACATTTCCTATTGAGTATTGCTATCCTCTCATTTCTCCTTCTAGAATCCCAGGCTCCTTGGCAGTTAAAGCCAAGTGATGAGTAGCATGCATACTTATGACTCATGAGGACCTGTCGCCCCTCCCTGCTCCTTCCCTTTCCACAGACAGCAGAGGAGCCACATGTTCAAAATGATGGAACCACAAATTCCAAAAGGCCTGGGGACTTTAACCACAACCTGGGGGACATCTACTTGCTGATCAGGAAATCCTGTCTGGAATTTTACTGGAGTAGAAAATAATTGTCAATTATATTGTGCTATTAAGATGTTAGGATGCTACCTTAAATACTACAGTGCCATTCCCTCTTGGCTTTGAGCTGTGGGTTCTCAAGACTCTGGAGTAAGAGAGGTCAATACTCTTCCTAATCACCTGAGCCTTAGATATCATCCTACTCTGAGTGTCTAGAGACCTGCTTCTGTCCCTGAAGAGTATGGGTAAGGTTGCTAGAGGGTAGGATCAGACATATTCTACATGGAAGAGCCCTGGTGTCACAGGCCTACAGAAAGCCCACATATCACAGAATGACACATAAAAAATAGGATGTAAGGTAACACAGGGTCTCTTGGATCTCTACCATGCTGGTCTTGTTGTGAAGCACAGAAAGACAACCAGAGTGAGGGAGCAGAAGACCTAATGCTGGAGCATGTGATCATGGGTAAGTCTTCCCCCATCTCTTCAACTGGAAGTTGGAAATCAATAATAATAATAATCACTGAAGCCCTTCTCAGCTTTGGCAATCTAGATGTCTATCTTAACATCCATGATTATGAATGCAAATGTTTGCAGAGGCTGAGCAGTTAGTGGGCCAAGCAGGGCTGTGGCTCATGAGAGAACTTGTAACCTATCTCAAATATGCCCAGGTTGCCAGCACTTCTGAGTTTCCAAGGAAAGCCACAAATCAAGATTATTATTAATATCAGGTATCTTGATTTTAAAATAGCTCCAATAATTTTCTTAAATTTCTAAGCACTAAGCAGGCCAATGAGGCTTATATGTGAACCAGACTCATAAGCTAAAAATGCCAGGTTAGAAACAAAGACAAAAGCTAGAGCCCAATCTCAGGCCATTTGCCAGCTACTTAGCCACTAGGAAGCAAGAGGGATTTCAACAGAGATCCACAATGCTCCAAAATCCAACAAGAGGATCCCAAAACACAAGCAGCCCTCTCTCTGAGGATGCAGCTCTGGGTTCCTCTGGGAAGCTTCCCCTGAGCATCTCTGCTGGGGTTTCTTAACTGACCCAGAGACCTGAGATGCTGTCTACTTTTCAGCTTCCTCCACCCTGCTGCTCTCTCCCATCCGCATTCCCCAATCTGTCAACAGCAGATTAAGACAAGACCATGAGCCATTTCATAAAAATTCAGCAGTGATTTCTGAAGACATTTTTTCCATAGAATGCAGATACGGCACACGTCAAGAATCAGAAAGGGGAAGGAACTTGGAGGTGGCTTAGTGGTAGAGTCCTTGCCTAGCATACCTGAAGCCCTGCGCTCAATTCCTCAGCACCACATAAACAAAAAAAGGCCAGAAGTGGTGCTGTGGCTCAAGTGGTAGTGCACTAGCCTTGAGAGAAAAAAAACCTCAGGGACAGTGCCCAGGCCCTGAATTCAAACCCCAGTACTAACCAAAAAGAAAAGGGGGGCGGGGCGCGGGGGGAATCATGGGATTGAGCTGATGCTCCATTACTGTGCTCCCTGGCTGTAACATGGTGGAATGAGGTGTATCACAAGTCACAGACAGCCAGGTAGGGCCTGGGGAAGGAAAACTGGGCACAAAGCCATTCTTCTTCTTAGCCCACACCAGGCCCAAGCCCAACCTATTGACTGAGATCAAACCCAATGCCCTGTTTGGATAATGCTACTTAGGTGCACTTAAAAATCTCAGAGGAGTCAAACTCTGCTTGTAGAAACCTCTTTCAAAGAGGAACTCCCCAGTTATCCATGGACTGTCCCCCCAGGCAAAGCTTGCTCCCAGTGACATACATTTGCAGAGGTCTGCTGCTCAGGAAATGGGTTCGTGAGGAACGAGGTCAGTGCATTGCTCAGGAGGCTTTGTCCTGCCTCTGCGTTCTTCACAAATGCCCCTCCCCCTCATGCCAACTTCCAAACAGAAAAGATACAGTTTCCATCCAAAGACAGCCTCTCTATCCCACCTCTCTCTACTACTGCAGCTGAAGACTTCATCTTTGGAACCCTAAGGGAATGACTGTAGGAATTTGGAAGTGAGATTTTCTTCTCCTAGCATGTTTCTTTTTTCTAGTAATCTCAACTTAATCCTAATAGCCTGGGAAGAATGACTCAACCCATCTCAGACTCTGAGCACATCCTGTGCCTTGGCAGAGTCTGGGCTTCCTCCCTCCACACTGCCATCAGAGAGCCCACCTGAGGCCAACTGTCCATGCTCAGCTGCCTGGCCCTCCTAGACACCCTTTGTATCCTGCATCAAAGCTATGTGTCAAGATCCCTAGCACCCTTAGGTTCCACAACTGGCTAAGTGGACACTACTAACCCTGGATACAGAATCAACAACAAAGACAATGGCAAGGAGGCAAAAGAGTCAAGTTCCTGCCACTTGTTAGCCATATTTTCTCAGCACTGCCGTTGCATCATCTGTAAAATGGGATAATGACGCCTTCTTTGGCTCCTTCACATGGCTCAAGCAAGCTTCTCTGCCTCAGTTGTTTCATCTGTTAATTGCAGATAATAACACCATCCCTGCCCACTTCACAGAGCTGCTCTAAGGCTAAAAGGCATTTGTGTGTGCAGTGGTGCTTTGTACACAGGAAAGTGCTTAATCCACAGAGGCGTTATGAGCAAGGCACAGTCACCATGCCTAACAGTGGTCTCCTGTAAACCTGGCTTCAACCTAGAGGTATGAGCCTGTGGCTTGGAATCTTGTGCCTGCAAAGGAGAGATGCTAGAACAGATGAGCTTGTTGAATCTATCAGATCACATCACACAGGCAGCTGCCTTGTCAGCCCACATCGCCGGCCCCGCTGTGCCCCGTGCCTGAGGTTCTTCCTTTCTATCCAACACCAGCAGCCTCTGCTGTAGTTTAGCAGTCCTCTCTGAAAAGTGACCATCATTTCTCCTGTTGTTCCTCCCACCCTTTTCGGGATCTAAGGCACTTCCTGAACACTCTGCATTCCTCCGATCTAGAAGCCAGGTGCCACCATATGCCCAGGGATTGCCCCTGTCTGGGCAGCAGGCACTCCTAACTCACCCTGTGCCTCATCAAAAGACAACATCGAACAACAGCACCTTGTTCTGAAGGAGACTCAGCACTTGGTAGTAAGATTATGCTGCTCACAGGATGCCCAGAGGCATTGCACAGAATCATTCAGAAGGCCTCTTCTCTCCTGGCTGTGTCCCAGATGGGCTGGAGATGCGGACACAACACAAAGGAAGTCAGCATCAGAACTGGGGAGACTCTGGTGCCCTGGATTCCACTCTAAAACTTCAACAGTTCAGCTGTTAACATGTTGTGTGAATAGCAAACTGGTTCCCCACTTCTCATGTCAGGTTTATCACTTATAACATGGGACCATAAAACACTTCCATCCTCTTCACAAAATAAGGGGTCCTTAAAGGTAGCAGGGGGATGTAATTCCTGATCTCTAAGCATTGCACCAAGATTTTGTCCTTAGCGAACAAGTCCCATGATTCAGCCTGTGGGCACCCCCTGAAGAAGGCCTGGCCCCCCACCAGCCCTTGGGGGCCAATGCAGACACCCTGGAGCAGGCGACTTAAGTGGGGTAGAAAAGCAAGAAAGGATGGTTTGCCAAAGTAGGGGTTCAGGCAAGAAGCTCATTAAAACCAACCATTGGTTTCTGGGCCTCGGGATGGGTTTATTCCCTGCCTTCTACAAGGAAATGCAGGTGTAAGGGCGAGTCTGCCCTCGGCCAAGCTTTGAGCCTCAGAAGCTGGGTGAGTGCACAGCATAGCAACAGAGCCCAGGGCTTTCCCTCCCGTACTCACGCGCCTGCGTGCCTGCGTCTCCAACCCTCTAGGGAAGCGGAAACCTCGCAGACCAGGGGTGAGGGAACCCCAGCCCGGGGTCCACCCCTGAGCCACTCCGGTACTAGAGCCAACTCCAGTGCTGGCGGGGCAGGGGCAAGACTGCCATGCGCGGAGGGGGGGCGGGGGGCGAGACGAACCCTTACCCAAAGCCTGCCCTGCGCCCTGCCGCACCTTCTCCCCGCAGACTCACCCTGGGAACCACCCTCACCCCACCCCCCAACTTCCCTTCCTGCCCTAGTGGAGATTTGACCCCGCGGCCGCGGTGGCAGGCCGTGGGGCACTGCCAGCGGGGCCGAGAGCTAGCCCCTACCTCGGTGGCCATGTTCCGGGGCGCTGCGGGGCTCCTGGGCTGCCGTGGGGCCGGAGGAGGGGGGCTGTCCGCGGTGCTGATCAGGAAGCGGGTGGGCTGCCGGCGACGAGCCGGGGCGCGGGCCCTGTCCGCGGTGCTGAGGCGGATGCCGGGCGGGGGGCGAGGGGCGCCGTGCTGTCCGTGGTGCTGATGCGCCGGGCCGGGAAGGCGAGGCCGCGCCCGAGTCTCCGCACCGCCCGATCGCCCGTACCGGGGTTCCTGTAGGCAATGGCCCGGTTCGTCCCTGCCAGCAGCGAGGACGGGGGCGGCGGGGGAAGGAGGGGCCAGCGCCTCCGCCGGGCGAGCTGGGAGGGGGAAGCCGCAGCCCCCGACTCCGCGCCCTCCCGCCGGAGAGGAGCCCCGCCGGCGGCCGCAGGCTCCCGCCCCGCCCCGCCCAGGCCCCGCCTCCCACCTGCCCTTCCCCCGCTAGTAAGAAAGAGCTCCGGCAGCGGGCGATCACTACGCGGCTCGGGATTCGAGCCGGGAGGAGAGGGGCTCTACGGGCGCCGCAGCCGGAGGAGAGCGGAGAGCCCTCAGCACCTGCGCGGCCTCTAAATCTTCCCAACACCATGGTGCTACGTCCCTCCCGATGCTATCCCAGACAACCTCTTCTCTTTTTTTAATCTCCCCCCCCTCTTTTTCTTTCTCTCCTTCCTTCCTATGGCACCGCACTACCACCACCCGGGTTACAGAGATGTTCCTCCCTCTCCTTTCTCCCCTTCCCACTATCCTGAACCCCGTTAGCTAGAGGAAGATGCTGCAGGGCACTGAGAATCGTTTCCTTCTTTAGATACCTGCCTGCCTTCCATTCCCCTACCCTAAGGTCCCCTCTCTCAGGGAGCTCCAGGTAGAAGCCCCGTGTTTCCCTCTGCAATCCCAGACCTAACACACCATCACCACCACCCCCGAAAACCTACAGAGTGTTGTAAACCAGAATGCTCACTCTTCATGGGTGGCAGCCTGGCCCAGGGCCAGATCTTCCAACCGAAGGATCGATTTGTTTCCTGAACAAAATCCCCCAATACGAGTGCCCCCTTCATGCACCCATTTCCCCGAGGGAAGCTGTAGCTGTTCCTGAAGAGCTTCTGCTGCCTGAGGGTGAATGACAACAGCCATTCAAAAGGAGGTGACAGCCAGGAGACTCATGTCTGGTCCAGGCTCCCCCAGTTTTCTGGTCTTACGCCAGTGCATGTCTTACCTTCTGAGTTCATGGCCCTCCTTAACATATGAAGACTGGGCTTCACTAGTGTACACTTAGGGCCCTTCCTTTTCTCATTCAACTTGGTATTTTGAAATTTCTGAACATACAGAGCAGTTGAGAGAGCAGTGCAACTGTTCCAACTCTAGTCAAGATTTTTACTACATTTGTTTTATTGACATAGAAACAGGAACAGATTAGAATGGGAAAGATATTGTAAGGTTCTACCACAAGCATTCTCCTACCTAACCACGTATCACCACCAGAAAGGTCTCTATTGTCTATTACTATAGGGCTGTCTATTGCCCCTAAAGCATAGTAATAGCAATTTTCCCCCCCCCCCCCAGATCTTTGCATTTCTAATAACTAACATTTATCAAGCATTTACTATGGTCCAGACCATGTGCTATACACTCACCTGTATTACGAGCTTCATGCTCTTTTTACCTTTTTATTATTATCACTTTACAAATGGAGAAACTGAGTAAGTTGCCCAATGTCAAGGGAGTGATATTCCAGGGCCTGTGTATTCCAGGACCCTCCAATTTCACTGCCCCCTCCAAGATGTTGTAGATCACAAGCTGTCAGAACAGTAGCTACATTCCCAAAGGAGCACACTCAGTCTCAAGCAAAAGAAATTAAAGACAAATGTCTCATTCTACACTATGGTTCGGTAAATGGTTCTATGTGAAGGAGCAGACAGTAATATATGAACACAGAACACATCATCTCATGAGCCTGCACACCTGACAGTTCCCCTCTGTGTGTGTTATGTATATGTGCGTGTTGTATTGAGACTATGTTACTATATATCTCACACTGTCCTTCAAGTCACCATCCTCCTACCTCAGCCTCTCTATTACTGTAATTATAGGTGTGTGCCACCACACCCAGATAATTTTGATTATGTTTAATTTGACAACCATTTGAAAATGATTCTTCACCCATGGACTGAAGAGAGGCCTGGATGAGGTCATTCAACAAATCTGTTCACTCGATGTATGTTTGTTGAATGCCTACTTTGTATCAGACTCTTAGGAATTGGGGTATAGCAATGATTAAATACACAGACTGTTCTTGTTGAATTTACATAGTGATGGAGTCTATAACATATAAGTAAAAATATATTGAGTTGTAATCATTGCTAGGAAGAAAACTAGAGATAAGGTGATGGTGGTAGAGGAAGAAGGGATAGTCAGAAAAACTTTTTTTTGATAAGATAAAATTTGGGCAGAAGCATGAAGAGAGAGAGAAAAATAGACATACAGATACCTGGGAGAAAAGGCCAGAATGCTAGGCCTTGGGCAGGAGTAAGCAAGGTGTGTTCAAAGAATAGCTTAATCCAGGCGCTGGTGGCTCACACCTGTAATCCTAATTACTCAAGAGGCTGAGATCTGAGGATCGTGGTTCAAAGCCAGCCCAGGCAGGAAAGTCCATGAGACTTATCTCCAATTAACCATCAAAAAGCAGAAGTGGAGCTGTGGCTCAAGTGGTAGAGCACTCACCTTGAACTGAAGAGCTCAGCGACAGTGCTCAGGCCCAGAGTTCAACCCCACAATCAACAACCAACAACAACAAAATAGCTCAACATCAGTATAGGTAGATTGGAGTAAACAAGAGAAAAGAGATGGAAGGTAGTAACCAGAACTTACAAGGCTGAGGCCCTGCTAAGAACTTTGGTTCCTATTCAACAAGAGAGTGGCAAGCCTTAGGAGGTTTAGAGTAGACATGTACTATCATGTAATTGCAGTTTTAAAAAATAATTACTCTGGATGCTA
The DNA here is from genome assembly GCF_024711535.1 of Dipodomys merriami. Taxonomy (NCBI): domain Eukaryota; kingdom Metazoa; phylum Chordata; class Mammalia; order Rodentia; family Heteromyidae; genus Dipodomys; species Dipodomys merriami. Next base: position 1,276,747 of record NW_027203204.1, on the reverse strand, counting down.
GAGACAGAAGACAGAAGACAGATTGTTTTAGGCAAGGTGTACTGGGAGTTTAGAATAACACAGTGGCAAGGGAAATAGTGAAAAGTGGCCAGATTTTAAATGCAATTGGAAGGCAATCTGACAGGATCTGTGATAAATAGGGTGTGTTGCCTGAAAGAATCAAAGATAGTTAAGGTCTGAGCCACTGAAAGAAGAGAGTGGCCATTTATTGTGGGGGTAGAGTAAGTATGGCCTGGGTAGGCCTGAAGGGATGGGGTATGCATCAGTTGGTTGTATTTATTTAACATAGGTTTGAAGTTTGATGTGCATTCTACAAGAAGAGAAATGGAGTAGTAAAGGTTTAGGGGAAGGGTCAGAATTGGAGATAAAACCAGAAACCACTTATATGTACATAGGATTTAAAAACATGAGACTAGATGAGATCATCTTAGAACTAGGTATCACTAGGAAAGGCTATGGACTTAGAATATCACATACAAGATAAACAAAAGAAGACTGAAAAGAGGACAGTGAAGTCAAGAGACCCAAGAGAGTAGCAGTCTGGAGCCCAGTGCCGAAGGCTGAAACACAGCCTTGTTTGCTGTGCTAATGCCTCTTACACGCAGCATAGTGTGAGGACTGAGAAATGACAAACTTAAGGAGAAAATTATGCAACGGTAATATTTTTGGAGGTATTGAGGTTTAAAGTCATGGCTTTGTGCTCATTGGGCAAGTGCTCTGCCTCTTCAGCCACACCCTCAACCCTGAGAAGAGCTGTTAGTGGTGGGAGGATGAGAGACCCTGATTCAAGTAGCTTTGAATTGTAGAATAGAGGAGAGAAAGAAGAGACCCTATGTATAGAAATAATTCGGAGGCTTCGCTGTAATGGTGGGTAATGAGAAGCATAGTGATCTCAGCTACTTGGGAAATAGAGAGTGGAAACTGCAGTTCAAGAAGAGCCTGAGCAAAAAAGTTAACTGGCATGGCATCAAGGCTCAGCAGGAGGCCATGGGTGAAAGGATAAGGGTCTGAGGTCCATCATGGGCAGAAACATGAGACCCTACTAGAGAACTAACTCAACTAAAACAAGTGCTGAGATGTGGCTCAGGTGGTAGAGCAAATACCGAGGCAAGTCAGAAGCCCTGTGTTCAAACATTGGTACAAAAAGAAAAGAAACCACAAAGATGGGAGATGCTGAATGGAAGTTTTTGGAGAAGGAAATACTAATGATCCAGAAGTGCCAGGAGTAGGTCCCTACTCGGTCAACAGAGAATGGGATCCAGGGCAAACAGAGGGGATGGCTTTGCAGAGGAATATAGCCAATTTTTTTACCAGAGACAGTGAAGAAAGCAGGGAAAATGGGCAGAGACACAAGCTGTTTAGGAGATTTTTGTGGAGTAAAGAAAGACTAGAAAGCCAGACACAAGTGGCTAATGCTTGTAATCCTAGCTATTCAGGAGGCTGAGATCTGAGGATTGAAGTTCGAAGCCAGCCCAGGCAGAAAAGCTCATAAGACTCTTATCTCTAATTAACCATTACAAAACCAGAAGTGGGGATGTAGTTCAAAAGTGGTAAAGTACTACCCTTGAGCAAAAAACAAACAAAAACAACTCAGGGACAGTGCCCAGACCCTGAGTTCAAGCCCCACAAAAGAAAGATCAGAACTCTTCAAGTTCCACTTCTACTAATCAGAGACCACTCAAAGGCCCTACCATTTCCCAACAAATCCATCCAATCTGTATGTGTAGACATCTTGCCAAGGGCTTTCCCATTGACATTATAGCACAAGGACTCCCCAGGACACCTTGGGATCATCCTTGCAAGACCAAGGACCTTTACTAACATCTCTTCACTCAGTTCCACTGAGTAAGGAGACTTTTACCACCCTCAGCCTTCCTCCCTATACTGCAGAATGGTTATAATAACCCTGACTGAGCCTCAAGTCTTTCAAGCATCAAAGAGGAAGCCATTCGGGCAGGAGGGATTGTCCATACCATGCTGACTCAGGCTGGCATGGGACACTATAGGTTGGGATGTTCCCACAGCCCAGTCATCTGGATTGTAACTCTTAAGGCAGAGAGGCCTTTGAGATTTAATCTGACTAATCATTATTATCCAGATGCCTTGGGACAATCCAGTCCCATGCAGGAGCCCAGTTCTTTGATGTTTTTGTCATAAATTAATGAGTTCGCCCACAAAATAACATCAAAGAAGATCTACTAACTAATTCACTGTTATCATCTTCCAATCTGCGGCTACACTGGAATGTCTCCAAAATAAAGGACCATGGCCAGAAAAAGAAACCAACGGAAAGACTTGGAAATCCTGTTATCTGGAAAGAGATGAGAGAAAAAATGAACTCCTGCAGACTGCAGAGGAGCCAGGAAAAGAGCTAGCAAAGCTCAGAGAAAAGGGAGAAAAGTCAGGGGAGACAGGGAGATTCTCAGCAGTTGGGTCTGGAAGGAAAATAATTGCATGAATGCTTGAGGGGAAACTGTGGTCTGGAAAGTCTTAAATGGTGTCATCTCTCAGCACACTGTGGAGACAAGAAGAAAATGTGCGGCAGGAAACCATGTCCCTGGAGCCAGATGGCCTGGGGCTCAGCCTCATGCTTTGCTATTTACTATGTGATCATAAGCAAGACCCAAACTCACTGAGCTTCAGTTCTCTGATCAGTGAAATGGTGGCAATAATTCTCCCTCCCTAGATGAAAGTCACAAAATATACAACCAGGCTTTTTCTAGGTTACCTGACTTTTCCAGACTGGGTTTTTCAAGATGAAAACAGGAAAGGGTTTATGGAGCTGGCCTGCTGGAGATCTTCTCACAATGACAGTTTCTCCAGGCCCAGCAGGATTTCCTAAAGTGTGGAAAAGACATCAGCAAGCATGCCTTGTTTTACTCAGTGAGCAGCCACTGAGCAGCCACTGTATGTTGACCAGAGAGATGACTACAGTGTACCCCAACCCCATGAGGGCATCAAAACGTCATCAGGTGATGATCACCATTTGACCATGGTTTGTCCCCTCTGAAACTCATGTTGAAATTTAATCTCTTAATCTCTTAATGAAGTAGTAGAACCAATACTAAATGCTGGTAGCTCACACCTATAATCTTAACTAATCAGGAGGCTGAGATCTGAGTGAGGATCATGGTTCAAAGCCATCCCAGAGACACTTGTCTCCAACCAACCAGCAAAAAGCTGAAGTGTAGGTATGGTTCAAGTGGTAGAGCACCAGTCTCACTCAAAGAAGCTAAGGGAATCCGTGGCTTCCCTGTGGCTCAGGCCTATAATCCTAGCTACTCAGGTGGCTGAGATCTGAGGATCATGGTTCAAAGCCAACCCAGGCAGGAAAGTCTGTGTGACTCTTATCTCCAATTAACTACCAGAAAACCAGAAATGGCACTGTAGCTCAAAGTTGTAGAGCACTAGCCTTGAGCGAGAAAAACTCAGAGACAGTGACCAAAAAATAAAAATAATAATTTTTTTTTAAAAAAACTGAGGAACCAGGCCTGGAGTTCAAGTCCCCAGTACTAGCACACAGAAAATAAAAAGTGGGATCCCTCCCCACCCCCACAAGACCTTCACAAGGTGCTTGGAACTCATGTAATTAGTGAAGCTGTGGATTAATGAGTTATCTCAGGAGTAGATCTGCTATGAAAGCCAGTTAGACCAGGTCTCTCACCCATTTCTTATCTCTTATCACGTGATTCCTTTGGGCCACCTCCTTGCTGACTCTGCCAGCAAGGAGACCATCACAGATGCGGCTGTTTGAACCAGAACCACGAGCCAAAATAAACCTCTTTTCTTTGTAATTGAACTTGCCTGTGTCATTGGCAACAGAAAACAGACTAAAGTCAACCAGCCATGGGTGATAAGTGCTAGGATGGAGGCAGATCCCTCAGAGCTGGGGGCCCAGGAAAGGTTTTACAAGATACATAGCATCTGGGGCTGGGAAGGTGGCTCAGTGGTAGAGTGCTTGCCTTGCATGCATGAGATCCTGGGTTCGATTCCTCAGCACCACATAAGCAGAAAAAAAAACAAGCTGAAAGTGGCACTGTGGCTCAAGTGGTAGAATGCTAGCCTTGAGCTGAAGAGCTGAGGGACAGCGGCCAGGCCGAGTTCAGGCCCCACAACCAGACCCCCCCCAAAAAAAGATACATAGCATCTGGACATGGCCTTCACAGATTAGCATCAGACCCCCAGGATCCTGTGTGATGCCAAGAAGGCTTGAGCAGAGCCTACACACCCAGCACCCCTGGAACTGTGGGCTCAAAGAAGCAGCTGTCAGGCAGAAACAGGGACAACTGCCTAAGCCCTAGAAACATGAATGAAGGAGACCTGCCCTAAAAATAGCACCAGAGCAGGCAGACCATGACACGTGTCTGCAAGTGCAGTCACTAGGAGGTGACTAAGCCAAGGGGGGTTGCCTCCTTTTGTTTCTTTCATTCAGAATCTCTCCATCTCCCTCCCTCCCCCTCCCTTTCTCTCTCTCCCCAGAGGAAGTGGAGCTGGAGGCAAGGTTCTATAAGTAGAAGTCACAGCCACCCCTCCTACCCCCCCTGCCATACACGCCCCAAAGAGCTCTGCAGAGCCCAAACTATTGGCCAAATTGCCTATCATTTACAATAACACCGGGCTGGAGACTTGATAGAATGCCCAAGGGACCCTGTCCCAATAGTAACTCCCAAGACATGAGAGCGTGGCAGTCATAGATCATTGACTGCAGGGTCTCATGTCCACACCAAGCAAACAGCAGCAAAATCACCCATCACTCCAAACCCTACCAACTGCGACAGACTACATGGCTTCTGACTAAATTAAGGAAATGATTTCAGGAAGCAAATGGGCATGAGCAGAAAGGGTAGCAGGTGCTTTAAAAGCATCATTAATTATGAGAGCCAAAGGGGATCACAGAGTTCAAACCAATTGTAGCTGTAGAACCTTTTGTTCAAACAAATCCTCGCATGAAAGACAAACATTAAAAATCAATGAAAGAAAGCAGATCTGGATGGAGGGAGGTGGAACTTGATTGCTCTCCCACATCCTCCTCCTTGTCCCCTTCCTTTCTCCACAGAAGCCCTAAAGGACCCCATCAAGGACCCTCTAGGGCTCTGCAGAAATGAATCAAAGTAACACAAGCCTGTGACTTTTAAAAGCCAGGCATTCAGGCCAGGCACCCATGGCTCACACCTGTAATCCTATCTACTCAGGAGGCTGAGATCTGAGGATCACAGTTCAAAGACAGACCAGGCAGGAAAGTCTGTGAGACTCTTATCTCCAATTAACCACCAGAAAACTGGAAGTGGCATTGTGGTTCAAAGTGATCAAGCACTAGCCTTCAGTGAAAAAGCTCAGGGACAGTGCTCAGGCCCAGAGTTCAAGCCTCACAACCAAAAAAACAAAATAAAAAAGCCGGACAATCAGAATGTCTTTTTTTAAAAAAGGCAAGTGACCCCCACTGTCTTACACATTCCCACCCTCTCATTTACTGTCTAAAACAAGTGACTTTGCATTGCTAAATGAAAGGCTTGTTTCTGCTCTCCATTTGTAGCTTTAGGAAGGAGCCTTGTCCTCTGCAGAAGAGAGTGACCCATGGTGCCACCCTTACCTGCTGATCCATCATGCCATCACTGTTTAAGTTCAATTTTTATGCAATGAATTTAAAATTCCAACCAGGGACAAAGGGCTTTTAATGCCATGCAGAAGCTGTGGCCTCTCTCTCCCTTCCCTTCCCTACTTACCATCTTCCTAGCCAATCAGGTGTGAATGGTGGAAAACACTCATCCACCACCTTTTCTAGCAAATTCTACCATTTACGTGGGGGGGGGGGGCTTGGAGCTTAAGTCTCAAGGCCTCTTACTCTCACTTGACTTGGTATTGGGGCTTAAGTCTCAGGGCCTTTTGCTCTCACTTGGCTTTTTCACTTAAGTCTGGGACACCACTTGAGCCACACCTTCACTTTCAGCTTTTGGTTGATTGAGTCTCATGGACTTTCCTTCCCCACACAGGCTTCGAACTATGATCCTCAGATCTCAGCCTGCTGAGTAGCTAGGAGTACAAGCTTGGACCACTGACACCTAGCCTACTTCTTTTTTTTTTTTTTTTGGCCGGCCGTGGGGCTTGAACTCTGGGCCTGGGCGCTGTCCCTCAGCTCTTCAGCTCAAGGCGAGTGCTCTACCACTTGAGCTACAGCGCCACTTCCGGTTTTCTGGTGGTTTATTGGAGATAGGAGTCTCATGGTCTCTCCTGCCCGGGCTGGCTTTGAACCGCGATCCTCAGATCTCAGCCTCCTGAGTAGCTAGGATTACAGGCGTGAGCCACCAGCGCCCGGCCTAGCCTACTTCTTATGTCTGTCTTGCCTGCAAAATTGTAAACTGAGACAGGGCTCTTTGCTTTGGTCATCGCTTTTGTATCCAAAATGCCTGGGAAGATTCCTAGACCAATAGATTGTGCTGAAATAATGCCGAATTCTCTAGAATGGAGAAAGATGCATTTCTTTTAGTGTTAGAATTGAACATTTTATATCTGATGTGTTCTATTGGGAGGAGTACAAATGAAAATCTTCATCTGATACAAAATTCTGCAGAGTATTGGGGGAGGTACCATAAGAGATAAAGATCTCCATTCAGGGCCCACTATATTGGCTTTAGATGTTTAGACGTGTTGATCTAATTAGCTTAAGAAGCTTTTGCCTAGGTTGACAGAGGCAAGAAGGCAGTGAATGAAGTGGCCTTTGCCAACCTTGAACTCCCTAGGACAGCTCCTGCACTGGAAAGCAGAGCCAAGGAGGTATGCAGAACACAGGGAGGGGTGCTTCCCTCTGGACTCTCTGGGCTGGGCCCCGAGGGCCTTAATTATGGCTAAGACTATGTCCTGGGCCCTACTGTAGACATGTGCCCACTCCAGCATGAGGGCTCCCACCTTGAAGGTCCATCTGGAAGTCCATCAGCCCCAGCAAGCCTTTCTCAAGCCAAGTGGCCCACAGACAAGAGCTTTAGACCCCTCTCTGTGGCTATGATCTGTCTGGTAAATTCCACGGAGCTTTTTAGAATTCTGACCACTAGCCAAATCATAGAGCAGTGTCTAATTATTAGAATGTGTCCATACTGTTCCAAATTCTATGGGCCATTTCCCCAATCTGCCTCCATGTTTGCTGCTCTTCCTTCTGGGACCTTGAGATTCCCCTGTCTCTATAGCTTTGTTGGCTAAAAAGTGTCACCCTGGGGTTCTTCCTCCAGGAGAAAAAAAAAGTTTCACAATACCCAGGGCTCCCATTTGCCCCTTGCCTGTCCCCACCAGCCCCTCATACTGTCACAGCGGACTTCCATTTTTCAGTTCCTCAAGTGTGTACCTTCTCCCTTCCGAGCCTTACATATGCCTGGACCTCTTCCTCTCCTTTTCATCTTCCTGCCTCTTTACCTGGCAGGAAGGTCTCAGCTTAAAATATACTTCCTTTTATTTTTTGGTCGGTTGTGGGGCTTGAACTCTGGGCTTGGGCACTGTCCCTACACTCTTCAGCTCAAGGCACATGCTCTACCACTTGAGCCACAGCACCACTTCTGGTTTTCTAGTGGTTTATTGGAGATAAGAGTCTCACAGACTTTCCTGCCCAGGCTGACTCTGAACCTCACTCCTCAGATCTCAGCCTCCTGAGTAGCTAGGCTTACAGGCGGGAGCCACTGGCGCCCAGCTACTTCCTTTTGTTTTTATCCTGAGGTTTGAATTCAGGGCCTCACACGTGCTAGGCATTCTACCACTTGAGTCATGCCCCCCCCCAGCACTTCTGCTTTATTTTGCAGATGGAGTCTCAAGTTTGTCTGAGCCTCAGATAGTATGATCTTCCTATGTCTCCTGTGTAGCTGGAATAACAGGCATGCACCACCATACCTGGCTTCTTTGTCGTGATAGGGTCTCACTAACTTTTTGCTCAGGCTATCCTTTAAACCATGATCCTCCCAATCTCTGCCTCCCAAGTAACTAGAATTACAGGCATGAGCTACTGCACCTGGAAATTTTTACCTTGATATCTTCATACATGTTGTGCTACTAGAACAAGATACTGGAGTCTAAGGAATTTATCAAGAATGGAAATGTATTTCTCACCACTCTGGAGGCTGAAACGTCTAAGATCAAGATGTTAGCAAGTTCCACTGCCTCTGTGCTTTCAAGATGGTATCTTGTGGCATCCCCTGGAGGGAAAGAATTCTCTGCACTCACACAACAGAAGCAAGCACCATGTGACATTTCTTTTATAAAGGTAGTAAGAAAAGAGAACCTCTCATGGCCAAGTCACCTCTTAAAAGACTAATGCTGGTGGTTCATGCCTGTAATCCTAGTTACTCAGGAGACTGAGAGCTGAGGATAGTAGTTCAAAGCCAGCCAGGCAGGAAAGTCTATGAGATTCTTATCTCCAAGTAATCATTAGAAAAGCAGAAGTAGCACTAAGGCTCAAAATAGTAGAGAGCTAGCCTTGAGCAAAAGAGCTCAAGGACAGTCTCCAGGCTGGGAGTTCAAACACCATGATGGACAAAAGAAAAAAGAAAAAAAGACTCTACTGTTGGGTCTTTGTCCATCAGTCCCATGAAAGACAGCCGGGGTCCCAGGAAAGGTAAGTGCAGCTTGCCCGTTCCCCAGCCTCCCTCATCCGGGGAGACAATCAGACACAGCGGGGAGCCAAATCCAGCAGGTAGAAAAACTCATTTATTAACAGAGAGCAGCCCCTTTTAAAGACAAAAAGGGTGGGTGGCATGTCAGGGAAGGAAGAGGAACCAATCACTGTCAAGGTCACACCCTATCATGCACCTAAGCTTCCACAGGCTGGTTACGCACTGAACATAAGGCAAATTGGGCTCAGCCCACTCTACTCCCCATGTAGACCCCCTATACTCTACCTCTTAATATCATCACTACAGCCTTTAGGATTCTAGAAGCCATAGCACATGGAAAAGCCTTCCCTGGCACTTTAGTCATGCTCAGGTGCTCTATGCTGAGCCCCTAGAGTTGTTCTACAATCCATTGTCTGTCTTCCCTACTAGACCATTATCCTTTTAAGGGCAAGAGGATGAATCTTCAGTAACATTGTCCAAAAGGAAATGTACTCTTTACCTGACTTATGGGACTGTAACTCCTCTGTACAGTATCTTTATAATAATTTTTTTAAAAAATTTAAGGAGTACAAACCTTGTTTTCCTTAAAACAGCACCTGGGGTTAGGAAGGCGGCTTAGTGGTAGAATTCTTGCCTTGTGTGCATGAGGCCCTGGGTTTGATTCCTCAGCAACACATAAGCAGAAAAATCCAGAAGTGGCACTGTGGCTCAAGTGGTAGAGCACTAGTCTTGAGCTGAAGAGCTGAAGGACAGCGCCCAGGCCCAGCGTTCAGGCCCCATGACTGACAAAAAAAAAAAAAAAAGCACCTGGAACAGTCATGACTCAGTGATTGTATAGGGAGGTAGGAGAGAAAATACCTCTATTAGGTTCCCATGGTGAGCCTTGGATAAAGAGAAGCTTTATGGTCTTGTTTAGAAACCCTACTTGGAGCCAGGTGCCAGAGGCTCAAATCAGTACTCCTAGCAACTAAGCTACTACAAGGCTGAGATCTGAGGACCACGCTTCAAAGCCAGCCCAGGAAGGAATGTCCACGAGACTCTTATCTCCAATAAACTATCCAGAAAGAACCAGAAGTGGTGCTGTTGATCAGGTGGTAGAGTGCTAGCCTTGAGCACAAATTGGCTCAGTGACAGTACCCAGGCTCTGAGTTCAAATCCCAGGACTGGAAGAAAAAAGAAAGAAACCCTATGTAGAGATCATGACCTGATGAGCAACTGACAGGTGCCCCATTGACCTGAGCCAAAAGTCACAGGAAAATCTGAAGAGGGAGAGATCCAAGCGGTTCTGGCGCCTGGAGTCTATCCTGAACCAAAGGGGCTGGAGGCTGAGTTCTGACAGATGAATATTTTTTGCTTCAAAGAGAAAGGTGCCAGGCAGTCAGGTAAACAGGCAGCGTGTTAAAGAGGAAGGAACACTTGGGAACAGATCATGCTGACTTTGTCCAGAAACATGGCTAGAGCCAGATAAGGAAGAACAATTCAAGCCAGGTCTTGACACACAGGCAAGAAGGAGCTTCATGCAAGACCCAACTGTGAAGAGCTATGAAAAAGAAGTGTAATGGAACAGCTATCTCAAAGAAGGATTAGAAGGGATAGGACTACAGCAGGAAGAGACTAGCACAATAGTGTCCTAGTCGAGGAGCTGTTGCCCAGGTGAGAACTCTGTGAAGAAACAGCTTCAGAGTCCCCAAGGGCTGCTGCTGTTGCTAAGAATCAGATGAAGAAAGGCAGGGAGACAATGGAGATTCAGGCCCATCCATCAATCTCCATGACTGAGAGAGGCCATATTTAGGAATCACAAGACCAACTAGATTTTACTCTACAGTCCAGATGTAAAGAGAGGAGAAGGTTCAGTGATTTTTGGGGGGACTACAGGGTAAGAACAAGACCACAGATGAAAACTTGGGAGGTCTCTATAAAATTGCTAGTTGATGCCAAGTGAATGAGTCATTTGGCCTTAGGAGTGAGTAAAGAGAATTCTGGGAACAGGACTTGCTTGGGCAGATGGTGAAGCTGGAGATAGCGCAGTCCAAATCTCAGCTGTGTACTAGCTGGAGACCTTGGACAAATCAATTCGCTTCTATGATCCTAAGTCCTACCTCTGGAAAGGAAGCATGAAAACCACGTGATCATAGGAGTTCTGTTAGGAGTAAGGAAAATGGCTTTTAGGAAGAGCCATGTTCTGGTCTATGACAGGTGTTTTGCACAAGTGGTTCCTGGAGAGAAGTCAGAGTAAGAAGGAAAAGATGGCAGCTGGAAACCTGGATCCTGGACCATAAACATCAGAGATGTCCTGTGAGGATGATGAACAGGGTCGGGTATTATAGGATGTTCAAGAGGAAGCAGGTTAGAAGGATTACATTACTGAACCTTTAGAGAATACAATTTGGAGGCATACAAAAAGGGGCAAGTGAACAGAATATCAGAAAAGGCAAGAGGGAGAAAGAGAGAAAAATCAACGCAAAGGAACTCCATCTGTCAGGCTATCAAGGCTGCAAATAGCCTGTCCTATTAACACCATTTGAGCAATAAAGACATTTAATTAACATAACAAGAAGTCTGGAGTAAAGCAGCTCCAGGATTAGCCCAGGGGTTCAGCAGTGTCCCCCAAGAACCCAGGCTTTTTCCATTCTTTCTCTACAGCATCTGAGCACATTGGCTTCTTACCCTCAGACTTATCCCTCCAAGGATGGAAGAGGGCTGCTGAATGTCAAACAAGTTCTCATAGAAAAACATCAGCGGCAGGAAGGAAAGGAGAGCTGCTTCCTCTTCCAGAGAATTAAATCTTTCCCAGAAGCCTCCTAGAAAACATCACTTGTATTTCATTAGCCAGGGTCAGGGCACATGACCACTTCCAGTTGCAAAGGGTGCCAGGAAGACTCCATAGAGGGAGGGAGGCAAGAAAGAGAAGGTCGAAGATAGCCATACTGCGTATACAATCAACACTGCCATATTACTCACTTAGGACATGTAGAAATGATATTTTTTTAATGAGATGCTCTCTAAGTACTGGTAATCCTAGCTACTCAGGAAGCTGAGATCTGAGGATCATAGTTCAGGAAAGCCTGTATGATTCTTATCTTCAATTAACCACTAAAAAGCCAGAGGTAGAGATGCGGCTCAAGCGGTAGAGGGCTAGCCTTGAGCAAAGGGATAGCACTCATGCTCTGAGTTCAAGCCCAAGTACCAGCCCAAAGAAAAAGAACATTACCAAGAAAAAAAAAATAAGACAACTAGGTTACTTGCTCATATCCTTCTGTAGTGAATCAGACCAGCAGGTACTTCCAGCAGCAGGAAACTCCTCTGGCTGGGCCATTTCCCTGCCAAGTTCAGCTCAAGCACACAGACCTTCTATTTCTCCTTCCACTCAGTGAGTCTTACCTGCCCAGAGTCTTGAACTTCCTGTCTTCACTCCCAGAATCCCAGTAGCCCCTCGTATCTTTTCCTGCTCAACTTCAGGTCTGAGCCACCTGTTTGGAAGCCCTTCTTGCCCGTCCCCCTTTACACAGGCCCCTCGGTGACTCTCTTCTCTGGACTCTGCCTTTTGTCCTTCTGTTCACAATAATCTGTGGCTCTGCTTGTTTATGCTTTCCCTTCACTGCAGGGCCCCCACTTCTGTTGCTCACCAGCGCATCCCCTAAGCTCTAATGTGGGACATGTCAAGGGCTTCATTAACAAATAAAAATCTAAGCCCAGGTAGCAGAAGGAGATTAAGATGGATGAGGTGGACAAATTCCAACTCATGTCTCTATTCAGAAAGGGCTCTAGGTATCCCTTCTCTGCCCCAGAAGGAGACTTGATGAACTCTGCCTTCAGACCAGTGCCTAGTCATTGCTGGGTATGTAGGTAGATGGGAAGTAACACCTTCCAGATGGCCCTATGACTGGCAAGTCACAGCTCTGCTCATCGGGGATCCCCCCTCCCTGCTCCTAATGAGTTCTTTCCGGACTGCGGCATTGGGTTCTTGGCAACTACGGTTCCCGAAAGATACCCTGAAATTGGAGGATGTTCAGAGATGAAATGTCTGAAACAATGCAGGGACAGGGGAAATGGAATAATTATAACAGATGAAAAGACCCACACTCGGGGTTTGCCAAGCTAAATGCAATAGGATAATTGCACACAAGGCTGTAAGGGGTGTGAAGCCCTGGAGGGAGGGGGGAGGCGGGAACGTATTGGGGATGACATGAGAGGGTATAATTATGTGAAATGGAAGAAGATGAATCCCTGGGAATTTTCGGCTTAGCGGCAGGAACCATTTCCTCTCAAGAAAGCTCTGAGGTTAGACAGCAGTTTGCTAATGGAAGAAGTAAGGTGCCACCCTGATGGCGTTTAACCCCATCCTGAGCCAGGCCTTGAGATTCTGCCAAGTCTCATGCTAGGAAGCTGGGGTTGAGCATGAGGGGCAGAGTTGGGCAGGTGGCAGGGTGGTGTAATGGTCATTTTCATAGGCTGTTGGTCAGAGAAAGCTGAATCCCAGACCCATCTGGCAGCTTTCTAGCAGTGTGACCTTGGACACATGGTTCAAGTCCCTAGGGCCTCCATTTCCACATCTCCGTGATGACCTAGGCTTTAAGGTCATATGAAGTAAATGTAATGACTTAAATGGGCTCTTGTCACAGGCTGCATACATAGAAAATATACCAGGTATCGTTACAAGCCCCACATAGAGACAATGGATTTCACTGGGATCTCCAGCCCATGCTAGGAGAAGGACAGAGCCTGAATCCTGCTCAGAGATGTCATTTCCCACCTGAGCCACTTGGGAAATAAACAGAAGTTGGTGGTGGGTTCCCATGCAGATAACACAGCCCATGGCAATGTGAGGTATCTGGGAGCTGGAAAGGCTCAGCAGGAAAGCCAGAAAAGGGGAGAGGAAAGAGAAAGAAAAGGGGTAGGGAGAGAAGAGAGCAAAAGAGAGGGGAGAGAAGAAAGGGGGCAAGGAAACAAAAGGAGAAAATTCCCTATCTTCTGATCCCCTATTTTCTTTCTCTTTTTTGGGGGGGGATCTGGTTGTGGGGCCTGAACTCTGGGCCTGGGCGCTGTCCCTCAGCTCTTCAGCTCAAGGCTAGCGCTCTACCACTTGAGCCACAGCGCCACTTCCAGCTTTTTTTTCTGCTTATGTGGTGCTGAGGAATCGAACCCAGGGCCTCATGCATACAAGGCAAGCGCTCTACCACTGAGCCACCTTCCCAGCCCCACCCCCTATCCCCTATTTTCAACATGAAGAAACCAACCAAGCAGCCTTTTCTGGCCAAATAGGCAACAGGTCCCCTGGCCACTGGGTGGTGATTTCCTCCCTCCTGGCCCCTCCTATAGAAATGAGGGTTCACTTCCTTGAACAAACACGAACATTGGTGCACAAACAAGCTTGTAGACACATTCAGTAACTAGTTTGAAAATATCTGTCAGCCTGATGATTTAGCTTAGTGGGAGAGCACTTGCCTAGCATGCAGGAGGCCTTGGGATCAATCCCCAACGAAGAGAAAACAAAAACAAAAATGGACTCCTTTCTTTCTCTGAAAGTTAAAGTCTCAGAGGTAAAGCAGATCAAGGAGGATGAGGGTGGAGGTGGACTGGGTAGGATGACAAGGGTGGGGGATAGCCAGCACTGTGGAAAGGACAGGGTTAGGAAAGGCTCGGTGGCAGACAGGCCTGACCTGTGAGCTCCACTGGGGATGTGCGTGGGGCCTGGCTCCCCGTCAGTGGCCTCTGAAGCTGACTTGGCTTCCAAACTTCTTGGAATGAAAATCAGGGAGGCCGTGGCTTTCATCCAACAACTGAAACATAAGAAGCCAGGATCACAAAAGCAGCATAAACAATGTGCTAAATGAGGCCCAAAGGAAAGTCTCCAGTCCTTCCTTTTCTTCTGGGTTAGGAAGAAAGCTTCCAGGAGGTGGATGAGAAGCTCCCATGATGTGAGGCCGTTTTGACCAACAGAGTTGGGGGCTGCAGGCCAGGCACCAGACGTATCGTGAAGCGTGGATAGAAGGCAGCCATGCACTCCTGTAGTGAACTGTGTGCAATCAGGGATCACTCCTTAATGACCAGTCTAGCTGATCTGGAATGAGGGTAGAGATCAGGACCTGGAGGTGGGAAATGAAGTCAGACCCACCAACTCTCACCAACAAGCACCCTGGCTGTCCAGGCTTGGGAGGGGGGGCAGGAGGGAGGAGGTTTCAGTGGACAGATTCCCAGGTGAGGAATCAGAAAATCAAGTTTGAGTCCTGGCTCAGTCCCTTCTAGCTATGTGAGATGTGATAGGTCACAGGCCTTCTCTGGACCTCAGGGTTTCTATCATTAACAGACAGTAAAGGCCTCACAACCCTAAAGGCTCTTCTCTGGGGCCTAATACTCAAGATTCTCAAACTATCCTGCATACAGCTAATCATAGGTGCCTGGGTCTTTCTCACATCCAAGACAGCAAGTAACTGGGACCCTGGAGGGACTTCTGGAGGACTGAAGTCTCTGGGTATCAGAAGGCAAACACAACTTCGGGCCTGCACTTGGCAGGGGAAGATCAGTCCAGCTGCCCCTCCCCTTAGCCGAACTTTTGCTTGTAGTCCTATAACCATATCTCACTTTACCCTAGTAGAGCCATCCTGAGAGGGCTATAGCCACCTTTACTAAACCCATTTTACAGATGGGGGCAATCAGGTTGCTCAAGGCAACACCACGAGGTAAGAAAAGCAGAATTCCAGCCCCAGGTCCTATCCTCTTCCCAATGAGTCTCCAGTCCCCTAGCCAGAACTCAGCGATTGGAGGCTAGCCTCTTCCTAAACATTGTCCCTACCAGTCTTCAGTTCTGTTTGCCACACCTTAGAATGAAGCATCCTGTCTCCTATGTCTCTCCAAGGACACAGTACATGGGCACTGTGTTAGAACACCAGCTACTCCAATAGCCAGGCGAGGAGCATGTGGGACATGGCTAAGAGGTCTTGATGGGGATGACATGAAGACTCATGGGAGGGATCTGGAGACACCAGCAATCTATGAGGTACTCCTAAAGGAAAAGGGGTTAGGGCAGCAGTGATCTGGGAACACAGGGAACCATCTGTGTCCTGGCTTGGACACAGCCCAGTGGTCAGGAAAGAGCAAGTCCTTTGGGCAAGGCTGTGCAAGACCAGGAGGTTCTGGAGAGTGGACTGGACATGGAGACCCAGCCGGACAGGAAGCCTGAAACTGCAGCCCAGGACCATCTAAATCAGACCACCCAAGCTCCTAGGCAGCCCTCTGCTTTGGGATCTGGGGAAATTCCTCCAGAACAAGATGGTACACAGACTGCCAATGCCATCCCCAATGCTCACTGAGTTTCCTGACAGGAGGGAATCCCAGAGGGAATGGAGGGGCAGTGTCTGGAAGTAAGTGAGAATACCTGTGATGGGGGTTGGAGCGGGAAGAAGCTAGCTAATGCCTGCAGATCCTGGGATCCTATGGAAAAGACAGGGAGGGGGGGGGGGGTGTCTGAGGCAGTGCCTTCCAAAGCAACTAGGCTACCTCAAAAGCCCCTGCTCACTGAGCTGATCTCGTGCAGCAGAGGCAGCTGGGCCAACCTATTCTCCATGCTCCTGAAATCATAATACAAAAACCACAGCACTTATTCAGCGCTGATTCTGAGCTCGATGCTAGGATTACTGTGAGACACAAAATAGTCAAAAAAAAATCTGCTCTCATGGGCTTCTTCTCTAGTGAGAAGGACAAGCAATAAGCAATATAAATAATGTGCTAAAAGGAGATGAGAAGAGCTAAAAGGAAGAAAGATGAAAGAGTGTAGGCATGGGCCAGGGGCCACTTTACAATTCCAGATGACATAGCCAAAGACCTCACTAAGGACATTAAAGAAAAGATCTGAAAGCCTAGAGGGTAGTGAGCTGCATACCAGGGAAAGAAAATAGCAAGTGTAAAGGTCCTGAGGCAGGACAACCTGGCAAGTTCAAGGTATAGCAAAGAGGCCAATGTGACTAGAACGCAGCCACAGAAGGTGGAGCAGCATAGATTCATGGGGAGAGAGGTTAGGGACCATCAAGTCAGGCTACTCAGGGGCTCTCACCGTCAGTGAGCCAGGAGCCCTGGAGACCTGAGAGCCAAGGAGGAGCATGGTCTGTCACGTCTCAAGTCACTCCTGCCGCTGTGTTGAGCATAGACTAAAAGGAAATAAGGATGCCCAGTTATCACCACCAACAACTACAATAACAACAAACAGTTATTCCCATTATGTCAGGCTCAATGCATCTGTTCTAGATTAAATCCACCACCACCCTAGCCTCAGGAAACTGAGGCTAAGTCAAAGCCCCAAAGCCACACAGATATTCATCTCCCCCAGTCTTCTCTCCTATCCCCAACTATCCCCTCCCAGTTCCTCTAACTCCATATGCCTTTCCAGGCCTCTCAGCTCTTCTCCACAAGCCATTCCAGCTCCTAGAACTCTTTTCCTTCCACCAATAACAGCCATGTGGATTTCAGCCCATCTTCTGAGAGGTGAGTGGTCCTCTTTAGGAATTCCCTCCCGTGATTGCCTCTGACATGACAATCTGGCAACCCAGAAATAGAAGTCCTGGCGACCACCCTGCAACCCACTCACCACACAGCTGGGGAGCACAAAGCCAGGGGCCAGCGCTAACCTCAATTTCCCCAGCAATGGGATTCATACCCAGATGAGCTTCAAGTTCAAATCCTGCTGCCCGATTATCCAAGGGTATTTCATGTTTCTCTAGTGTAGTTTTACTCTAAGTCATATTTTCCTCAAGCATGTTCCTTTAAGTGTACACACATGAAGCTAGGACTATGAGTATGGGCAGATAACATACACAGCCTTGGGCAAGCAGGGACACAGTGCTAAGAGAACAAGGCTCACGGCAAAAGACGTTATAATGTCAAGGGAGCCCCATGCAGTGAGAATTGCCAATCGCAAGCTCAAGTGCTGCTTGGCTCACCATCAGCTGAGACTGTTGGGATATTCATTGAACCTGGGCTTTGCTGCTCTCATTTGTAACCTGGGGCAAATGAGAGCTTTTCCTGAGCACTGCAGGGTACGAATATGAAGCCCAGCATGCCCCTCCAGGAGATGACATTCATACCTCCGCACCCACCCCATCTCAACCCCAGGACTGCCTTCAAGAAGCAGCCTATAATGTTTAACCACTATGATCTTGGAGGGCCTCCCCCTTTTTTGAGGATTTTTGTTGATTAACCAGAATACCCCTTCTGGCCCCAGTCCTGGGCCTGCAGTTTCATGGCAGTTTCTTGGCTGGGCATTGGTCCCTTCCTCAAGCCCTTCCCTTTCCCTGGCAATGGTTTCCTGGCCTGTCCCTACTGCCCAAGCCTGGCCACACAATCTCTCATTCTCTCCTATCAAATCTCTAGGCTCTATAGCCCTCCTGCCCAGCCAAGACAACCATGCTACCACCAGGAACTAGGGACTAAAGGGGGAGAGGAAAGAGCTTCTCTGGAGGAGGCTCCATACCAATCATACAGGTCAGAATGATGTTGGTCCCATAAGCCAGGCAAACACTCAGCTTCTGGTCTTTTGTGGTATCCTAAGCTGTCAGGCCAGTCAGGACCAAAGTCCAGCCCCAACACTTCACAAACGGCAGACCCAGAGAGGGTTAGAGACTAGCTCAAAGTCACACTGCAGGCGAGGAGGAGCAGGAAATCTGACCCAGACTTTGGACTTACCAGAGAAAAGGGCTAACTTTGAGCTGAACTAGCCCAAGTCTGAGTGCCCTGTCGAAAGTTTCCCTTAAAAGATACCAACACACCGGGTGCTCATGGCTCACACCTGTAATCCTAGCTACTCAGGAGGCTGACATCTGAGGATCGCGGTTCAAAGCCAGCCCAGGCAGGAAAGTCTAATGAGACTCGTATCTCCAATAAACCACCAGAAAGCCGGAAGTGGCACTGTGGCTCAAGTGGTAGAGCACTTGCCTTGAGCTGAAGAGCTGAGGGACAGTGCCCAGGCCCAGGGTTCAAGCCCCATGACTAACAAAAGAAAAAAGAAAGATACCAACATATTTTAGTGACCTCATCCTAGAAGCATGATGCCTGACTAGCCTCTCCCACCAAGAAAGCCATCTGTCCAGGTTCTGTCAGCCGCCACATCAGTGGACTAGGTCTCAGAGCTACATCTCCAGCCTTTGCTTGTCCTTTGCCTACAGTTACTGTGTCAGCAGTCACCAAGCATTTATTTCTAGATGATATCTCAGGGACGAAGGAGAAAGAAGCTGGCATCTACTAAGCCCCAACTTCTGATGTCCACGCCACAGATCATAGACCCCACAGACTGCCATGCTACAGTGGAGCTATACAGCCCCCATCAGTAGGCTGGGAACAGGGAATCTGTAATAGAAACAAATGCCTCCAGGCCTCTGACATTCAGCTATGTTGGGATCTTCTCTGCCCAAAGACCCTCCATTTGGAGCCAGAGATCTCTGTGCCCACAGTTCAGGGGTCCCACCAGTAAGTCCAAGGCCTTGCCAGGTCCCTGCTGGCCTGCTCTGCCTCACCAGTCAAAACATGTCTTCTTCAGGGACAAAACACAGCCCTCTCTGAGCACTCTCTCTGAGCTTCAGGTCTCCAAGCTATTGCTATAGGCCCGGAGGTTCCTAGTGCCTGCAGGGTCTCCAGCCCTGAGAGTGATAGACTTTGCTTGCCCAGCACACATGCTCCTCATAACCCCATCAGCAGGGGGAGGGGAGGAGACATCGAGCCACTCAATCATGCTTAGAATGTTCCAGCACCCATCCTGAGCTCCAGGAGACATGGTCTTCCTCAATCTGAGTCCAGCTGACTCCTGACACCATCCTGTCCACCTGTGATTTTTCCACATCGAGAGGAGAGAAATAATACTCACTCCTCCCCCAGAAAACTGAGCTTGAAATCAGAGCACGAGGGTCTGACCTCTACCACGAACAGCTGTGTGTCCTTGAGTGCTGGCCCCCTCTGGTGGACCAGGCTGCTGGGAAGAAGTCAAAGAAGCATGGAGCCCACACCACAGCACCCTCTTCTACCAGAGCAGGTGTTCCCACCTCTGCCTAGCCCACTGCCATGCTCCCTGGAGGGTTTTGGCACAACTGATACCTTCACAGCTGCGGCCTGGCACAGTACATTGACACTGGCTGATCAGCAAAAGCCCCAGCCAATGAGCCAATCAACAGCAGATGAGTCTTATTCAAGTATGTTGGCTTGAGAATACCTAACACAGCACCAGATACAAAGGGGCTTGGTAAATACTAGTGATGCCTGCACCCCCCTGCCCCAAAAAATCAAAACTGGGACAATCAGACACAGCTTAGTATTCACCTGGTTCACCTTCTTGTCTTGCCAGTGAGGGAGATCCTGAGGCCACAAAGAGAAGAGCTCGCCCCGGGTCACTTGGTGAATTTAGCCCCCACTGGCTCGTTTGCCTAGCCAGAAATCCCCAAAGCTTCCACTGAGGGTGAAGACACTGACATCATAGCCGAGCAGAAGACTCTGAGAAGCCCCAGCCCTGCTGCTGTGCCACTCTCAAGCTGACTGCATTCCTGGCAGCACCCCAACTTTGGCTGAGCCCTGGACAGGGAGAAAGCCAAGGATTGTGGTATGGTACTGCCACCTGCTCAAATCTGGGGGGCAGGGGGGACTGGAGTGGACAGCCCACATCCCTCCTCCAGGTTATTTATAAAGTGTTTCTGCATGAGTCAGTCACCAAGCTGTCCAGCACCTGCGGAATGTTCCTGCAGAAATGCCATAAATGGTCCCAGTTTCTGAGATCCCACTGACCCTTAGCAGCTTGCTCCTTATGGGCAGAAAGAAATAGGACACTGGGACCCTGAGGTCTGTGGGGCTCTCACAATGACTCCCCTACATTAGTGATCTGAGCCCCAAGCAGGAATGTGCGCCCCAGAAGGCTAGTCTGGGGAAACAGAAGGAAGGTCTCAGCCAGCCTCCCTCCTGGCCACAGACCACGGGCCCCTTGTCCCCAATGTCACTTCCTGCCACCTTTTCCAACCCAGACTGACAGACACACCCAAGAAAACAATCCACACCCCACATCCCCAGCACTGTTGTCCGCACCTCCATTCCTGAGTATACAGCTCTCCACCTCCGCCCAGAGACCAGCTATTTATATCTCTCTCCTCTCTCTCTTTGGAAAGGGAGCTCAGGCCTCCAAGCTTCTCTTCCTGCTCCTGGCAGCACTAATTACTTCCTCAGCTGGGTGCCGCCTGCCACCCCAGGCTGAGGCCATCAGGAATCAATGAGCCTGCTGGCCTATGCACCTTCCCAGGGAGGCTGGGCCCAAAGTCCCTGTACCTCGGGTCTGCTCCTGGGAGCCTGATCCCCCCCCCCTTCCATGCCCAAGACACCCCTCTGTGAGCCTGAGCTGAGCAACTTTGGGCCCTCCCTCACAGGAGCATGAGGAGTCATTGGCTTGCACAGTTAACCTGCTGTGTGCCTGGCAAGGGGCTCAGCTGTGAGGAGAGAAGTAGAAAGGACAGGGAGACAAATAAGCCTGTCCGCCCTCAAGTAAGGCAAACACATAAACAACTCATTTATGCAATGAAGAAGAATGAAGTAAGTGCTAAATTAAGGTACAAGCTGGGCACGGAGCCTGAAGGCCCGCAATTCTTCCCTACTTCTTTATTTCTTATTATAAAAGCAATCCTATTCATTCTTTAAAGAATTAGTATATGCACATGAAAGGAAAATTACATTTGTGTGATACATTTGCTATCCAACTGCTCAAAGACGCAGTCTGAAGGTACAGACCCTCAAACCCAGTTCTATCTGGGACAGTCTTTGGAACAAATGAAATTCATTAGAAATAGCTAGAAAGATTTCAAAGCAACATGATATGGATAGGGTGATATATCTGTGAGGAAAAAAAAAATTAGAATGCCTTCTCAATATCCAGAAACACACAATATCCAGATACACACTACAAGGTTAAGCTCTGATCAGCCTCAGGGAAGGAAGCTTTTTTTTGGCCTAGAAATTTCTTTAGATGAATGTTACAATAATGCGTTTATATATAATCTTGGGCCTCTAAAACTTACTTTAAACTTTTTTTTTTTTTTTTTTTTTTGCAGTGCTGGAAATCAAATCCAGGGCCTTGTGTGAGCTAGGCAAGCACTCTACTACTGAGTTACAGCCCCAGACCTTGGTTTTTGCAGGGTATTTATAGCCCAGGCTGGCCTCAAACATGCAATCTTCCTGCTTCTACCTTCCTAGCACTGGGACTGCAGGTATTTGCCACTGCACCCAGATAAAATTAAGATTTTTAAATATTTGTTCAATAAATAACTTCCAAGTTTTCTATGGCGTCATATTATCTTTGCACTCAGAATACTAAAATATGAAGGGTAAAGAGAGCTTCAGCTGTGTGGCAAAGTTTGGAGGAGCCCCAAAAAGTGAATCATAAAATTGTTAGCAATCGCTTTCTTTGATTTGTGCTCAGAAGAATTGAAAGTAGGTACTCAGACCTTCTTTCACAAATACAAAGCACTACCCAAGTTTTGCAATTTATGAAGCACAGTCTATGAAAGTTATTATTTCACTTGGGGGTTACCAAAATCCCATAAGGCAAAGGTCATAACTTCTTGTATTACAGAGATTAGAGTTCCATCAATAGATCTGCATCTACCACGTAATAAATGCTTTGTTCTGAAATCTACTGGAAGGGGGTTTCTTTGAGATCTTGGCCTTATCAGAGGTCTGATAAGATTGCCTCACAGTTTAGTATGCTGTAATCTGTCAGCCATCTTCCCACCCTTCCTTATAGAACTGTAACCTGGTGAAATGTGCCAGTTATTCACTTTGAGGACATCTTGGAATCCAGAAGAACCCAACCACCTCCCAGGAGTCAATGTTTTTAGAACAAGGCCCCACCTGGGCAATCTTGAGACGCTTAACTATTTGATCACCTGATGCAATTCTACCAACTCTGAACCTGCACGGGCATATTTTAACTACTTTTACCTTCTCACCCCTGCCCCTAATTCTCCTCACTTAACCAAAGGTCAATGTACGTGCCCTTCCAGTGGCTGCCACATGCAGTAAGTTTTCTCTTCCCATAACCAGTTTCTACTTTTTTGGGGGAGACGGAAACAATATAGGAGTGAGTTGCTAGGCTTGAGATTTAAAAGTCTTGGGGTTTGGGCCTGAGGTCTGAAAACCTAGTTTCACCAGATTCCTGGCAATAGGCAGCAGCAGTTGAAGAGGCAACTTTAAAACTTTTTTTGCTGAGCTCAGAAATTAACTGAAAGCAAAATAAAACCTGGGCCCCTGTCCCCTCCCCCCCCACTCACATATTCCATCTGTGCCCTTTAATATAACGTACCACACAAAGGCACAAAATATAGAACACTTATTTCCCTGAAAATTAAGACCTGTCTGGGCTCCAACCAGCTACGTAGAATGAACAACCCCTCCCACAGAAAAGTCTCTCCAGAGAGAGCAATAAAGACCAAACAACAAAAACAAAAACCCACCCATCCTCAGACCCACGTGTGTCTTCTAGATGGGACTTTAATTCTCTCTTAAAATTTCCAAGTTCTGTGCTAGTCAGTGGGTGTCAACAAAACCAAAATTTGCACCCTAAGTGGGTAAAGGGCCTGTGGTTCTTCATCTGGCAAATTTTACTTCTGTGCAGAAGAGTGTGCCATCCGCCAAAAAATCTGGCAAGCAAGGAGGCTGCTTCCTATTTATCCCTGGTGCAGCAGACCCTGCCCCTCTGCTCAGATTGGCCAAGGTAAGATTTACAATCTGTTCATGATTGGCTAATTTGAGGAGTGTAAATGTATTTGCATAAAGTGACCTTTAAAATACTTTGAGATTTGAGGAAACCCTGCTGCATTGTTGGGGGGAGGGGCGGAGGGGGGGTAAACATGTTCAGCCACTTTGGAAAGCAGTATGGAGGTTCCTCAAAAGACTCCACATAGAGCTCCCCTATGACCCAGCAATCCCACTTTGGGGCATTTACCCAAATGATCACAAATAAGGCTATACTAAAGCTACCAGCACAACTATGTTTATCACAGCATTATTTACCATAGCTAAGATGTCCCTCAGTAGATGAATGGTCAAGAAATGTGGTATATTTATACAATGGAATTCTATGCCTCCATCAGAAAGAATGACATCGCCCCATTTGTTAGGAAATGGAAAGACTTGGAAAAATATATATTAAGTGAAGTAAGCCAGGCCCAAAGAAACATAGGTCCCATGGTTTCCCTTATTTGCAATAACTAATATAATTCTAGGACAAGCAGAAAAGGTCAAAAGTTATGTACATATGACCATATAAGATAAGTGAAATGAACCCCAAGATGACACATGTTTTTTTCTTTCTTGCTATTGTTTTTAACATATTTAAAATGTACTATGTGATTTTTTTTTTGTTTCTCTTGTATGTTCTTCCCCCACAGTATAACCCCTGTTTTCACTGTATTTGATGTCAGTGCCCTGCATCCTGTGTATACATTTTTTCTAATTTGGGGAAGGGAAGAGAAATAACAAAATGTTGAAATAAGGATATACATTGACCCATTGTAACAATGAGATGTACAAGATACTATGTCCAAAATGAACTTTACAACTTGGTGGGGGAGGGAGGAGTTGGGGATGTGGGGAGGGAAGGGATGGTAGGGGAAAAACAAAGGAGGAGGTAACAGTAACAATATTCAATAGGAAATGTACTCATTACCTTACTCATGTAACTGTAACCCCTCTGTGCAGTATTTTTACAATAAAAAACATATAAAAAAGACTTTGAGATTTGAGTAAGAGCAATTACTAACACCTTCTGCTCCTTTCTTGAACAATCTGAGGTGTGTCTTAATTACTCACACCTTCAGCTACTTTGATGCTGATATTGTCTAAGACTAGGATAATCAACAACAGCCAAGCCATCAGGCCAAAGCAGAAACTTGGAAGAAAAATAACTGTCACAAGATTGACAGAAAGGAGACAACCTTTCTCTTGCATATACATGTGTCATCCCAGCTACATGAGAGTCTGAGATCAGGAGTATTGTAGTTCCACTACAGCCTGGAAAGAAAAGTTTGTGAGACTCCACTTAATGGAAAGAAGCTGGGCATAATGGCATGGCCCTATCATCCCATCCATGACCAGAAGCTAAGATAAGATCACTGCCTAGACACATTCCCAGGCAGAAAATAAAACTATCTCACATAACCAGTACAAAAGAGGCAGTAAAGCACCTTAATAGCATGCACAAGGTTTAATCTCAACACACGAGAGAGAGAGAGAGAGAGACAGAGACAGAGACAGAGACAGAGACAGAGACACAGAGAGAGAGAGAGAGAGAGACCTTGCCCTGATACCCTCCCATGTGCCTCCCCACCCCCATCCTCACTTCCTATAGCTGAAGTTTCCAAAGGAAAAAGTGTAGTCCAAGGGCCCCTCTCCTATCCTGTTTCCCCCTACTCCTGCATCTTTCCTTTGTACAAATCAGCAGATCTTCCTTTCTTCTGCACAGGATCTGATTCCACCCCTGGCCAGAGCCCAGAAACTGTCAGGCCACCTGGCTGAGAAGAAGGCAAGATGGGTCTTACCTGCCAGCTGCCACTGTCCTGTTCCTGGAGTTGGCCCCCTGCCTGAGTAACAAGTTCAGACATTCCAGGAGATGACAAGGCTTGGCACAGGCAACATGACCTTTCCTCCAGGTGCAGGGGCAAGAGGGCTGAGAAGACATCTCTCATGCCCTTTACCTGGTAGGGGCCTTTGCTGCACAGCAAGGAAGACCCAAACAAGGCCCATTGGAAGACTGGATGTTAGTCAGACCCCACCCCTCTTCTTTGTAGTTCCCATATTCATATGATCTTGCTATCACCTTAACCACTTTCCCCCAGGTTCTGCTGCAGTGGGTCTGCAGCTAGAACAGCACCCTGGGAGAATTCTGGGGCAGGTGGTTCCCACTACAAGAACCACTTCTATTGGCCTTGGTGCCATGAGCCGAGCCTCTCGCTCCTTCCTCATCCCACACTGTAGCTGAGGAGGGGAGGGTATGATGAACTCACTCACCTAGGAGATAAGAGGCTGGGAAGACAGAAGCCAAACTCCCCAGGGTCCAAGACATGCTGTCCTTCCCCTGGAAGCATTCACCAATCTTTCAATCACCCAAAGAACTGATGAGTGTAGACCAGGTATGATGTCAGAGGTAACCATGGGACCTAGGGCACACAGGACCCAGGAATCATCCTTGGAAGAGCCTTCATTGGCAACTTATCTTTTCAAATCCTCGCTTAATTTAGACACTAATATTATCCCCATTTGATTGATAAGGAAACTGAAGCCAGGAGGTTAGGTCAGTGTCACAAACTCTCCCTGCTGGTAAATGGTAGAAGCATATTCCCAAATCCACCTATTCTCTACTTTCTCCTTCCTCCTCCTCCTTTTAAAATGCCTCCCCTTTCTGCTGACTCATTTCCTTTCCTTAGCCACGAAGTCAGTCTGTAGTAGTGTACCTCTGCTGCCAGGTGGTGAGCTGATGTCACCCTGTTACCAGCAACCTCTTAGGGGCCATAAGTACTTACAGTATGCTTTGGGCTGTAAGTCACAGAAGGCCCAACTAGAGAGCGCTCATGTACGAAGAACGTTTTGTATTTCATATAAGAATTCTGGAGGTCGACATCCATGTCACACTAAGTCAGCGACTCTACAAAATCAGGCCTAAGTCACCATTCTCTTGGTTGTACCAAGCATGGTCATAAGAGGCCTGTATGGGGCCAGGTATGGTGACATATGCCTATAATCCTACCTATTCGGGAAGTAGAGGTAAAAAGATTTGGGTTTCAGGCTAGCCCAAGCAAAATTATTTTTAGACCCCATCTCAAAAACAAATTAAAAAATAAAGAACTGGAAGGGTAACTCAAGCTGTAGAGTCTAGCAAGCACAAGGCCACAGAATAACATCCAAAGAGAAAAGGAGATCTTGTGTTCCCTACGAGCCATTAAAATGTTCCCATTGTGCTCCCATCCCCAGGTACTCTTCTCCTAATGTCTTACCAGCCAAGTGATAGGCCACTAAATACCTCTCACATACCCAAACCTCACACCAACACTCACAAGACTGGAACTACTGGAACCAAAAGAAAGAGCCACTGGTTTGGTCTAATGGATATTTGACAACTGGAACTGGAAAAGGGGCATGAAACCTCTAGACGCCCAGTAGCAGAACACAGCCTGACTCGGGCTGCAAGAAAGTAGGCTGTGAGAGGGCAGCCATGGGGTCTTATATTAGCCAGCTGTGAACAGGCAGCTATAGAAGACAGGCTGACTCTGAACAGTCAGCCATGGACTCCAATACAGGCTAACTGTGAAAAGACGACCATGGGATTTGATACAGGCTGACTATGAATGGAAAGCCATGGACTCTGATACAGGCTGACTGTGAACAGGCAGCCATAGGATTTCATACAGGCTGACTGAATCAATAGCATGGGATCCAATCTGATGCTAGCTAGCTGTGGGATATGAAATAGGATGAGTGTGGATGGACAGCTTAGGCTCTGAGGCAGGGCCCTCTCGATCTAGGCATGTGCCAGATGCTTAGTAAGACACTCCAGGTGGTCTTGAACTACACCGATCATTCAGGAATGGTGTGAAACATGCTTCCTGCCCCAAGGTGATAGCAGTTTCAGTTATCTTGCAGCATGTTAAGATATGTATTTTCTTTGATATGATTGGTATATTTGTCCACAAATAGACATATAAGTCATATTAGCTAGAAGCTGTGTCAAGCTCTGAGAATAATAATGGTAAGCCTCTTAACCAATATTTCTCCTGGCTGCTCACTCTGCTGATAAGCCCTCTGCTAAGCAGTGGAGCTGGTGGAAGTGAAACTATGTAAAAAGCCACACTTGGCCTCATGACTTCATGGTAGAGAGTGAGCTGCTGGGGTTGTACAGCTCCACCACTGTGTTGTGCTGTGACAAGGTAGGTTCATCTCCATGCCTCAGTTTCCTTGTTTGTAAAATGGAGGTCATAGTAGCTTTGGTATTCTAGCTGACCTTGGATTCAAATCCCAACTCTGGCACAAATAATCTTAGGAAAGTCTCTGCCTTCTTGGGCCTGCATTTCCTCATCTATAAAATGGGTATAATTAAGTCAATCTTATCAGGACATTGAGAAGATTAAACGAGAACATGCTTTCATGATACAGCATCACCAATCAAGAGAGCACCTGGTATACACTCCGTGAAAATGTCACAGTAAAACCCCCCATGCACAATAAAGCATACTAATTTTTAAATCTTAATTAAAAGAGAAAGAGAAAAATCCTAGGACCTAGCATGGTAGCTTATGTCTGTAATCCCAGCTAGGCAAAGATAGGCAGATCATGGTTCAAGGCCAGCCCAGACTAAAAATTATTGAGACCCTATATCAACAAACACATAAGAGCAGACTGGAGGCTCATAATAGATAAAGATTGGTCCAAAAACCTAAGGATGTTTGGTTGACAACTACTTCAGGTGTCTGAGGGGCTGCCATGTGGAACAGATAGTGTATCCCTTGGCATGACTGCTGAGCGCAGGACCAGAGCCACAAGGAGCATGCCTAAATGCTCACTCCAACCTCCACTGCAGACTGCACCCCTACCTCTGAGGCTCCAGAGTCTCTGGTGATGCAGCAGAGCCCATAATAGAAATGGCGCACATAAAGCACTGCTTTGAGCTTTGGGGAGGGCTCAGGGGAGTTAGCCTTACCCTTGGAGGTGCCCAGAGAGAGAGAGAGAGAGAGAGAGAGAGAATATCACACAGAGCAAGTGCTAATGAATTCTGCTCCTAAATTGGGAAGTGCAATATGCCAGCAGCAGGGAAGAGAAACATCATTTTGTGTGATCTCCAAACAGGCCAGAATGAGACAGTGGGTCCTGGTCTACCTCTCCAACAAGCCCCATGGAGCCAAGGCCTAGGGGGTAATTTTGGGGAGATCAGACACCCAAGGTCAGGACCCAATTATAGGGGCCACTGCTCATCTTGAAGCCTTTGTGAGTGGCAGGCACTAGGGGTGCCTGTGGGGCACACTGTGGGGTACACTGTGGGGTCCCCAAGAAAAGCACAGTCTGATCCAAAGCACCTGAAGTCCCCAGCCCAGCACACCCTACAAGCACCTTTTTTTATTTTCAGTGCCCATCTTGGGGCTTGAACTCAGGACCTGGGCACTGTCCCTTTTTCAAAAGCTCAAGTCTAGCACTCTCCCACTTTGAGCCACAACTCTACTTGAGGTTTTCTGGTGGTTAATTAAAAGTAAGAGTCTCACGGACTTTTCTGCCTGGGCTGGCTTCGAGCCCTTATCTTCATATCTCATCATCCTGAGTAACTAGGATTACTGGCATGAGTCACCAGTGCCCAGCTTACAGGCCCCTTCTTCCCTGAGCTCCTACATGCTCAAAGCCTGCTGGGCTCCAGCGGTGGACCCTTGGCAATGGACTGAAACCAGCCATTTCTTAGGACCCAGTTCCGCAGATGCTCCATGAGCCTGAAGCAAACTAGAACATGGAGAATCTGAGAGCTGGGCAGCATGAAAACCAGGCCAGAGCCTGCCTGTGGCAGCAGGTAAGCAAGTCCAGGACCAGTGCAGGGTCACCCCTCCAGGCATTTTCCACTAGCCTCCTCCCTCCAGCAGCAAAGCCCTGCTGAACACACTAAACTGCTTAAGCGCCATCCTGCATCCTTGGGTCATTTAGGAATGGAGAGGAGGCCTCCCTGGGGAGAAGCCAACAAATGAGGGTGGTTTGTGGAGGGGAGGAGGGATTGCATGATTAATTGTTAAAAGAAGAGCTGTGATTGCATTTTGGCAAGCTAATAATTTAGTACCCATTCAAACCGTTGTTTTTAATTATTTACACAGTGTGTATTTAGTGAGGATGAGGAGAAAGTGATTTTTCTCATATAAAACTTGAACACCTTTCTTTAGGTTCAAAAGAATGGATTTATGACGTGCATTTATTATAGGTAATTTTCTAAGCCAGACAACTGCGTGGGAAGTCCAGGCACCATTGAAAATTTAGATGCTAAATAAATCACTTGTTCCGGTAAACAGTGCTGGGATGGCATTAATCAGTTTCTCCAGCTCAGCTGACTGAGCTGTGCATGGCTGTGACCTGCAGAGTGTGGGCTACAGAACATAGCCAGCAGGTACTTAAAAAAAAAAACTCCACAGTGATGAGAGGGATTTGTTTTCCTTTGTTATTTCCCACCTGCACGTGCTGGCTTCATCCTCAGCCAAGCCAATCAGCACAGGCCATGGATCAGCAAACTTTTTCTACAGAGCCAGATTGCAAATACTTTAAGCTTTGTGGGCTAAGAGGCAAAATGGAACAACTGCTGTTGAGGAAGGCTATGTGGTCTTTTACTTTACATTTTTGCATTTTAAAATACGAAAACTATCTTTTCCTCTCAAACCGCCCAAGACCAGGTGGTGACTGGATTTGGGCTCTGGTGGGCCAAGTTGAGATTCAGTCAGGCAGCTATTGAAGAAGCATGGAAACCCACCTGAGTGCCTGAACTACAGACATGTCACTTCTTTCTGTGATGCTTTGGTGCCTTTATTGGGAAAAATTCCTAGCTATTAACCATATGAAATCAAATAATGCTACCTAATGTTGGCAGAACACATCTCCATCTGAATTCATGATGCCACCACAACCGAGCCAGAACCCCCAGAGTTAGTCTTAGCCCTACCCTGGCCTCAGTTTCTACCAGCAAGTCTGATGGTCCTCATCCAAACTAAATTTTCCAGCCAATACCTGGACTCAGATACTTGCACACCGGTGCTCACAGCCACATTCTTCTCAATAGACAAAGGTAGAGACAACCCAAGTGTCCATCAAATGTTGGGGGAAAATGTGGCCTATCCACAGAATGGAATATTATTCAGCCTTTTAACTGATGCAGGGTAGAAGAATGATAGAAAGGGTGACATAGATAAAGATGGATCATAATCATAAACTGACACGTTGAATTGAAACCTCTTTGTACAATTACCTATAGATGATAAAATAAATAATTACAAAAAAAGTATGTCAATGGTACATACTTCACTGTCAGTCATCCATCTTTGCAGAACCAACTCCTTGATGTCATAAACCTTCAACTCTGTGCACTCCTGCTCAGATGGCTCTTCCCTTCCAATCCACATGAAGCCAGCTGAGTCTCATCAGTACCTCTTTTTTTATTCAGAGCACAGAGTACTAGAAATGTCTGATTTCTTCACTCATGATTGCATATCCTCCAACCATCCCCCCCACACACACACACGCTCATAAGATAGTTCATAATAGTAGTGAGGGACCAGTGGCTCACCTAGCTATTCAGGTATCTGAGATCTGAGGATCATGGTTCAAAGCCAGCCCAGGCAGAAAAATTGGTGAGATTCTTATCTCCAATTAATGACCAAAAGCCAGAAGTAAAGCTGTGGTTTCAAAGTAATAGAGCCCTAGCCTTGAACAAAAAAAGGTCAAGATAGCACCCAGGCCCTAAATTCAAGCCCTAGGACCAGCACACACACATAATAGTTCTATAATAGTGCTTGGCACAATGCCTGGCACATGGTAAGCACTAAAAAAATAGCTATTATCATTATTAATGCATGTTCATTATTCATTGACATCTGTAGGGATAGCACTATAATTACTCTTACTTAAATATTACACTTAATGATAATGAATGTCAGGCCCAACACTGGATCCCTTGATCTCAGGTCAAATGCCCCCTCATCCTCAGCCACAGTCTTCCCTCTCCCTCTCCACACCCAGGGCCCAGTGAGCAAGGGCAGGCAGGAGGAGATACTGTGGAGAGGATGAGAAAGGCTCTATCAAACCCACTGTGTGCCTTTGGAGCCTTCAGGGCTCAGCCTGTCTATTAGCCTTGAAATGTACTCTCCTTGCTCTGCATAACTTTCCCAGCCAAAGCACGGCAGGACCCTAAGCTGCTGGGCCCAGGGGTCCATGACCCAGAGGTTATGAGCCTTTCTAAACCCTACTCCTAAGGCCTGAGTGTTCAAAGAACATTTTACTTCAGGCTGGGCTGACTCCTCCCACCAGCTCTCAGGCATGCATTCTGAAATATAACTGAAGCCCATGATTGGACAGTGCAGGCAAACCTGTGTCTGTGTCTCCACTAGGGCAGGTGGCAGGGAGGTGACTCTATCTGAGCTCCTGGACCTCAGATGGGCATAACTGGATCAGCTGAGGGCTCAAGTGTCCACTCTGAGTGCAGAGCTACCCACTTGACTCTCCTTGCTATGTGGCCTCGATTGGTCGTTTCATTCCATCCCACCCACTCCATCTTCCTCTAAAGACGGCCACATCCCGCACACACTGTTCCTGTCCTTGGTAAATGTTGTGAAGCTTGAAGCACAGAAAGTCATGTGACCTGCATCCCCCTCCACCACCTCCATTGCTTTCATCCCCTTCCTCAGCCTCTCTGCCCAGAATAACCATCCCTGGGCTGCCACTTTCAGGAGTCTCTGTTTTGATCATGAGGCGGTGGAGAACTGGAGCTATGGGGATAGATAGGCCCCTGCCCTCTCTGGCTGCCTGGGAGCCTGAGCCAAGCCCCTTAAACCCTCTAAGCCCCATGGTATGCACCAGACTCTACAGAGTCAAAAACAGACAGGAGGGGCGCCACATAGGTCCGTAGTGACTACTCTATATCCAGCTCCCTTCTCCATACCCTGCCTGTACTGTCTCATTTACAACTCCCAGTGACCCTGTGAGAGGCAGGCTATTATTATCTCCATTTTGCAGATGAACTAACAAATAAGACAGAAAGGTCAAGCAACTTGTCCAACATTCACACCATTAAATAAGTGTCAGAATCGGCTTTGGATCCAGGCAATGTGAGTCTCATGACTCACTCCTCCCCCTGGGGTAAGCAGAGCATGATCTACCTAATCACCCTCACACTCAGGAAGGGACTAAGACCTGCAGGAGAGGAGGCAGAGACTCTGGGCAGCGGCCCAGGTCCCCAGGTCTCTGGGTCTTAGTTCTCTGATCAGCTCTGCCAGACAAAGCATCTATCAGATGAAAGGTCAGGCGGGCCCCACTTATAAGGTCCTGCCAATGGATGTGGGAGCCACTTATAAGGACATCATGACAGATGAAGGACAAGGTGCCAGCTTCTCCCTCCTCTTATGCTAGGGGCATGGTGCTGTGCCTCCAGCAAGGGACCCTCCAAGGGGAACCAGGTGTTATGGGTTCATACCTCTACTCTTTTCATTCCTTCAGCCCTGCCCCAGCCTGTTCCTTCCATTTTGTCTCCTCCTCTGACCACTGGAAGTCTATCTGAATGCTGAGTCCCTCCCCCACCAAAGCCAGGAAGGAACTGAGGTAGACATTTGCATTCCCATCTTCTCCCCTCCCTTTGCCCATTTGGCAATGGAGGATACCGAGACTCAAGCACAGAATGGAGACTAGCACAGAAGGCCACTGCTACAAAGACTTTAGAATCATCTTATCCATGTTGTCAACAAGGAGAAGTGCTGTCCTTTTGGGGGGAGTTGGAAGAGAGTAATGTTTGCCTAGGTACGGATGGTCACAATGCCAAAGGATGCTACTGACATTTGATAGACAGGGTGTAGATATGCCAAATGTTCTTACATGGTATAGAACTGTTCTGCACAGTGAAGAACAGGCCACCCAAAAGGCCAGTGATGCCACCATCAGCACCACCATTTTCTGTAGATAAGAAACTAAACGAGGACATCATTTTCCAATGAGGAAAAATAACTGGATCAAGGTCATTGTCAGAAACGGCTATTTGCCTACTAATTTCTCTTTCCTTTAAAACACACACAAAAAAGAGCCCTACAAACACCTCCAACTGAGAGATTCCATTTCCCCCACTTTCCTGGCAGCTCTGGGTGAGCAATATACACAGTCTGGTCCATGAGATTGCACAGGTGTGTCCTGCAGCACTGCCAAATCTCCCTCAGTGGGAGAGCCGTGGCCTTTCCCTGGTCTTCCTCCTCCCCCTGCTGCCTGAATCGCAGGTGCGGCGTGGGCAGCATCTTGGACGATGAGACAATGCACCAACACTGAGGAGCAGCAGGATGGATGGCAGGCATCCCAGGCCCCCAGGAAGTGGAGCCCCAGGCCTCCTACCTTGAAGTGTCTGCTACATGAGAAATCAACTGTCTGCTTGCAGCTGGTGCTGTTTAGAGGATGTGTCTAATATTTACAACTACATTGATATAGTCTTGTAATTGGTTTGGATTAATATTCATCAAATATTTGCGGGCGAAGCCATGCTATGAGGATTTTCACAGGCATATTTTAGGAGATAATCTTAGGAGGTCTCATCTTTTATCCCAGATTGAAAGTAAGCTGAAGACCCAAAGGGCCTCTGAGGGAAGTAATTTTCTCATCCAGGATAAAGGAGAAGCAGGTGGCCATGCCAACACTGAGTTCAACAGTGCCCCCTGCCCTCCTCCTGCTCCTTGAGTGTCATGGCTTCTAGGCATGGCAAGAAGACATTGGGACCAAAACAGTGACTGGAAGAGGGGTGGTGTTCATCTGTATGCCTAAGTCAGAGAAGTCATTGGCCAGGATGGGCCCATTTGTAATGAAAATCAGCAAGGAAGGCAGCAGAGACTCCTTCATCAGTGGAGGCCAAGGTCACTCTCTTGGAGGTGTAAGGTCACAGTCCCTCATTCTGTAAACTGGCCACAGTTAGATAAGGTGATTCCATTCTAGTTCTCAACTGAGAATATGAAAGGACAGTGTGCAAAAAAAAAAATGTGGAGAGAAAACAAATCTCATTATTTTGAAAATACTAAAGGTGCTAAACTACTGAGGAATCACTGGGCTAAAGGTGGCTCATACCTGAAATACCAGCTACTCAGATGGTAGAAACAGAAGATCATGGCTTGAGACCACCTACACAAAAAGGTAATAAAACCTTGTGTCAATCAATAAGCCAAGCATGGTGGTACACACCTCATCCTATCTGCTTAGAAAGACATAGGTAGCAGGATCCAGTCTGAGACCAACCCTAGGCCAAAAGATAAAGTAAGACCCTACTTGAAAAATAGCTAAAGAAATAAAAAGCAAAGGAGTGGCTCAAGTGGTAGAATTCCTGTCTAGCAAGAAGGAGGCCTGAGTTCAATCCTCAGTCATACACACACACACACACACACACACACACACACACTCTCTCTCTCTCTCTCTCTCTCTCTCTCTCTCTCATACACACACACACCTGTGCGCGCGCACACACACACACACACACACACACACACACACACACACACATAAAATCTGAAAAGATAAGCTCAGCCTACAAAAGCTGGTTTTGGTCTCAGGCACATTTGATGATATTTGTTGATGTGGAAGACACAAATACTGGAGCAGGGCTGTTCTGTGGGTCCTTTTGAGGTAGAAGAGAAAGACATAAAAATCTAAAGCTGGTTAGAGGTATGAATTCCATAAACCCAGGCCCAGCATGAACTGAAATACACTCCTGGATGGATGCCAAGAACACAAGGAATTAACTTGGAACAAATCAGCCCATGAATAAAAGCAAATAAAAATATTCACTGGATTTTGATTCCTAGGTTTCAAGTTGTTATTCTGAAAGTCATAATAAAATGTAAAGAAGCAATTAGACAACAGAAAAAGACCCATAGGTACATGAACTATTGGAATCATCAGATTATAAACTCAAAGAACTATGCTTACTGTGTCCAAAGAAATATAAATTGAAGTTTTGAAAATATGTCAGGGGCGTGGCATAGATGGTTTACACTTGTTATCCTAGCTACTCAAGAGGCTGAGATCTGAGGATCACAGTTCAAAGCCAGCCCAGGCAGAAAATCTCCATGAGACTCTTATCTCCAATTAACTACTCAAAAACCGGAAATGGTACTGTAGTTCAAGTGGTAAAGTACTAGCCTTGAGCACAGAGAGGCTCAGAGACATCCAGTCCCTGAGTTCAAGCCCTGCAACTGACAAAAAAGTATGTCAAGGAATTGGAAACTATAAAAAGTTACATAAATTGGGGGGGGGGGGAGGGAAGGGATGGTAGGGGAAAAACAAAGAAGGAGGTAATAATGCTCAACAGGAAATGTACTCATTACCTTACTCATGTAACTGTAACCCCTCTGTACAGTATTTTTACAATAAAAATATATATGAAAAAGTTATATAATCTTTAAAAGAACAAAATAGAAATCTAGCTCAGAAAAAATACATATACACATAATTACATATATACACATATATATGTGAATTAGTGAATGGAAGCTAGTTCTAAAGACACTCTCCAGAATGTAGCACAGAGATATTAAAGATGGAAAAAAACAAAATTGAGAATTAAAGCCATAGACTAATGACCTATTAGACTCTAAATATAAACTAAGAAGAAAAGAAAAAAGTATGTGGCAAAATATTCCTCACCTGAAATTATTCTCTGGGTTCTTTTGATAATAATGAGGTGTTTTGCCCTTAAGTATGTAGACTACTACAGCCATCGTACATGAGCTCTAACTTCTTCTTAAGAGATAGCCTCCCTCTGTTTGGAGTTGGCGCCCCACTTCTAGCTTTCTGCAATGAAATTCTCTCAAAATGCCCCAAACTTCTAAGCTCCTGCTCCTCTTCCCCATAGGCACATCAGCTCACAGGTTCTCAAACAGAGCATAACCCTACGTTCCTTTGTGTGGAATGTCCTCATCAGCACGCCTCAGCTACTACTGGAAGGGACTGGACTTCATGCAAGATAGCGCAACAACTGAATAGAGGAGGGGAAAGTCTGAAAGGAGCTTTTGAGCAAGGCTAACAATACTCAATGGTAGAAGCTGAGATTGTAGGTGAGCTTGGATTACTTGATGTAGTTTGCAAATTTTCAAAAACACATTATTTTATAAGCAAAAAAAAGCATAAAAAGAAAACAATATCTATGGTTGCTCGGACGAATGTTATTAGTTTCCCAGCCATCAGCCAGCCATGTCTTCACACCATTCTCCTCTCTCCCCTCCCCAAAAAATTGTTAAGATTTGTTCATGAATCAAGCACTCAGGAGGTTGAAGCAGGAGAGCTCAAGTTTAAGGCTAGATTGAGCTACATAGCAAGACACAATTTTTCTGTCTCTCTTTCTCTGTCTCTCTGTCTCTCTCTCTCTGTGTGTCTCTTTCTTTCTCTTTCCTTCATACACACGCACACACAGGCTGGGAAGGTGGCTCAGTGGCAGAGCGCTTGTCTTGCATGCCTGAGGCCCTGGGTTCCATTCCTCAGCACCACATAAGCAAAAAGAAAAAAAGCCAGAAGTGGCGCTGTGGCTCAGGTGGTAGAGCACTAGCCTTGAGCTGAAGAGCTGAGGGACAGCGCCCAGGCCCAGAGTTCAGGCCCCACGACTGGACCCAAAAAAAAAAAAAACCATACACACGCACACACAAAGTTTATTCATGTAGTAGGGGGCTAGAGCATCAGAGGACACTGTCTCTGCCCTGCCCCAAGACTGGGTCTCTGAGTGATGTGACTTGAATCCCCTGCCAGAGATGAGCTCAAGAAGGAGCAGATGACTTGATTTTGTGCAATGAGACCTAACAGAAAAGCAGCTGGGGGGCTGGGAAGGTGGCTCAGTTGTAGAGAGCTTGCCTTGAATGCCTGAGGCCCTGGGTTCGATTCCCAGCACCACATAAGCAAAAAAAAAAAAAAAAAAAAAGCCAGGGCTGGGAAGGTGGCTCAGTGGTAGAGCGCTTGCCTTGCATGCTCGAGGCCCTGGGTTCGATTCCTCAGCACCACATAAGCAAAAAGAAAAAAGCCGGAAGTGGCGCTGTGGCTCAAGTGGTAGAGCGCTAGCCTTGAGCTGAAGAGCTGAGGGACAGCGCCCAGGCCCAGAGTTCAGGCTCCACGACCGGACCCAAAAAAAAAAAAAAAAAAAAAGCCGGAAGTGGCACTGTGGCTCAAGTGGTAGAGCGCTAGCCCTGAGCTGAAGAGCTGAGAGACAGCGCCCAGGCCCAGAGTTCAGGCCCCACGACCGGACCCAAAAAAAAAAAAAAAAAAAGAAAAGCAGCTGGAGAGACTTCTAGGAAGGAAATGTTTCTTTGTGCTTGAAAAAAGAAAGGTGAGATGATAAATAATATGTGACACATCCATACAATGGTGTTGAAAAAAAAAAAAAAGAAATGAGCTTTCAAGCCACGAAAAGACATAAGAGAGACCTAAACATATATTTTTACATTTAAAAAAAGCCAAGATATGACATTCTGAAAACAACAAAAGCAACACCATGGAAATAGAAAAAAAGACCAGGTTGCCAGGGCTCGGGAAGGCAGATATGAGGAGCTAAAGGACAGTGATGCTACAGAATTCTGTGTGGTACATGTCATTACACATTTGTCCCTACCCACAGGAGGCAAGACGCCGAAAGTGAGCCCTAATGGAAATTAGGATTGGGGGGTGATAATACTGTGTCTACACAGGCTCGACAGTTGTTGCAAACGTGTCTGTGTGTGATTCTGATGTGAGCCACTGGCAGCAGTGGGGGTGTGGGGGAGTAATGCACTTGTTGGGGTGGCAGGCATACAGGAATTTCTTTACTTCCTGTTCAGTTTTGCTGTGGAACTGAAAACCACTCTAAAAAGATATTAATAAAGCCTATTCAAAAACAAAAGTTTTAAAAGATATGAAAAACAACATAACTCCTCTGCTGCGAGTTAAAGAGATCTTGAAAGACAGGCCACAGGGTTCCTTAGTCCGCTGCACCAAGACCAAGAGTTACCTGTGTGTCGGCAGGGTGAGCCCTGCAGTAGACAGTAGCCAGTACAGGCAAATGCAGGCAGACTGGCAGGGAATTTCAAAAGACTAGTAAATCCTGGCATTTGGTGGTTCACACCTGTAATCCTAGCTACTCAGCTGGCTGAAATTTGAGGGTCATGGAAGTGGAGCTCAAGTGGTAGAGTGCTGACCTTGAGCAAAAAAAAAAAAGGCTCAGTGACAGTGCCCAGACCCTGAGGACATGCCCCAGGACCAGCACAATACATACATGCATACATACATACATGCATACATATATACATACATACATACATACATACATACATACATACATACATACATACAACCAGTAAATACCCCAGAAGTTAGTCTGCATTTTCTTTTTTCTTTTTTTTTTTGGGGGGGGGGATCCAGTCATGAGGCCTGAACTCTGGGTCTGGGCACTGTCCCTCAGCTCTTCAGCTCAAGGCTAGCGCTCTACCACTTGAGCCACAGTCCCACTTCCAGCTTTTTTTCTTTTTGCTTATATGGTGCCGAGGAATCAAACCCAGGGCTTCAGGCATGCAAGGCAAGCGCTCTATCACTGAGCCACCTTCCCAGCCCTAGTCTGCATTTTCTTACCACCAAGCAGCAATTTTAACTCTATCAGTGATGAAGTATCCTGAAAACAGCTTTCATTTGTCTAAGTTCTAACTGTGTGCTGTAGTTACTGCTGGGCTTTTGCGTATGCTGGCTTCTAATTAGCACGTTTTCATTACTCAGTCTTCAACAGACACCATATGCTATGAGACAGTTAATTCAAAAAGCTCCTAGTTTGGGATTGAGGGGGGACAGTCTTTGACATATACAGTGTTAGATACAAGTGGCATTTTTTAATTAACAGACTATTTTAGTCATTTTAGGTT
The DNA here is from genome assembly GCF_024711535.1 of Dipodomys merriami. Lineage (NCBI taxonomy): Eukaryota > Metazoa > Chordata > Mammalia > Rodentia > Heteromyidae > Dipodomys > Dipodomys merriami. Next base: position 1,237,539 of record NW_027203204.1, on the reverse strand, counting down.
TATAGAAAAATAGAATGAGGAGTTTCCTTTATTATTAACATTTTACCTTAGAGCGGTGTGTTTATTAACAATCAATGATCCAATGCTGAGACACTGTGTTAACTAAAAGCTACAGTTCACACAAGGGGCCTCTTCACACTACTTTCTATGAGTTTTGGCAAATGTGTAATGACCTGTATTCACCATGACAGTGTCATGAAGAGTGATTTCATTGCCTTAAAAAAAAAAAAAAAAAAAAAAAAAAAAAAAAAACACTGGACCTCACTATTCACCTTTTCCTCTCCCAACCCTGGAAACCTGTCCATAGCTTGGTCTTTTCCAGAATACCTATTCCTATTCCTACAGAATCATACAGTATGTAGTCTTTTTGCTTTGATGTCTTTCACTCACAAATATGTAGTTCAGCTTCGAACACTTTTTTCATGGCTTGTGAGCTCCTCCCTCACCACCACTACCACCACCACCACCACCACCACCACCCCTTCCCGGTCTCAGCTAATGGTTGAACTGGGGCTTGAACTCAGGGACCAAACTTGCTAGGCAGGCAACTCTACTGTTTGAGGCATGCCTTCAAGTTTTTGAGACAGGATCAGCTTGCTGGCTAGATGAACACCTGGCGATGATCCTCCTATTTTTCTCTACATGGCATGGTGGGAATGATAGACTCACACCACCATGCCTAGCTATTTGTTAAGAGGGGGTCTCATCCAAACAGGCCTCAAACCACAATCTTTCTGATCTCAGCATCCCAGGTAACTAGAACTACAGGAGTGAACCATCAGAACCCAGCTGACTGCATTTCTTTTTCTTGCTAAATAACATCCTATCACATTCACGTCCACCATTGATCTCACTTGCTTCCCACTGTGTAAGAGTAAGTTCAGACCATTCCTAGTGACTTTGGGTGTAGTTTGTATCACCAAGCCCTATGGCAGTATATACTCTTGTGGTTAAAGAATAAGTTCAAAAGCTGGCTCATGCCTGTAATCCTAGCTACTCAGGAGAATGAAATCTGAGGATCGAGGTATGAAGCCAGCACAGGCACAAAAGTCTGTGAGCCTCTTATCTCCAATTAACTGCCAAAGATCCAGAAATGAAGATATGGCTCAAGTGGCAAAGTGCTAGCCTTAAGCACAAAAGCCAAATGAGAGTTTGGGGCTCTGAATTCAAGTCCTGGTATTATCACAGTTAAAAAAAAAAGTTCAAGTGTAAAAACAAACAAAAAATATGAGTTCCTTCAGTCTTATCACATAGTTGGTGGCAGAAGCCAGGTCTATCCAATCTAGGCCCTCTGTACATGATCCTGACTCCCTGTTGTCATTGCCCGTCCCCACGCTGACTTCTGGCGACAACAGGAGACTGAAGCTGTGAATGCAGAGGTTCTGGCTCATAGACTCACCGCTTCTCCCCACCTCAGTCTCACTTGGTCATCCAGGTGAGCAATGGAGACATTGGACCCCAGTTATTGCCTCTCGGCGCACACTCATTCCTTTCACATTCCACTTGCAATTATTCCATTTGTACATCTTCCCTCCTCTACCCACTTCTGCCATGCTCTTCTGTGTGCTGTGGGTGGGGTCTGGCGCACAGGAGGTACTCAATGACACTTGCAGAACAGATTACAGAGTTGAAACTGGTAACTGGTATTCCTCTTCCTGAGGATCCCACAGAAAGAGCTGAGACCTGAGATACAGACCCCAGAAACTCCAACCTTTTCTCCTTTCCCATGGTTCCATTTCAGAGGAGTTGAAACAGGCCTTTTGGAGGGAGTTGTAGGATGTAGTCCCCACCCTTTCCAGCTCTGCTCCAACTCCAGCCAGCCTCTGGGCTGATGGCTTCCAGGATAGGGGCACTCTGCCCAGCACCTCACCTGGAACCTCCCTAGTTCCCAGACACATCACCTGCTCCCTCTGCTGGTAGAAATGGAAAAGTGCTTGGACATTGTGCCACACTGGAGCCTCTGGAGAGAGGAACTCTGGAAATGCCGTTAGGACCTCCTGAACCTAGGAAGAGGCAGGGTGGGAAAAGGCTGGAGGAGGCACCTGTCTGGCTTGAATTTCCCAAGTGAGGGACCTCCTTCCTTGAGGCTTGTGGGCTTGGCCTCAGCTCTACCTACCAGGTGGTCAAAGCAGAAGCAGCCCTGGACATTTGTCTCTGCTAAGCAAGGCATAGATTGGGGCTCACACCAGGAAGGAAGTCACTACTTTTTTTATTTTTATTAGCATCAATTAGTTATCAGGGCAGAGCAGCATCAATTTTGATATGTTTATATAGTCATACAATGTTCCTTGATCAGACTTGCCCTCTCTGTCAGTCTCTCCCCACCCCCACCCCCCCTTCACCAAGAGAACATGGTCCTCAAAGAAACAGAGGCCTCTAGCAGTCCCACTCAACAGCAGAGTGGTCTCATCCTTAGGACAATGGCTAGCACACACACTTTGCCATAGATCCTCACTGCACCCTTGTGTTAGTCCTGCCAGATAAATGAGGAAACTAAGGCACCAAGTAAATAGTAGAGTCAGAACTTGAATCCAGGCCAGTAGGGTTATGATGGTCCCACTCTTTCCCACGCCCCATGCCTCATATATCCATTCTAATCCTACAGCCAAGGACATCCATCTTGCCCAGCTGGTCCTGGGAGACTTAAGAGCCGAGACTGGCCCTCATGTGACTCCACTGGGGTTGCCTGCGGTGGGGAAGGGCCTGGTGGGTGGGAACGGTCCTTATTGCTTGTGATTACTGTAAACTATGTCTGTAAATTCTTAAGACACTCTTCTTGCCCTGGAGAGAGGCTTGAACTTGGTGATACATCGCTGGTGGCCAAGTCCAGAGAACAAGAAAGGAAAGGCACCAACCACCCTACCAGCTGTCTCAGATCACCTGCTCCAGGCCAGCTACTGTGATAGGAGGTGCAAGCTGCCCATGTGGCTTCTGGCCAGCAGACACATGAGTGGGCTTGGCATCAGACCCTCCCAGTCTCCACACAGCCTTGGGATGACTGAAGCCTTGGACATTTTCATCTTGATCTTAGGAGAGACTCTGAATCAAAACTACCCAGTTAAGCCACTTCTGCACTCCAAACTCACTGACGCAAGGAGATAAAAAGAGTTGGTTAAGTTTGTTGTTTCTTTGGAATCATAGGCCAGCCATTGCTTTGGGTTCCTCCACTGCAGTGGTCACAGAGAATCTGCACTGAAGGGGTTCCAAGACCGGTGAACTCTCCGGAAAGAATGTGAAGAACTAATATTTACCAGGTGCCGCCACCTGCCAGGCATCAGGCTAAGCATTGATCGCTTAGCAAAACCTCCCCAAATTACAGCACGGGGATACTATTATCATCCCTATTGCACAGGGAAAAAGTGGGGGCCAAGGGTTGCATGACCCACCTAACATCACACCACAGGAGAGTAGCAGAGCAGGGATCTGAATCAAACTCCATTATTCTAGCAGCTATCCAGGGTGCTACACAGTCCCCCTGAAGGGTACAGTGGCCTAAAGACCCACCCCCTCTTCTCCCCCAGCCTCTACCAGTGCCACCCCCCATTTATTCTCCTGTGAAGGGGACTAAGACAGACACGAGGACAGATCCCATCCAGCCCACTGTGCCTGAGCAAGGTGGTCCTCTGCCCCCACACCCTCTCCCTCTCTCTGCAGACAGATGGGCACCTCTCGCTGCCTATCCAGTTGCTGGACACCTTCCAGGGCCCTTCAGGACATCTCGTCTAGCTCTCCCTTCCATCTTTTCAGAGATAGAAACAGAGGGCCAGAGAGGTGTGTGGCTTATCTAAGGACACAGGGGGCTAAGGAAACGCTGAGGCAGAAGCCCAGGTCTCCAGGCTCTTCTTAGTCTGTACATCCCACCCCTTTTTCCACCATTTCAACTGTCCCAGAGCCCACCCCTCCAGATACCTGAGGTTAGAACCTGAGGCCAAACTTCCCAGCAACCTCCACTGGCCCAGCCCCAGAGAAGCCAAGAGGAAGGGGCTTATCTGCACCTGTGATGTGGTGTCTGGCCCCAGCCTGGCCTCCCTGCCAGGCTGCCTGGATTAATGGACTGTGGCTATCTTATCTTCCTGCACAGCAGCTAGGGAGTAATGGTGGTGGCAGCTAGAGAACATATTCACAAAGATCAACCGGGAGTAGGGATGCAGGGTCCCAAAGGAGGTCCTCCAACCGCCCCCTTGCTCTCCCATCTGAACTGGCCAAGTGCCTGGCCCTTACCAGGGGCTCCATAAACTGCAGCTATTGTCCCTGCTGCTGCTGTTCCCTTTTTCCTTTTCTTTTTTTCTTTGGAAACCTTGAGTCGGGTCGACCTGGCTCAACTAGCTAGCCAGCAGATAACTAGAAAGTCACCTTCCCCACCTCCAGCTACCCTAGCTACCCCTACCCCACCCCACCCCAGCTCCCACTCACCACCTCAGGTTCCCTGTCCATAGACATAGTTTGGGACTTAGAAATGGACTTGTTGGCTAAATCTATCGCAACCAAGCTAGAAAGACAACCAACTAATTGGGAAAAAATATTTACCAGCAATATATCAGACAAGGGGTTAACATCCTGTATATACAGGGAACTCAAGAAACTAATCCCTCCCAAACCTAACAAACCAATTACTAAATGGGCAAGGGAACTAAAGAGGGACTTCTCAAATGAAGAAATAAAAATGGCAAAGAAACACATGAGCAAATGTTCATCATCCCTGGTGGTGAAGGAAATGCAAACAAAGACAACCCTGAGATACCACCTTACCCCAGTCAGAATGTCCCACATCCACAAATCAGCCAGCGACAAATGCTGGAGGGGATGTGGAGAAAGAGGAACCCTATTACACTGCTGGTGGGAATGTACACTTATACAACCACTTTGGAAAGCAGTCTGGAGGGTCCTTAGAAAGCTAAAGATTGACCTCCCTTACGACCCAGTCATACCACTTCTAGGCATCTACCCTGAACAACAGGAACCAATATACAAGGACACGTGCACCTCCATGTTTATTGCAGCACTGTTCACAATAGCTAGGATATGGAAACAACCCAGATGCCCCACCACAGATGAATGGATCCAAAAATTGTGGTATCTATACACAATGGAATATTATGCAGCCATTAGAAATGACAAAATAATGGCATTTGCAGGGAAATGGATGGAGCTAGAAGGAATCATGTTGAGCAAGGTAAGCCAAGAGTGAAGAGACAAACAGTACATGGTCTCCCTGATAAGTGGATGATAAATCCAAAATGTTAGGTGATACGACAAAACTAACAGGACTTAAGAAACAAAGAACTCCCACTCATCTGGTCAAACCACTACTAAATATCCCCATGCTGCTGATCACATATCTGGTGTATAACATGTGAACACCATTATATGTTATAGACTGTGATAGACAATTTGCCCCAGGAAAGTTAGAATGAACTTGTGACTTTAAATGAGCATCATTATTCCACAATACTGTGAAATTCCGGAAATTATGTAATCACTTAATCACAATTTAAAAAAAAAAAACCTCAGGGAAGGTAGGGAGGGAAGGGATGGTAGGGGGAAAACAATGGAGGGGTAACAATGTTCAAGAGGAAGTGTACTCATTACCTCACTCATGTAACTGTAACCCTCTGTATAGTATCTTTACAATAAAAAAAAAAAAGAAATGGACTTGTTGGTTCATTTGCTTTTTGTGTTATTTTATTGAGTAATCTGAGAGTGGGAGTAGGGGTTCTATGCATACACTGAGCCTCAGTCTCTCCACCTACAAAGAGAATAATAACTTCTATGTTGTCCCCCACATGCGTTGTCTGGATGATCAATGACCGGCATTGACCATTAAGTAGAAAAAAAAGTAAAGGATAGATAAATGAGAGACGAAATAAAGAAAACTAGATGGATTGAAAAAAGGAGATAGTGGGTGAGAGGAAGAACAGAATGGAATGATGAAGGGATGGACGGATGGATAAGTGGACAATGATGAAGAGATGCATGTCAGAATCCTGTTGGGGACCCAGCAGGTCCTTATTTCCACAAAGACATACAGATTGACCCTTTGTGGCCCAAAGAAGCCAGGCTTTCCTCCTCAAACTGCCCCCCTTCTCCCAAAGACATTCCTAGGACCACTCCTTCCCCTTCATGATCCCTTCCCACTGCTCCTTCCCACAGGGCAAAGGGCAACATACTTGCTACTATCAGCCATCCCTCTCAGCCCTGTTTACTCTGGGTCAGCAATTAACAGAGCCTCCTTCCCAGATCAATTAATAGCGGGGGCCTGCTGAGGGCATGGCCAGGTTACCCATTGATAAACAATGGGAAATAGATAGAGGCTACTCCCTAATCAGAATCCACCCTCCATCCTCTCAAAGAAGGCCTAGGTCCTGGTAGGGCACCACATTGAGTACAGAGGGGCTATTGTACAGTAAAGCTGAAGGAAGTAGGTATTTGTGACATTGGTCTGCTTCCCTGGGTAGCTGCTAAGTCAGGCTCAAAGACTGCAGCCTAACAGAGTGACAATCATGGGCCTCAGCAAGGGCTACATCCTATGTGGTCCAGAGCAGGTAACTGAGCAAGTCATCCCCTGCTTTGAAAAACAAAGAAAGATAATGCCAGGCAGAGTATTTCTGCTTCAACAATCTCTGTGGAGCAAGGTATAGAAATGCAGGTCTATCATCCAAGCACTCAGGAGGCTAAAGTAGGAGCATTGTAAGTTCAAGGACAGTGTGGCTATATAGCAAGAAAAAAATAATCTAGAAAAGGGAGTGGAAGTGTGGCTCAAGTAGTAAATAACCATCCTTGAGCAAAAAAAGTCAGGCAAAAGAACAATGTCCTGAGTTCAAGCCCCTGTACCAACACACACACACACACACACACACACACACACACACACACACACACACACACACACACACACACACACACACACACACACACACACACACAGTATCTATCATTCTTCGTCCTCATCTGCCCCAAAGGACACCAGAAGCTCTCAGTTGTCCAGTTCTGTGGCCACCAGCCACACATGACTATTTAAATTTACATTTAATTGACACTAAAGGAAGTGAATATTCTTCAACCATTAAAGAAGAATGCAAGACTGATACCATATGGAGGAACTTTGAAAACATAATGTTAAGAGACAGAATCCAGCTACAAAAGGTCATATTGTGCAGGTAAAGATGTCCCATCAGATGAATTGTCAGAACTGGCAAAGCCATCAAGACAGAATATTTCTGGTGAACAGAGGAAGGGGAGAAGCAACTGCTCTTTTCAGAAGTAGTGAGGCTTGAACTCATGGCCTCATACTTGGTAGAAAAGCACTCTATCACTTGAGTCACATCCCAGACCAGGAAGCAAATATATAATGTGATCAGGGCTTCTTGGGGGGGGGGGGGTCACAAAAATGTTTTGGAACAAAACAGAAGGGACAGTTGCACAGTATTGTGAACATGCTAAAGACCACTGGATCACTCACTTTGAAATCATTGTTTTATGTGAACTTCACCTCACTAAAACACAATCACATTTAAAACTCAGCTCTACCTGGGACTAGAGACCGCTGAATTAAAAAGCACTGCAGGGAATACTTCCATCACTGCTTGAGAGAGCCTACTGCACAATGCTGCCAGACAAACTTGACCTCCAGCTAATCAAATGATTAGGTGATAAAACCTCTTCACAGACATGATCTCACCCAGCCCTTCACCTGGATGCATTATATTTTCCTTGGAGAAATGGGAAAGTGGAATCTAGATAGGAGAAGTGCAATCCCAGAGTTACACAGTAAGTGGCCATTCAGAGACTTACCATGGAACTTGGGACATCAAGGCCCAGATTCCTTCCTGCCTTCTTCAGGAACAGGCTTGTGCCTAGAACATCATCCGCTGTACCTAGTGTCTGCTCCCCTACCACACTTGCCACTGGTCTGTCTGCTCCCAAAGACCCTACCACCCAATAGAAGCAAGAAAGGATGTGAAAGTGTGTGGTCTGAAAGTAGAGGGTGCTCAGTTCCTGTTTGAAAAAACTGTGGGGTAAAGAACTTATTGCCAAGTGATTTGGAATTCTAACAAAAATTCCAGGAAGCCAGAGGCTGGGTGATGAGGGGAAAGAATGCACCTTTCCCTGACCCTGAGTGCCTTGCCACAGAGCCAGGTCAACAGGGCACCAGCCTCTTGTCTCCAGTAGACCCTGAGCTGTCTTCATAGCCCTCCAAGGTGTACTGGGGAGGGGCCCATGGCAAGCCTTTCTAGCTTTCCTGGCTTTGGCCCACTTTGGATTCATGGGGCAATGCAAAGAGCACAAAAATAAAAGGCATTGAGGGCTTTGGAGAATTGTTCAGGTCCAGTTCCATCATTCACTGCATGAATGACCTCAGTTAGCCAACCTCTCTGAGCCTCAGTTTCCTCCTCTGTAAACCAGACTGTTCATGCATGTCTCCTGGGATGTTGTAAGGCTGGAACAAGGCCATAGTTAACTCTCAAACACCACATGAAGATGCATTATCCCTGACCAAATGTGACAGTTCACACCTATAATCCCAGGTACACAATCCAAAACCATCAGGCAAAAGCACAAAACTGTATCTGAAAAGACAAACTAAAGCAAAAAGGACTGGGGACATAGCTTAAGTGGTAAAGCACCTGACAGGCAAGCATTAAGCCCTGGAAAAACTCTAAACCCCATCATGAAAAACAGATGTGTTATCAGGACCACAGTGTTGTCAGCTGCTGTCCCCATGAGGATCTCTCCTGAAGCAGGAATTATGGGAAGTACTTAACACTACCATGCCACCCTAGCCCAGCTCACTGAAGATCAAGTATGAAAACCCAAGCAGAGCAAGGGCCAGTGCCTCTTTGCTGCACACAGTATGTGCGATCAGATCAAGTCACATACCCCTGGGGTCATCCCCACTATGTGACCTTGTCACCTCTGCCTTCCCAGTTGTACCCAGAGGAGGGTGATGATGACCCCTACCCCACAGAGTCATCTACAGGAGACAAGGGATCACTTAGCCCAGGGCCTGACACACAGGGCCCAGTGACACCATCATCCATCAGAGCCCTAAGCTGGGTCCTAGATAGATAAGAGGTGTGAGCCCAATGAACCAACTCCAGCAGAGGGGACAGGGATGCAGGCAGAGAAGGGCATTCTAGGTTATATCAAGCTTTCAGAAGGGAAAGGTCTTCATTTCTGCAGGAAGGAGGCCAATCAGCAAGGCACTGAAGCTGTAATCAGCAGGAAGGAGACCATAGATACAACCCCTCCAAATCAGCCTCTCCAAGACCCATATTTCTCATCCTGGTCTCTAGTCTGCTGCATCCAAATCCCTGAGAACTTGGAATACACACACACACACACACACACACACACACACACACACACACACACACACACACACACACACACACACACACACATATAATTTCCACAGTGATTGCTTTACAATATAAAATCTGTGTCCAAGCCAAATTGCCTGAGAACAATTCACAGCTGCAGAATGCTAATCTCCAAACCTGACCCACCCACCATCTCTCTTAGAATTTATTTGGTTTGGTTGAGATGGAGTCTGGTTATATATAACCAGAAACTTGTAATCCTCCAGCTTCAGCCTCTCCAGTGCTGGGATCACAGGCACATGCTACCATAGCTTGTTTGTTCTTTTAGCATTAAAACCAAACCACTAGGTATATGCACAGGTAAGGAGTAGCAACCGGCATAGTCCAGTAAATCTGACCAATTTCAGCCACTGTCCCATTCATCAGAATCAATACTGACCATTGAGAATAGGGGTATGACCAATCAGAACACCCAGACCAACCAAGTAGGGCATGCCCAGAGTTCTGACCAAACTGAACCACCAAGTAGGCCCAGCTGCAGAGAGAACCCAAATGTCAGTGGAATGAGGCCCTGGGCAGGTCACACCGAACAGGCTCATAGTTGGGTAGGGCTCCAGCTCAGTGCTGGTCCTAGCCACACTTGACCCCTTTCATTCATTTCACCTGTTGAGTTCTTACATGACACATCCTACCCTTGAAAGCTCTACTTGAAAAATAACAAAGAAGCCGGGTGCTGGTGGCTCACACCTGTAATCCTAGCTACTCAGGAGGCTGAGATCTGAGGATCGCAGTTCAAAGACAGCCTGGACAGGCTAGTCCATGAGACTCTTGTCTCCAATAAACCACCAGAAAATAGGAAGTGATGCTGTAGCTCAAGTGGTAGAGGGCTCGCCTTGAGCTGAAGAGCTGAGGGACAGAGCCGAGGCCCAGAGTTCAAGCCCCATGACCAACAAAAAATAAATAACAATGATAGAAGCATTGAGTTCTCCATGTTTTCCAACAGAAGAACAGTCTGTATTTGGGACAGGCCATATTGAGTACTTGTTGCTCTACTGTCACTTTCCAAGGGAAGCACTTGAGAGTCACCAATCCAAGCCACTACCACAGACCAGCAGGAATGGGAATCTGCTTGCTGATTCCCTTTGCAAAATCTCCCTTGAAAAAGGAGAGCTACTAGAAGTGGGATGAGCCCAAAACCAATCTAAACAGGGCTCAGATTTCCCAGAAGTCAGTAAATGGGAAGTGGGGACTCCTATGAGACAGCCTTATGGGAGCTTCCATATTCTAAACTACAGCTGAAGAAGTAGGCCCAGGTAGCCACTTCCAGGGTGGCTCGTTGTCAACAACAAGCACAGAAGAGCCATTCTGAGCCACGCAATGCCAGGACTACCTCAGTGGTCCCAAGGGCCAGCATCTAGCCATTTCCAGGCCAAGGACCCAACTCCCTCTCAGAAAAGGACAATTGCTCCATTGGCTGGGGTCAGAGAGAAGAGAATCGGTCTACCATGTCCTCACCCCTAGCTGTGGCCATGCCCTGCTACTCCCCACCAACACCCTCTATTAATGGGGCCATTGTCTACCCAGGGTTCCCCCAACAGCTGCCCCTGGGATACCACTCCATTGTCCTGCCCTGAGGGGTCCTCACAGGGCTTCCTACTTCTTCTCCTGCACCCAGAACACCAAGTCCCAGGAGGCCTTCTGACCTGCTGTCCCTTTGTTGAGCCACACACTCCCCCTCCCCTGTCTCTGTTTTTTATATTATTCTGAGCTCTGCGAGCTGCCTGTGGACTCCTTTCCATGTGAGAAGGCGCTCAGTCCTGAGAGTGCGCCATTCAGCCTGAAGCTCAGAAATCTGTTGTTTTATTTACTGGCAAATGAGCCATTCTGTGTTGATTTGGGGAAACATGGGGAATAGTTTGTAAGCCTTTCGTACTGCCCCTACAGCTCCTGGGTGGCCAGGACGGCTTTCAGCTGCAAGAGTTTATAAGTCTGGGGTCCCAGGGGCTGCTCATGCCATCAAGGCCAGGGCTAAGAGAGTGACAGCCTGCATGGTCCCCCTCTTGGAATGGCATAAAAACCTTTCTACACTGACCCTACAGCAGCTTTGCCTACTTCCAGTTAATTTCCCCAACAACTCCCAAGGAAATTTTTGCAGATGAGAAAACTGAGGCATGAAGAGTCAATCTTACCAGAATTCTCATTACCTACAAGCATAGAGAAGCTGTTAACTATGTGCCCAAGTTTTTACCACTTTGCACCCAGGGAACTCAGAACGTTGCCTGGTTGTGATTAAAGTTCTGGTTTTGGTTCTCTGCTGGCCTCCCTTCTAGACTGCAAGCTCCCTGAGGACAGATAACCTGCCAGATGGGTCAAACCTCTGTGGCTTAATGCCACCAAGGGTCTGCTCCCTCAGACTCTTCCCCTTCAAGGCAAGCTGGGTCTGTTCGGGATAATAGGGTGGTACAGCACCCCAGGCACTTCTCATAAACCACAGAACAAGCTCTGAGTTTGAGTTCTGTTTCTTAGCTGTGTGACCCTAAGCTAAAGTTACTTACCCTCTTGGAGACTCAGTTTTCTCTTATAAAAGGGAATAATTATCCATCCTTCTCAGGGCTGCTGGGATAATGAAGTGAGACAATGTATGGAAATTACCAGTGATAATTCCAGGCACTGGGCTGGGAAGGTGGCTCAGTGGTAGAGTGCTTGCCTTGCATGCATGAGGCCCTGAGTTCAATTCCTCAGCACCACGTAAGCAGAAAAGCTGGCGGTGGCGCTGTGGCTCAAGTAGTAGAGTGCTAGCCTTGAGCTGAAGAGCTGAGGGACAGTGCCTAGGCCCAGAGTTCAGGCCCCATGACTGGCAAAAAAAAATAATAAAAAAAGATTAATTCCAGGCACCTAGGAGACTCCAAACAAGTGTTTGAGAGAGAAATGGAAAAGAGAAGCCCAGCCGAGCTTAGAGATCTGTCCAGCATTCTCTACCTCTCAGAAGCAAGCAACTGGGCTGGGAAGGTAGCTCAGTGGTAGAGCGCTTGCCTTGCATGTATGAGGCCCTGGGTTCCTCGGCACCACATAAGCAGAAAAAAAAAAGCTGGAAGTGGTGCTGTGGCTCAAGTGGTAGAACGCTAGCCTTAAGCTGAAGAACTGAGGGACAGCGCCCAGGCCCAGAGTTCAGGCCCACAACTGGACCCCCCCCCAAAAAAGAAGCAAGCAACTGACCTACCCATCCAACTGACCTCACCCATTTCCCCAACAGTCACCCTGCTACCCTTCTGAACTTTCCTGGGCTGCCCAAGAATTCCAGTAAAGCTCCCCAAAAAGTTGTAAGCCTCAGCCTGAGCCTGGTTCCAAAGACTCCTTTCTTCAACCAGCTCCTCCCACCAAGTCTTCATCCATCCATCCATCCAGTCATTCATTCATGCAACACTTACAGAGCAACTGCTCTGTGATTGACAGTGTCCTACAGCAAGAGCACTGAGGTAAACAAGACAAGGTCTTGCCCTTATGGAAGCTAAAAATTAAGCAAATAAACACAATTACATAACAACAAAGTGAAGAAAGCTGCTAAGGGAGCTCTGGGCTTCTATCGTGTGAGGAGACCTGGTCTGCTCAGAGCCTGGGTAAGAACTCTAGCCCAAGACAGTGAGAGCCACTGAGGGTCTTGAGCTGAAGGGTAAAGCCATCAAGTTTGCACTGTGAAATGCTCGCTTCAGCTCCTGTGAAGTGGAAAAGAATGACAGAACAACAGCTGGAGAGCCTGGGAGGAGGGCATGAGGAGAGAGGAGTGAGCAAGGAAGCATGTGAGTGGACAGCGGAGAAATTCAGGAGTTGCTGCAGCATTTTATGATGGCCTCCACAGACCACTGTCATGCCAACATTCGCTGATACTATCCATTGTATAAACAGTTCTTACTGTGTACACTGTTGTAAAAAAATGTTTTTAATTACCTATAATCTCCTCAATAATCCTATAAGGAACTATCATTACTAATATCTCATTTTAGGGCTAGGGTTGTGGCTAAAGTAATAGGGCACTGTCCTAGCCTGCATGAGACTCTGAATTCAAATCTCAATATTGAAAAAAGCTTAAGGCCTCATTTAATAGATGAGGAACCTGAAGCACAGAAAGGGAAAATAACTGGCCCAAAGTCAATCCAGCTTCAGAGTTGATGATCTTCACCAAAGTATTTGACTACTCAGAAATGCTTCTAGCCAGCATTGTCTACCAGCCACAGCCCATGGACTCCAGGTGTGCTGGGAATCCAGGAAGAGGAAGAGTATTATGTGGTCCATGGACTCCAGGTGTGCTGGGAATCCAGGAAGAGGAAGAGTATTATGTGGTCCATGGACTCCAGGTGTGCTAGGAATCCAGGGAGAGGAAGAGTATTATGTGGTCCTCTCCATCCTCAGCCCTGTCTAGAGCTTGTTTGCACAGCCACCCTCCTCTCCCTTGCTCCTCCAATGGGCACATTTAGAGCTGGATCAATCTTCACACCCAAGATAAGGCCAGCCTCTATTCTATTCCCTAAGCTGTGTGAACTCTTAGCCCAAAGAGGCTACTGCGTTCAGTCATGGTAGACAAAACTCAGGCTTGCCTCCCTGGCTACTTCACTCAATGACCAGCCCCCTCTCTGGCTGGCTCCCACTGCCACCAAGGTGCCCAGCGACCCCAAGCAGACCTGCCCAAACTGCTCGTCAGAACACAGGCTGCTCAGCAGAGGCCCTGTACCGCTGGGAGTCCCTGGGACAGATGTTGACTTTGCAACTGAGGAAGCTAAAAGGCTGGAAAGTAAAACAGTGCTAGAGGTGTGGTAAGAACACTAGACTGGCACTGGGAGTTTAGGTTTCCTCTTATAGAAAATGGCACAGCAGGAGAGCAAATGGATGACAACAGGTTCCTGCCAGCATTAATAGTTCCATTAATCACAGAGACACTGACCTGGGCTTGCTGCTGAGCTTCAACTGCAGTTATACAGACAGTGGCCCAGCAGGGGTGCACTGAGGTTAAAAAGGCAGATGACTCCAGCCAACTGAAATACTGACACGATTTGCCTTTCCTCTCCCTGGCTGGGTTGGGCTGGGAGAGCCAGCGGGGGTGGAGAGGTGACAGAGGCCTCGATCTTTTCCTCAGACCCTCCTGAGGCCAAGGATAATATTAGCCTTCATCCTCATGGTCATCCTGAGCCCCTTTCCTTTCATGATTTCATTTGATCCTCAAGATGATCCCATGGAGGATTCAAGACAAAGTGGTTGTCCAGTGGTACAACCCGGATGAGGCCACTGAAACTTGCAGAGGGGGGAAGGAGGGAGGTGGGAGGGAGGGACTCGCTAGTAAATTAAAAATGCATAACTCCGATCTTTTAAACACAAGCACTCCTGCTACTCCAGAATGCCTTCCATGGAGTCTTGTGAGAAAGCATGAACAGAGCAGATCTCCCGAGTCCTGGCTCTGTTACAGTACTGGTCACACACAGAACACTTATGGGTCAGATTCTAGTTAAGGGTTGATTAATTGGATTACTATTCCCAAGACTTCAGCATTTTAAAAGGAACAAAGGTATGCCATATAGACGGAAGTGCAGTTCAACCGACAGACACAATTGTGAATCTTTGTGCTCCTAACAATGTAGCTTCAAAGCAAATAAAGTAAAACTGATTACAAAAAAAACAAGAAATATACAAGCAGACTAGTTTTAGTCACGCTCTCAAAAATGGATGGTTTAAGCAGACCAGCAGTTTTCTTTCTCTGTCTGTCTGTCTGTC
The DNA here is from genome assembly GCF_024711535.1 of Dipodomys merriami. Lineage (NCBI taxonomy): Eukaryota > Metazoa > Chordata > Mammalia > Rodentia > Heteromyidae > Dipodomys > Dipodomys merriami. Next base: position 1,222,459 of record NW_027203204.1, on the reverse strand, counting down.
TCTGTGTGACTTGCTGTCTGTGTATCTGTCTCTCTCACTCATGCGCTCACTTGCTTACCTCTAGGGTTTAAACTCAGAGCCTTGCACTTGCTAAGCTGACATTCTACAGTTGAGCCACTCCTCTAGCCCCAGAAGTAACTTAGATCTAAGAAGCATCTTAGTAGGTATTTATATAGAACCTTGTTCAAACCACAAAAACACGTTCTTTTGAACCTATGGTCTTGTCCATCAGCTGGGGAAACAAGCACTTGGACAGACTGCAGACACTCCAGGATGGACAGCTGTTCCCATCCAGCTGCCTGGGCCCTAGATCAAGAAGGGGCACCACATCAGAGAGCAGCCTTGCCTAGCCATGGGCTAGGGAGAGGCCTGGCCACAGAGAGAGGCTCTCCTGAGGCACAGCCCTGGCTCAGTCACTGCAAAGGGCATCCCTCCTGGCTCTCACCACCAGTCATGTCAGGGAGCCTTGGAGGTCCCCAGGTAACAGCTGCCAGGTATAGATCACCCATCTGCCTCTTCCAGAAGGCTTTCCAGCCTGGCCCCACTGCCCTTTAGAAGCCCCAGGGGTTGCCAGGTCCAGACTCGCTCTGCTCTTGGGCTATATACTGATCTTACATAACTAGCAGCAGGAACAATGCCCAGCTCTGTCCAGGCCAGGCATTGGGATGCCAAGAATGGCCCAGTCAACCAGCTGCCCAAGGAGCCAGCACCTTGCACAACCACCATTGCACAGGGCCACACCTCTCCTGAAGGGCAGAAGCCTGCCAAGTTGAGGGAAGGGTCAGGGGAACTGAAGTACAGGGAGCAGCACTACTGCTTACAGCCCACACCAGAGCCAGGGCCACCGCGTCTGAGGGGTCTTTCAGAACACATACCACATTTTTGTCCCAATGTCACACTGGTATTTCCAGATGCTCTTTATATGCTGACATCGAGCAGGGGACTTTCTCTCCATTCATCTTATTCACAGTGATCACTGAACAAACAGGGAGATCCAGGATGAGACTATTGAAGCACTTGCCCAAGGTCACACAGGGGCTGTCTGAACCTGGCTCTTCTGTCTGCAGGGTCTGGCTCTCTCACAGTTACTAATACTATGCTCCCTAGCTCTGTGGAGGTGGTTCTTCCCCTTCTGAGTGGTCATCTGCAGAACCAATTACTACTAGAGAAGGGGAGAGGAAGAAAGGGAAGGAAAGGCCCCCAGTTTGCCCTTCCGGATCCAGCCAGGTCTTCTGGACATCCAAGACATCCTTCCCACCCTGAGCTGTCTACTGAATCCCCTCGACTCCTTCATCCTGCCTTAGGTCAGACGAAGCAGACCCCCTTCTTTTGTAGTCGTGTCTGAATTCACACTCACTCCATATCCTACACACATCAGGATGACCATACATATTGGTCGATTAAGAGTAGTTCCTACCTCTCTCCACTGCCACTGTAAAAAGAGACCCACAGGAAAGCAGGAGCCCTAAAAATACTGGAGGGAATAAAGGGAAGGACATCTTGCCTCCAGCAGAGCCAGCCCTCAGCTCCCCAAGGCCTGCTGTGAGACTCCTCCCAGGGCACCCTCCCCACCAAAGGCAGGGAGGTCAGAGGTCAGGCAAGTCTCACAAGAAAGCGTGAGACTCTATTCCTACCAAGCCTCTATTCCCAGATCTTCTCATAAGAAAGCTGGAAGGCAGGGCCCAGACAGAAGGGAAAGACACCATGCATGACATTCCCGAAAATCACCTCCTCTCTGATGGCTACTTGGATGCCCTCTTCAGAGGCAAAGATACTTCCTTCCTTTTCTCACTTTATTTCCTAAATAGAGTTGGAATTTATCTTATAGCAGAGTTATCAGTGCTTAGGTTCAAGTCTAGGCTCCTTCAAATACGTGACAAGGGCCAGTTACTTCACCTCTCTGAGCCCCTCTACAGCCATTAGGCCTACAGGCTCAGAATCCAAATTTCTTAGTTGTTTCTGACTCTACAACCAGCCTACCTAGGTACAAATGTTAGCTCTGATTCTTGCTAGACCTCTCTCAGCCTCAGTATCTTTATCTGTAAAGTAGAGCCAATAAATGGTGCTTATCTATACTATACCATCACTGCCACAGCCCACAGTGATTCATTCATGTGCTTGGAACAGTCCAGGCACTAGCTATCATTAGGAACAGATGCTCAGAAAGAAGGTTGTGCTGTGTCACATGATCCCTGACTCTTAAGAGCTCACTAAGCAGAGGCTGCCATTGCTTCCACCTAGATGGCAATCCCTGAGTGTTGGCCACGTCTGTTCCCCAGCAGTTCCATGGTGCTGGCACCAGATGGGTGCTTGGGGATCTGCAAGGTGAAGCATCCCCTGCCTGAACCAGGATGGTATGGGCAAGCCGGGGGCTTCCCACCAGAGAGAAGAGGAGGAACACAAAAAACCAAGGTGTCTGGGAAGAGAAAGCAGAGCAGAAGGGGGAAAGGTCCAGGCAGAGAGATAAGCGAGTGAAGTGAGTGAGAAAAGGAACAGGAGAGGCTGTGGTGCAGAAAGATAAGGAGAAAGGATGGAGAAAGCCAGGGGTGAGGAAAATGCCAAGGGAGGTGAGGGACACCAGGGGACAGGCACAAGCCCTGGCCAGGGCTGGGGCTAAGGAGCTAGTGACCCGAAGGGGCGCACAGCCTGCGGCGGGCGGGAGCGCACGAGGGGCTCCACCCTGCCTCGCCCGGGGGCGGGACCAGGCCGCTGCAGATTGGCTGGGGCGATGGGCGGCTGGGGCTAGAGCCCCAAGGTGGGAGGCGCCAGGCAGAGCAGAGGCTGCCACCCATTAGGACGACCTCGGAGGCGCTGTCGGGAGAGTCCGGAGGGGGCTGCACGCCGAGACACCTGGGGTGCTGCGCACGGAATTTGGGGGGCTGCGGGGCGCGCGCCGGGGTAGATGGTAGCCATGAGGGCGGCCGCGCTGGCACTGCTGCTGGGGGCGCTGCACGGGGCACCGGTGCGCAGCCAGGAGTACGACTACTACGGCTGGCAGGCCGAGCCTCTGCACGGCCGCTCCTACTCCAAGCCGCCACAGTGCCTTGACATCCCCGCCGACCTGCCGCTCTGCCACACGGTGGGCTACAAGCGCATGCGGCTGCCCAACCTGCTGGAGCACGAGAGCCTGGCCGAGGTGAAGCAGCAGGCGAGCAGCTGGCTGCCCCTGCTGGCCAAGCGCTGCCACTCGGACACGCAGGTCTTCCTGTGCTCGCTCTTCGCGCCCGTCTGCCTGGACCGGCCCATCTACCCGTGCCGCTCGCTGTGCGAGGCTGTGCGCGCGGGGTGCGCGCCGCTCATGGAGGCCTACGGCTTCCCCTGGCCCGAGATGCTGCACTGCCACAAGTTCCCCCTGGACAACGACCTCTGCATCGCTGTGCAGTTCGGGCACCTGCCCGCCACCGCGCCTCCAGGTAGCACCACTGGCACCGCCCGACCACCCTGGATGCTCTAAGCTAGCTGCCCAACTCCCTCCCCCCACCACCAAGGCTACCTCTCCCTCCTTCCAACTCTGCCGGCCCCCCCACCAGGTGCCAGCCCTACACACACACACACACACACACACACACACACACAACCATTCTCTCCTGCCACCTTCCCGCCTGCCCTTTCACATCCCATTGGTTCTCTTCTCCATTTTCACCTCCACCCAGCAGGGCCCTGGGGCTAGCTGAGCACCCCCTTCCAGCAAATTCCAGCAATTTCCCATGCCCTGTAGCATCCTGGTAAATGTCTGGCTGACTTGTTTAACTTCTCTATTAGTTTTTTTTTTTTTTTGGGGGGGGTCCGGTCATGAGGCTTGAACTCTGGGCCTGGGCGCTGTCCCTCAGCTCTTCAGCTCAAGGCTAGCGCTCTACCACTTGAGCCACAGCACCACTTCCGGCTTTTTTTTCCTGGTTATGTGGTGCTGAGGAATCGAACCCAGGGCCTCATGCATGCAAGGCAAGCACTCTACCACTGAGCCACCTTCCCAGCCCCTCCATTAGTTTTTTTTTTTTTAATCCCAGGTAGAGGAGTTCTTAAACCCTTACTTCCCACTGTACCCCCAGTGTCATGACCCCCCAATTTCTGCTGTTCTCAACTTCCCTTTCACTGTGCTGGTGTGCACAGCTCTCCCAGGGTTCTCCCCAGCAGGGTAGCACTCTCTCCCCCTCCCTCCATGGTCTGCCTGACTGACCCCATGAAGGCAGGGACTAAGGGAAGTCAGCTGAGGTCAGGCCCTGGATAGAAGGCAGCCTGGAGAAGCATTTGTGTGGCCAGAAATACAACTTGGAATATTTCATATGCAATTGAAAAGTTTGCTATTCCCTTGTGTGTGTGGGGGGGGAGGTCTGGCAGGGCTAAGCATCTGCCTTGGAAAAGACACTCCTCAGTTCACCACAGTCCCCAAGCCTCCTGGGTCCTATGAATGTCCTCACTCTAGCACTAGACTAGGAGTCATAAATCCTAAGGCAGGTTCTCTCATACAATTTGTAAACTTGGGCAACCACTCTGGTCCCAGAAATAGTATCATCCACTTCATAAGCTGACGATTGATGGGGATCAACTTTAGGAGACATTTGCAGCTGCCTGGATCATGGCGCAATAACTGCCCACGTCAGCAGTATTGTCCCTGCACCACCTCATCTCTTGTGACTGACACTCAGTGAGCTGGCAGCAGTATCACTCCTGATGAGAAAGTAGAGGTGGGGAATGGTCAGTGGGGGAACCTGCACAACTAAGTGGCTCTTTGGAACCCAAATCCTTCACCCCCTCTTCCACCCCACCTGCCTTCTCTCTTCAGTGACCAAGATCTGCGCCCAGTGTGAGATGGAGCACAGCGCAGATGGCCTCATGGAGCAGATGTGTTCCAGTGACTTCGGTGAGTGTGGGGCCCACAGAGTCGCTGCCCTCCACAGCCTCTCGGACACACACCCACACGTCCTCACAGGAGAGCTGACAGCCTTTACATCCTGTTAGAACCTGGTGAGAGCTATCACACACACACACACACACACACGAGTAGTGTGCTCACAGCAGAACTGCTGTGGCAGCTCTTCCCAACTCCATGTCAAGTGAGAGGATCAGTCACAGTAGATATCAGCAAATGTTACAGAATAGGCTCCTCCTCTCCAGAACTGGGTATTAGACATTTCCAGTCCACCACTGCTCTATCCACTCACCACACACACACACACACACACACACACACACACACACACATACACACACTCTCCTGGTTGGTTATACACAGCTAGGAAACCATCCCCAGAGATGTTCAGCTTCCCTCCAATGCAAGGCTCCTCTCCAAGTGATTGCCCCTAATCCAATATTCCCCTCCCTGGAGAGCCCTATACCCACTCCAGTCCCATCTAGATGTCAATAGGTGTCACAAAAAGGCTTTGGCTTTAGAGTAGGCCAGATTTGTGTCAATCTAGGCTCCATAATTGGGGCAAGACACACCCTTTCCACCACATCTTATTTACATACACACATGTACTTTTTTTTCCTTTGGCAGTACTGAGGTTTGAATTCAGGGCCTTGCATATACAAGGTAGGTGCTCTACTATTTAAGTCATGCCCTGAGCCCTTTTTGCTTTAGGTATTTTTCAAATAGTCATGTTTTTGCCCAAAACCTCAATCCTCCTAATCACACAATCTTTCTATGTACATTTCCCATATAGCTGGGATGGCAGGTACACATCACCATGCCCAGCCTTTTGCTCGTCAAAATGGGGTCTTGCTGTAGCTCACACTTGTAATCTCAGCTACTCGTAAGGCTGAGATCTGAGGATCAAGGTTCAAAGCCAGCCCAGGCAAGAAAGTCCCTAAGACTCAACACCAATTAACCACCAAAAAGCCATGAGGAGCTATGACTCAAATGGTAGAGCAGTGACCTTGAGCAAAAAAAGTTCAATAATAGTCGTTAGGCCCTGAATTCAAGCTCAGTATAGGCACACACACACAAAAAAATAATAATAATTGAAAATTTTTTAAATGGGTTCTTGCTTTTTGCCTAGGTTGGCCTAGAACCATGATCTGCCCAATCTCTACATGCTAGTCGCTAGGATTATAGGGACAAGCCATTTTACCCAGCCTCCCTCCAGTACTTTGAAGATGAAATTCCATAATGTCCAGCTTCTGATAAGAACTTCAAAAGTATTCAAATCTAGCATGTAAGCCCCACTCCTCCAATCCCACAACTCATCAGGTTCCCTGAGCCTGAATGCCCAGAATCTATCATCATCAGCCTAAGGATATCACCGTCCTCAGCAGCCCTGACCTGTCTCAGCCCACCCCCCTGTCCTCCTTCCTACAGTGGTCAAGATGCGCATCAAGGAGATCAAAAGAGAGAATGGCGACCGGAAATTAATTGGAGCCCAGAAGAAGAAAAAGCTGCTGAAGCCAGGCCCCCTGAAGCGCAAGGACACTAAGAGGCTGGTCCTGCACATGAAAAATGGAGCAAGCTGTCCCTGCCCGCAGCTGGACAGCTTGACGGGTAGCTTCCTAGTCATGGGCCGCAAAGTCGATGGACAGCTGCTGCTCATGGCTGTCTATCGCTGGGATAAGAAGAATAAGGAGATGAAGTTCGCTGTCAAATTCATGTTCTCCTACCCCTGCTCCCTCTATTACCCCTTTTTCTATGGGGCTGCAGAATCCCACTGAAGGGCCCTTCTCTAGCCTCTCCAAGCTGTGCCTTGCCCTCTGTCCCTGCCCACCTAGCCTTGCCCCCACTCCCAGGCTCACCCAGCCCCCCCACCCCCTGGTGGCAGGTGGCTTCAAGCTGTTGCTACATTGCACAGGCTCCAAGGGATGCACACAAGCTTAGAATTGGCCTCCTTGTCCAAGGAGCCCTGGATCCCTGGGGACCTAGGCATCCTCTCTCAGAAGGGCTTCTCTTCTGAGGAAAACCCCAGGGTCTTAGAAAGTGGGCAGAGGGAGGCAAGATGAAGGAAGGGTTTAGAGGCTCGGCAGTCTGAGGGGTGTGTAGAGTGGACAGTGGTGTCAGCTCCCCTCAGCTGGTGGTGGGGCCTTGCCTTGTAGGGAAATGTCTCCTTGGAGAGGGTCTGTGTTAGGCTGAGTTGCGTGGGGACCGTTTTCCTTTCTGGATCCTCATTACAGCCTTCCAAGGAATAGGAGATGGGGTTCCAATGCCTTCCAGCCACGCCGCTCTTTCCTCTCCAGCACAATTCTCTATCTCAGACCTCACGCCCCTGGATTGGAAAGGAGGCCCAGCCCAGCCTCCACAGACTCCCTTCCCAGGGCTCATTCCTCAGCCTTGGTTCTCCCTCTGACCTTGACCATAACTTATTGCTCCTGTTGTGAGGCCATTGGTTCTAGACAACAGATACAGGCAGGATTTTGTTGCTATTTTTTTTAAGTTTTTAATTAAATCAAAGAAAACTACAGTTGGTTTGGATGAGTTGATTTCTTTAACTGCTAGTTCTGAAGAGGATGGCAGCTAGGGAGGTTTAGAGAGTTTCAGGGGAGACCCTGGCTCTACCCCACAACCTGTCCACACAGACTTCAGCAGAAAAGCCGTGCCTGTGTGGCTCTCCAAGAGCACATGACAAGGGTCACCCTTGCATCCCAACCAGTGAGGGATGACTGACCTCAAGGAACATTGCAGGACAGCCTGAAGCACGGGGCATGTCACTCTCCTGGACACTGGTTTTGACCTGTTGGTAACAGATGCTATATAGTAGGACTACTTGAAGCTCCCTTGGCCAACTATAGCCACATCACTTGGGAGCTGGTTAGGAATGCAGAATGCCAGAACCTGTCATATAGGACTGTATTGCAACACAGAAAAATACTATCATCTACCAAGCTTTCACAAAACACAGCACCCACACCAATGCATCCACAGCACTGAAATAGGTCTTAGGTGCCACCTAGGTAATGTGCTGCTGGGTTAAGAAGTCTCATCTAGACCAGGTAACACTTGATGTGGGGAGAGGGCAAGAGGCTGGGGCCTTGAGCAGCTACTGAGATGGATGGCACAGAGAGGAGAAGCAGCTGCCACGCAGGAGGCCAGCATTTGAAGGTGTAGTGCCAGGAAAGAGCTCCCCTGTGGGGCTTTGGTAGAGTCTGCCCTCGATGTCAAGAGATGCAGGACAGATGCAGGGGCCAGGCCACCCCCTAAGGGCCTTTCCTGGCCAGTGGGGTGGAGCTGGGGTGCCAACTCCAGCCAAGGCCTATTGCTACTCCAAAACAAAGTAGCTAACCTGACACTGCTCTTCACCTTGGAGAAAATGGGGAGAAGAAAAGGGGAGAGAGCTAGGAATGTGGCCTCGTGATAGAGTGCTTGCCTAGCATGCATGAAGCTCCAGATTCGATTTGTTGGTACCACATACACAGAAAATGCTGGAAATGGAGCTGTGGCGCAAATGGTAGAGTGCTAGCCTTGAGCTGAAGAGCTCAGGGGCAGTGCCCAGGCCCAGAGTTCAGGCCCCATGACCTAAAAAAAAAGAAAGAAAGAAGGAAAAGGAAGGAAGGAAGGAAGGATGGAAGGAAGGAAGGAAGGAAGGAAGGAAGGAAGGAAGGAAGGAAGGAAGGAAGGAAAGGGAAGAAAAAAGGGGAGAAAGCGGGAGTGGGGGGGAGATGGGAAGGGATGGAAAGGGGAAACAAAGGAGGAGGCAACAATGCTTGATAAGAAATGTACTTATAAGTTGCCCATGTAACTGTAACCCCTCTGTACAGTATATTCACAATAAAAAGAAAGAAAAGGGGAGAAAGAAAAGGGGGAAATGGTATCTCTAGAAAGGCTGGAAACTGGGCAGTCTCCAAAGTCTCCCTAACAGGTGGACTGAACCTGCCCATAAACCACCATAAACCGCCCATGTAACTGTAACCCCTCTGTACAGTATATTCACAATAAAAAGAAAAAAAAGGGGAGAAAGAAAAGGGGGAAATGGTATCTCTAGAAAGGCTGGAAACTGGGCAGTCTCCAAAGTCTCCCTAACAGGTGGACTGAACCTGCCCATAAACCACCCTGGCAGGCAGGTGGCCTAGCTCAGGCCACTGGGAGGCAGCAAGACCTATTTGTCTCTCCTTCCCTAACAAAGCCGCTACCACCCATGCTGCCCAAACTCTGCCCAGATTGCCTTGCTCCTTGAATCTGCCCCTTGTCTCTCAGCCTCCTGCCCTGACCAAATATTTATGGACACTTCTATGGTCAACCAGGACCAGGGATTATTTTTCCATCAAGCATGCAGGCCTTGGCCGCTTTTGGCTGAAGTACAATGCTGACCTCTGTCAGGTGCTGGCAGGAGAAAGGCAGGGGAGGGAAAGTCTCCCTCAACTACCCTGTGAATTCATCAGGCAGCACCCACGTGAGGCCAGGGCCCTGCTCTACATCTGCTGCTCCTCAGTTCTGCTGCCAGGCCCCCAAGAATCTCCTCTCTGGGACAAAGAGGTAGCTCCTCCCAGAGGCCCTGCTAGACTGGAACTCCACCCTTCCCTCACTCCAGTACCTGCATGTGGTGCTGCCATGCTGTCCTCCCTACCAGCCACACAGAACCACAGTCACCAAGAGTACCTAGACGCTGGGTACCACTGAGGGATAGTCTGTGACCACACAGATCAGACTCCCAGGAGAGCGAGGCCTCACCACACACAAGTCCAGAAGTGGACAGGTGAGAAGTTGAGGTACCACAATCCTGTCTTCCTGCTCTGGGGAGGTAGTCTTGTGGTTACCGCTTCTTCCTCATTTCTCAGCCACATTGCAAGCCATGAGACAGGGAGGGGAAAGGAGCACAACCCTCATGTCAGCTGCTTCAAGCTTTGGATCAGGGAAACAGGCTGTTCCCAAGCTGCCCACCTGGTAGATTTCCACTTCCAGCTCACTGGCTAGAACTGAGTAATATGGCCACTCCTATTGTAAGGAGAAGTCAAGTTTTTCAGCAGGGCAGAAACCAGAGTTCTAATATAAAACAAGAATTTGAGGTAGATGACTGAAAATCCCAGGGTTGGGGTGAGAGGAGGTGTAACCTGGCTCTGGTCTCTAATCCTGCAACTTAGTAGCTGTGTGACACTGAGACCACTGCCAGCTGTAAAATAGAGTGAAATGCTTACTTCCATTGTGGCCAAATGTGAAATGTCAATGCAATGGCCAGCACCTAGAAACAATGCACAGCATGTAGATGTCCACTAGTATACATTTGTATTCTTATTAGCCAAAAATTGTGACTTAAAACAGTACCTACAGACTAGGTATTCCATAGAATTGCTGAGTCCTTAATCAACTAAAAAACATGACTGACTGGCAGGAAAGCAGGAGAAAGGCAGGAACCTTTTATCTATGAGTTAGAATTATAGAATCCATCCCAAGGTGGTAGATAACTAACACTGGAATCGGTGTAGGATTATACCTGTAATCCTAGGTACTCAGAAAGGGCGTGCAGGAGGATCTCTAGTTTGAGGCTAGCTAGAGAAAAAGTTTGCAAGACCCTAGCTCAGAAACAAAATGGCTGGACTGAAAATGTGGCTTAGTGGTAAAGTGCTTGCCTAGCATGCATGAAGCCCTGGGTTCCATTCCTCTACTACATAAACAGAGAAAACTAGAAGTGGCACTGTGCCTCAAGTGGTAGAGGGACAGTACCCAGGCCTTGAGTTCAAGCCCCAGGACTGGGGCAAAAAGAAAGGGGCTGGGACACAGCCCAAATGGTAGAGTACTTGCCTAACAACTGCTGTGCCTTCAGTTCAAGTCCCAGTACCCACACATGCACAAACAGAGAGAGAGAGGAGACAGACAGACAGACAGACAGACAGACAGACAGACAGACAGACAGACAGACAGACAGACAGACAGACAGACAGACAGACAATAAAAGCTGATACTAAGAAGCCAGGTGCCATGGCTCACGCCTCGCTACTCAGGAGGCTGAGATCTGAGGGTCGTGGTTCAAAGCCAGCCCAGGCAGGAAAGTCTGTGAGGAGCTGAGGGACAGCAGCAGCGAAGCCCAGAGTTCAAGCCCCACGACTGACCAAAAGAAAAAAAAAAAGCTGATACAAAGAAAATACTTAATGCCAGGTACCTGTGGCTCACACCTATAATCTTAGCTACTCTGGAGGCTGAGATCTGAGGATCAAGGTTCCAAGCCAGCCCAGGCAGGAAAATCCTCCCATTAACCACCAAAAAGCCAGAAGTGGAGCTGTGGTTCAAGTGGTAGAGCACTATCCTTGAGCAAATAAAGCTCAGAGATAGCCCCCTAACTATGAGTTCAAGCCCCAGGACTGGCAAAAAAAAAAGAAAAGAGAGAGAGATACTTGATACTAGTAATTGATAGACTATCAAGGCTATGAAGGGTAGTTCACACTGTTCAAAACATTTTCACATTCCAATTTAAAACTCCTGACAGCCCTTTGATAGTGGTGGATGAAGGTAACACAATGTGGTTAAGGTACTGTTAGGGGTAATAGTGAATCTGGTGATGCTAGAACTTGACCTCAAGCTCTGTAACCACTATACTACTGTCAAAAGAGGTAAAAAAATAAAAAAGAAAAAGAAAAGGACAGGAAGTTCAGGTACCTATGCTCTAAGGAAGATTCCTGGGGGTTCTGTCCAATCACACTGCAAGAGCCCTGATATGCAGAAGAACCATTGGCTCTCCAGATTCCCAAAGATGGCTGGCCCCACACACTGCTCTCCTCTCACCCCTGCCAGCATCCAGGCTCAGCCCTCCACAAAGGAAGCTCACATCCCACTACTGTTTAGTAGGCTGAAATCCTGGCTGCAGTTCACTGTTTGGGAAGGCCGATGTGGGGGGTGGCTGCTGCTGGAATGTGTGTGGCTGGGACACTGGGTCCCAGCCCAGACAGCAGGCTCTGCTGGGGCTGTAAAGAAGGAAGGCAGCCAAGGGAACCCGGAATCCCTAACCCCCAACTGAGCCAAGAGAATGGAATGTGCTGCTCTGGGTGCTGCAGGCCAGAGGTGGGGTGGCTGGGCACTGGGGAAGGTGGGGCGCCCACAAGGCTCTCTCTGTTTCGCTAGGGCTGGAGAGTAGAAGGGTAAGGCCCTCCTGTTAGCTCAGTGGCTAGCTCCTAAGCAAGTGTGCACCAGGCAGAGTGCCTTTCTGGCCTCTAGGTACACATGGGCAACAATTCACATCCCACCCCATGCCTCCCCAATTCTGCAGCCTGGGGCAGGTCACTGAACCTCCCCATGCCTCTATTTACTCCCTGTCAGAAGCAGGTAATACTGAATCTGTGGAGACAGTGGGGCACACTCACTCAAGGGCTTGTGCTTGTGCCTCCCTTATCCCAAGGCTACCAACTGTGGGACAGATGTGGGCCTGACTCCTGAGACAGTGCCTCCAAGGTACCAGATACAAAGCAATGAAGATAGAGCTTCATCTGTCTTCTGCTCCAAGGGCCACACATCCTGAAGACCCCAAAAAGCACTGCCTGTTAAGATCTGCAGAGCTCTTAGAAGGTGCTCAACATAAGCACACCATAAAACATCAATAGAACCAAGGCCAATAGGCTAGGGCTGGGGACCCAGGCCTGACTAGCACATGCAAAGGAGGTAGCAGAACCCAGCTGCCCAACTGCCCCGTACCCCCCCCCCCCGCCCCGTACCTGAAAATGGATAGCTGTCTTTTAAAGCAGGCATTCAATTCCAGAGGCCAGTCTGTCTCCAAGGCCATCCCCAGCCAGCTCCTCTGGACGCTGTGGACCCTAGCTGCTGTAAGTACTCCATCCTGTCCCATCCCTCTGTGACTTTGTCTTCCCAGGAGACTGTAGTTTAATAAGGATGTCTCTTGCCTGCTCTCAAGGAGACAAGAAGGTGGCCTTGGCTTCACCATTCAAGGACACTGACCCAGGGTGGGGGGACACCGGCATTTCTTCTATCAGTGAGCCATGTTCCATGACCATCCTTCCTGGCCTCCATCTGTTAATAGTTCACCAGCAACAGACACTGTTTACACTCCCTGACACTCTCTCTGAAAATAATCTAAAATCATTCTCTGGCTTAAAAAAAAAAAAATCAGTGTCATAAGCCTTATAGGCTGTGAGGATCCAGTCTGTCCTGTGAGCACTTACCACATGCCAGGCGCATGCTCCATGCAGCACAGCACAGCAGCCTCGAGAGGCCGATGTCGCTCTTAAACCCATTTTATAGATGGGGGGAAGAAGAAAGACCAGGCAACTGGTTCCAGCCCACGTCCAGTAGAGTAACCTGCGACACTGAGCACAGTGCCTTTCATCCAGCAAACTCTGAGCCCACCCCAGCTGTCAGAACTGCTTGGACCTCTAACCTCACAGCCCGTCTCTTTTCTGCCAGCTCTCAGCCTCCAAGCACTGACCCTTCTTAGCTTTCTCACAGGGATTAGCTGGGCTCTTTCCATTCTAAAGCATGCATTATTTCTCATTTACAAAGTTCTGATCCCCACCCCAACCCTAGCCCAGGGTCCTCAATCTTATCCTAAGATGGAGAGCCCAAGTCACCACATCCAGACTGTGCTGTGCCTCTCCTGTGTTTGAGGCAGCAGTTCTCATACCCCAGCCACTCAGGGTTCGTAGAGCCCCACCCCCAGCAGGGGTGCAGGCCCAGCAAGGCCAGCAAGCTCAGGCAGTGCAGGGTGGTCTGATCCTCCAGGCCAGGGAGAACATGAGACAAGAACAGGACAAAGCAGAAGAAGCTTGAGGCCTTTTATTGACAATTCTCCACATACACAGATCCTTTCCACTGTTCTCCAATGTAAACAAGCACAGAGCACTTAACTCTCATCTCCCACCAGGACAAAGGGGATACTAAGCCTGCCTGGCTCCCCACAGAATGGCACCTGGTTGCCAGGCCCGCACTTCACCTCACGTGTGGCTTGGCAGGAAGCTGGACTGAGAGGGACCCTGTCTGCCAACCTTCCCTCCCTCTCCCTGCCACTGTGGATGCGGGCCCCAGGCAGCCCATGATGCACGAGAGAGTTCCAGGCAGGAGGAGCCCCTCTTCCTCCCCACCACACGCCTTGTGCTGCATGTTCCCAGGAACCATAAAATAAATAAATAAATACATTGAAAAGGCAGGGCAGCTGGGGGCAGGGGAGAGAGGGCAGAGCCAGCTAAAGGGCTTAGGCTGAGATAATGGACCCCACAGAACAACAGGAACAGAAAACTGGCCAAGAGGCCCTCTCCCATAACTGAGCCTGCCCTCCAGCAAATGGCCTAGGAATCTAAGGCCCAGCTCAGCAAGATCCCACACTTTCCAGGACCTCAAAAGTCAAGGGTTTCAGGACCTCCGCTCCGCTCACCAGGCCTCACATTCCATGGGACAAGGGCTGGGAAAGGGATATGTGGTGCTAGGCCAGGGAAGGGGTGCCCCAGCCTCAGGGCAAGAGGAACAGGAGTGATCCAAGTACCCTACAGCCACTCCAGCAGGGCTGAGGACATCTCAGCATTAAGTAAGCTGAGATTTATAAGCTAAGGTCTCTGCCTGATGGGGCTTTGTGATACTGTTCTCACCTTACACTGAAGGTCCGGACCAGCCCCCTGAACACTACTCCTCTGGGGAATCTGGAAACTTCAGCCCTGCTACTGGTCTTGTTAGGCCTGTCCACACTAATGGGAAACTAGTCAGATGCTGGTACCTGGAGGAAGAACATTCAAACCACAGAGCTGGGGTGTAGTGCTGCAAGCACTTGTACAGGCTCCCTGAGGTGGAGGGACCAGCCCAATACCCCCAGGAAAGAACTTTCCCCAATTTCAGGTCTCATGGAATCCCCAAGCCTGGTCAGACTAGCCCTGACCATAGAAGCCTAGCTGAGAGCAGTCCTAGCTCTCTGCTGCCCTCTAGTGGACACTCCCTGGCTGTCCCTGAACCCATGCGGCCCTGGACAGGGCAGGGCAAACAGCCAGGGCTCCCTGGGATTTGAGCACAGCATTGCTCCAGCAAAGCTGGAGACAGCAGGAGACAGACAGGGAATCCTACCTAGCACTCAGGCCACACTCGCCCAGCACACGCCACAGGGGCCAGGGGTGGAGAGAGTGGGGATCTACTGGGGCCCCAGGACTGCTGCCTCTTGGAGCCTGGCCTCTTGTGTCACTTGCTCAAGGTCTGGTTGCATGAGGCACACACAAACACAGTCTCTCTCTGGGCTTCAGGGGCTGGAAAGGAAGAAGAACTTGGTGAGACACTTCTTTGTCCCCTTTCAAGTACTAGAACCTCCCCCGCAGAGCCCCAGACGGACCACCCACCGCCCAGCCCAAACCCTCCCTGACCCAGCTTGCTGCTGGCCTCAGACACACCTCCTTCCTGGGGATCTGGGAACTCGGGTGATGCCAACACTAGGCGTCTCCAGGTGTTCTGAGCATTAAAAAATCTTTTGGCACCAACTAAACACGTAAAAATGTCTTCACAATACAATACCAGAGAAAATGTTCCTAAAACGTTTTAACAGAGGTTATCTCTGGGTGGTAAGATTACAGGATTATTTTTCCCTTCCTTCTTCAGTATACTTTCTAAATTTTGTAGTTAATGAATAAGGGGGGGGGGGAAAGTTAGTCTAACACTAACATACCACAAGGTAGTAAGCAAAACATCACATTTTTCAAGACTGTGTGTCAGAGGTGCTGGTAGCTCAGCACCTGTTATCCTAGCTATTTGGAGAACAAGATTAGGAGGATTGAGGTTACAGCTAGGGCAGAAAAGTCCATGAGATACTTGGGGCCATGATAGGTTATACAGATCCCTAGGCATTCACATACAGTGAGAAAAAAGGAGGATGTTTCATTTACAACACATTTGTACAGTTTTCATAAAAGAAAATGGTTTTTATTCAGTTAGAAATGTTACCATGGTGGCTGTCTCTGCCAAAGGTAGAGGGGAGCCTGAGAGGGGTGCTATTGTTATGTGTTGTTTCCTATGGAAGCTGTCACAGGTGTTCATTCTGCTACCTTGTGTCACAATTCCCAGGTTCATTATATCTACTCTTCGCATGAATCAAATGTTTCCAGGTTTTGATTAAGTAGGATGGACGAGATGTTCCCACAGATGTTGGAAAAGGATGTCTTCACTCCTTTCCGACAATGCGGCCTCCCCTTCAGGGGCAGAAAGCTGGTATCAGCTCCCTACCCTGACCCACCCCTGCACCACTCACCTGTGGCCCCCATGGAGGACTTGGGCACCTTGAAGGAGCAGCATCGAGAGCAAAAGCTGTTCCCGCAGTTACTGCAGCTCCGCTGCAGACAAGAACCAAAGTCAGTGCCAGATGGAGCTGCCATCCTCAGGCACCTGGAACTTCAAGCACTTCCCTTCACCAACCAATCCTCCCCAAGGAGACAGATTGGAGAAGTGTCCCAGTGAGGCACAAGGGAGACTGGACTGACTGAACACCCCTGACTGACTGAAGGCTGGTGAAAGCAAACTTCAGACACCAGGCCTCTGAGACCCAAGCAGTCAGACTTCTTCAATGATCCCCTCAACTCCCACAGAACCCATCACAAGCACACAGCTCCCAGAAAACCACCTGAAACTTACCCTCTTCTTCAACACTGAGAAGGTGGCAGAGCAGCCTGTACAGTTCCCTGAGAAACAGAGACAACAGCTCAGTTTTGACCCAGCCCCAAACACTCACCTCTCTGCTCTTTTTTTTTTTTTTTTTTGTCAGTCGTGGGGCTTGAACTCTGGGCCTGGGCGCTGTCCCTCAGCTCTTCAGCTCAAGGCGAGCGCTCTACCACTTGAGCTACAGCACCACTTCCAGTTTTCTGGTGGTTTATTGGAGATAGGAGTCTCACGGTCTCTCCTGCCCGGGCTGGCTTTGAACCGCGATCCTCAGATCTCAGCCTCCTGAGTAGCTAGGATTACAGGCGTGAGCCACCAGCGCCCGGCTACCTCTCTGCTCTTGATTCTCATAAATGGGCACTCAGGACACCAGCCCACACCAGCCCATTCCCTGGCTGGGAACATGGGAGCATGATGGCCCCTGCGAACCACTGTCTCTAGGCCAGTACAGCTCTGGTCTTTGCACCCTCCCAGAGGCAAGCAGCCCCACTCATAGGCACAAGAGAAATGAAAGAACATCTTGAGAATCTGCTCCAGGAATCCAGCCAAACTGGCAAGGATCTAACCTCCAAATTCCCGGTGAAGCCTGCCTGACATGACCCCTTTGAGTTCTCCTTACATACACTGCCTGTAGAGAGGGACAGAAATGCCTCCTGAAAATACACATACCTGCTCTCTGCCACTACAAGATTCAAAATGAGAAGCTTAGAACCGGGCACTTTCCAAAGAGGCAAAGAGAAGACTGCTCACACACTGTGAGTAGCACCATCAACGACAAGATGACAAAGCTTCGGGCAGTAGGCCATGGCAGCTTAGGAAATGGTTTAGGGAGGTGAGAGAGGTATAAGGAAGAGATGAAGGATGGGGAAGAAGGTTTCTGGGCCATGGGGTCCAAGACCTGCTATGATCTGCTCAGATCACAGGTTGGCCAGGAATAGAAACAGGCCTCTCTTTTTCACACAATGACCCCAATCTGTATTAACATCTCCATGCAGTGCCTTCGTCTGTCTGGAAGGAAGAAGGAATTGGAGCTCTTGCTAAAGGAGTTTTCCTGGGATCAAGGAAAGGAAGACTACCTAGAGCAAGAAGGTACTAGAGGTACTAGAGTATTGAGGCTAGGTACTAATAGTAAGAGTGCTTTTGATCAGCTTGTGGTTCAGGTAGAGGAAATAGAGAAGAGCTGAGCCCATGCATGCTTGGTGGTACAGGAAACTGTCTGCTCCACTGAGCATTGAGGAAGGCAGCCTATCTCTGCCTCCCAGAGCAAGAGGATAGGGCAACAGGTCAAGGAAAGAAGCAAGACTGATACTAGGGCTTACGTCCAAGAGTACCTCCAAACTGGATGGAAAGCCAGAACCAAGCACCCAACAGCAGCCAGTACCCACACACAGGCCTGGGCCCCAGGAGGGCTCTAGGGGCTGACACCAGTTCAGACAGGCAATTGGGGAGAGCAGCCCTGCTCCTAACTCCTACGTGCTCTTTCTGCCAGGCTTCTCAGCAAAGGCCTAGACTCTCCCATCCTGACTCCCATTGTGATGAGGCCACAAAGACAGCAAAAGAAGCTATGGCCCCCATGAGGCCTGCCTGGGCAACGATCATGTGGCCCCCAAGACAAAGTAGGGCCCTCCCCACTAGGAGTCTAGACAGAAGCTGTAGAATGCAATAGCCTTGTTATGGTTCCACCAAGGTTCATGTTTTAAAAATCTTAACCACAGCCAGATGCCAGTGGCTCACGTCTGTAATCCTAACTACTCAGGAGGCTGAGATGTGAGGATCACGGTTCAAAGCCAGCCCGGGCAGGAAAGTCTGTGAGACTCTTATCTCCAATTAACCACCAGAAAACCAGAAGTGGAGCTGTGGCTTAAAGTGATAGAGCACTAGCCTTGAGCAAAAGAGCTCAGGGACAGCTCTCAGGCTGTGAGTTCAAGCCCCACGACTGACCAAAAAAAAAAAAAAAATCCTAACCCCCAAATGATGGGGAGCTCACAGAGCCTGAGGACATTCAGCAGGGTGCAGGATGCAGGCAATCTAGAATGAAAAGGGAAGATGCAAGGACCAGAGCCACACATGGTCTGGACACAGTGGCTCCCAGAGGCCATCAGGCCAACTTCCTGAGAGCTAGTGTTCAAGAAGAGGAGAAGGACAAGAAACCCACACAAGCGTCTTCAGCAGTTCCACTGGACACATGCTAACATTCCAAGATCCCATGGACACTTGCTCTAGTCACAATTAGAATTCATAATTCCAACACTCTGACCCTGTGTATAGCCAACATCCCCTCCGCCCCCACCTCCACATTCCTTCCTAGACACCCTAACCTACTCCATACCGAAGTTGTTGGTAGGGTAACGCTTGCGGAGCCGCTCTGTGAGCCGGGACACCTTGCTGCGCAGTACCTCATTCTTACTCAGGAACCCATTGTCTTGCAGGGACAGCTCATCCTCTGCTGGGCAGGGGGCACCCTCATCATCCTCCTGTGGAAACAGCTCCTTCCAGTCAGTCCCTCCCACCTCTTGACAAGGCCCAGGAGCAGAGGCACCTGGACACAGCCAACCCCATCAGCATAGCCAGATCCGCCACCCTCCCCCAGCCCAGCCCAGCCCTACTTACCAGTGCTCCTACTTACCAGAACCACCAAGTGGGTCTCCTGCCTCCCAAGGTGCAGGGGAGAGGAGAGAAAACAGAGACAGAGATAGCAGGGCAAGGAGGACCAAAAGGGGGGCCTCCAAGCTACTCCTGAGTTCTGAGCACCTCCCACACACACAGCGAGGTTAACAGATGCCCTCCCCTGACTGAGTCAGCACTGAAGAAGCTTGAAATAAGCTGTGAACTACGCTTTTCACATGGGGCATTCTAACAGAAAGAACATAGCCTTAACAGTGTCTTCGGGACACTTGTCTAACTTATGTAATACCTATTTCACAAACATACATGTGAACTGCATCAAGATGCAAAAGGTATTCCTTACTGTGAGTCAAGAACAAAACTGCTTGAAAATCATGCTCTGTATCTCCATCCTCCCCAGGTCCATACTTCTAATCATTACCAAGACTTGGAGAAAATCTTACAGTAGTCAAAATTCAAATGTCAGCAGAGACTGGGCTGATTAAAGAGTGAACGATTGGTGAAAATTCCAGAGACCCCCACTGCTTAGATCTCAATGTCCAGTTTATAAAGAGACATAAAGATAGGGAAAAAACAGAGGAGGAAGAATAATGCTCGATAGGAAATGTACTCATTACCTTACTCATCTAACTGTAACCCCTCTCTACACTATTTCTAAATAAAAAGTATTTTTTTTAAAGTTGAAAAAATAAAAAAAAAAGAGAAACATAAAGAGAAATTATTTCCTACTCTAAGAAAAACAAGGAACAGGTGAAATGGCTCACATCTATAATCACAGATATTCAGAAAGTAGAGATCAAGAGGATCACAGTTTGAAGATAGCCTAGGCAAAAAAGTTAGCAAAAAGCCAGGCACCAGTGGCTCACGCCTATAATCTAGCTACTAAGGAGGCTGAGATCTGAGGATCACAGTTCAAAGCTAGCCCAGGCAGGAAAGTCCATGAAACTCTTATCTCCAATAAACCACAAGAAAACCGGAAGTGGCACTGTTTGCACAAGTGGTAGAGTGCTCACGTTGAGCTGAAGAGCTGAGGGACAGCGCCCAGGGCCAGTGTTCAAGCCCCACAACTAACAAAAAAAGAAGTTAGCAAAAAGGCAGGCAGAATGCCAGTTACAAGGGAGGCATAAGTAGGAAGATCATATGACAAAAAAGCGTAAGATCCTATCTGAAAAAGTAACAAAATCAAAAAGGGCTGGGGGCATGGCTCAAGCAGTAGGACACCTGCCAAGCAAGCCAAGTCCCTAAGTTCAAATGCCAGCACTGCCTCCCCTACAAAAAAGCAAAGATGACAATAAATAGCAATGGCCACTAACTGTAATACAGGATTTGTCTAAAGGAGACAGTGGCCTCAGGGCTACTCCTAGAGTTCTAAATAAAATCTCATCATTTTTAAACATCAGCTCAAAAAAACAATTTTAAAAGTTTTTAAGCCAAATAAGACACGCATGCAAAACACTAGTTCAAACCACTGTCCTAAAACCAAGACAACTGTTGAACTTCCCCTGACCTCAAACTTAACCATGCAATGCACTTTCTCCAACCTCTGAAAAGAACAGTGAGGAATTCCCTCTGCAGAACGCAGAGTAGCAGAGGCACAGTGAAGCCCTCCTTCAGCCTGCCCTCCAACCTGCCCTCCCGACACCTGCCACCAAAGAGAGAAATTACAAGCCCCCAGTGGAGTTTCTACAACACCTGAAAAGCCACCCCTGCCCTAGGAACCCAAAACAGATGACTAGATGGGCCACAGAGCAGGGATCGAGGGGTCAGTAGCCCCATTTCAACCTATAAGCTCTCGCTCATATAAGTTTTAGTTTCTCATGTGAATATTGAAAAATAAAACCCTCAGCTCCAGGAACACCCAGGTCATACAGCATGCTGGGGAAGGGCCACACACCTCTATTGCATCTTTGAACTCCTCATCTGGTTCAGCCTCCTCAGCCTCCTCCACACTGCCTGGTGTGAGGTCCTAGAAAGAGAGTCTCAGTCACATACAGGAAGGATGATGGCTGTCCAGTAGAGGGCCATCTTCCCTGAGCCAGCATTCAGGTTCCTACCCCAGAGGAAATGGCACCATTTCAAAAAGTAGTGAGTCATGGGAAAGAAAACAACCTCTAACCCTTCAGGGCAGGAAGATGGGCACAAGATCACAGCTGGTCCTCAGTGGCTGAGAGTATAGCTCTGAACCATAGGGCCTGGACTAAGACCCAGTGGCACCACTCACTAGCAATGATGCCTTAGGCAACCACTCTGTGGCTCAGCCTTTTCTTCTGCTACTCTCAGACACAACTTACCTTCCTTGCAGGAATCTCTATAAGGCACTTAGAACAGAATCTGACATAGTAGGTACTCAATAAAGTGCAGGGCAGTTATTTTTATTATGCTTATTATTAAGCACACCAGAGATCAGGCCCAGGAAGGAGCAGAAATCACATCAGAGGCCAGTCCTGGAACTATGTACTATATAAGCAAGCTGCTAGAAGGAGGACCCCCATCTGCTCTCAGCAGCTCTTGTGATGACCAAGGAGTACTCACCTCCGTGGGAGTGGGGGCAGGCGTGCTATCCAGAAGAGTACCTTTCTCCCCAACATCTGGCAGTAGTGGGCTCTCAAAGACTCGTTGTTGCTGCTTGGGGTTCATCCGCCGCCGCAGAGATGTCCTATACTCAGACACCACTACCCAGAGCAAGGAGAACAGGGTAGGAGGTAGATACAAGACAGAGTAAGTAGTACTCTGGGGGTGGCAACTTCCACCAAGTGCCCCACCCACTGCTACTGACAGAGCTGCCTTCCTAACTGGGCAAGTCACCCAACCTAAGCCTCATGAGCAACACAGGCATCACCACTTAACCCAGACCACTAAAGATTCAGTATGGTAGGTGTGCCCTAAGTTGCAGCTTCTGTGATTATTACCCCAGCAGAGGGTGGAAAACAAATGTAACAGTCATTCAAGTAACAAGACTGTCTCAGCACTTTAAAAGCCAGACAGCAGACTGTAATCACACAGAGATGTAGCAGCAACTCCAGGTGGCTGCTACCCAGGGGACAGGCAGAATTTTGGGAAAACACTGCTCCATCTCCCAGAAGCTACCAATCTCAGGAAGCAATGATTCATCTGCTTTAGAAAGAAAGAGGACTGCACATGGCAGCCTCCCTGGAGAGATGTCATCCTCAGGGATCTAGGGTCCTCCAGAGGACCCCAGTGTGGTGCTGCCCCCTTGTGGAAAGGATAGTAACAGGCAAAGAACTACAGAGAAACCGCTGCTGGCCAGTCTGTGCCCCAAATGTCAGGCTCTCTAGGGCTTACCTCGGAAGAACTCCACATTCCCCAGAAACAGTGTACTGTTTAAAAGGGCAA